>NC_045803.1:48388595-48691626 GCF_009873245.2 Balaenoptera musculus
TGCAGGGGACACGGGTTCGAGCCCTGGTCCGGGAAGATCCCACATGCCGCAAGCAACTAAGTTCACGCGCCACAACTACTGAGCCCGCGCTCTAGAACCCGCGAGCCACAACTAATGAAGCCTGTGCACCTAGAGTCCATGCTCTGCAACAAGAGAAGCCACCGCAATGAGAAGCCAGCATACCGCAACAAAGAGTAGCCCCCGCTCACTGCAACTAGAGAAAGACCGCGCGCAGCAATGAAGACCCAATGCAGCCCAAAATAAAATAAATAAAATAAATTTATTAGGGGCTGCTCTGGTGGCGCAGTTGTTAGGAGTCTGCCTGCCAATGCAGGGGACACGGGTTCTAGCCCTCATCCAGGAAGATCCCACATGCCGCAGAGCAACTAAGCCCATGCACCACAACTACTAAGCCTGTGCTCTAGAGCCCGCGAGCCACAACTACTGAGCCCGCGTGCCACAACTACTGAAGCCCGCGAGCCTAGAGCCCATGCTCCGCAACAAGAGAAGCCACCACAATGAGAAGCCTGCGCACCACAACGAAGAGTAGCCCCCACTCGCCGCAACTAGAGAAAGCCCGTGCGCAGCAACAAAGACCCAACACAGCCAAAACTAAAATAAATAAAATAAATAAATTTATTTAATAAATAAATAAATAAATTTATTTTTTAAAAAATGGGGAACAGATTTGAATAGACTCTTCTCAAAAAAAAGATATACAAATGGCTAATAAGCACATGAAGATGATCAACATTATTAGCCACCTGGGAATTGCAAATCAAAATTACAATAAGACAGCACTTCACACCCCCAAAGATGGCTATGATCAAAAAGACAGAGCTGATGAGGATGTAGAAAATAGAACCGTTGTGGAAATGTAAAACAATGCAGTTACTTTGGAAAACAGTCTGGAAGCTCCTCAAATAGTTAAACACAGTTACCATATGATCCCACTCACTCCCACCCAAGAGAAATGAAAACACACGTCCACAGAAAAACCTGTACGCAAATACAATTGCCAAAAAGTGGAAACTGACTTGAATGTCCATCAACTGATGAATGGATATCCATACAATGGACTATTATGTGGCAATAAAAAGAAATGAAATCCTGAAATATGCTACAAAATGAATGAAACTTGAAAATATTATGCTAAGTGAAAAAGCCAGAAACAAAAGACCATGTATTATACATTCCACTTACATGAAATGTTCAGAATAGGCAAATCCATAGAGAAAGAAACAGACTGGTGGTTGCCTAAGCTGGAAGTGGAAGGAATGGGGAGGAAATGGGAAGAGACAGCTAACGGGTACAGGATTTCTTTCTGGGGAGATGAAAATTGTCTCAAATTGGTCACAGTGATGTTTGCAAAACTCTGTGACTCTACTAAAAACCACTGATGTGTACACTTTAAATGGGTGAAGTGTATGGTATGTGAATTGCATGACAATAAGGCTCAATAAAAAAAATAAATCAACATAATCCATATTAACAAGCTAAAGGAAAACAAATCACTTGACTATATCAATACATACAGAAAAAGCACTTGACAAAATTTAACACCCACCCATGATAAAAACCCTGAAAAAAATCAGAAACAGACGGGGCACTTACTCAACTTGATTAAAAGCATCTACAAAAAGCCTACAGCTAACTTATACATTATAGTGAAAGACTGAATGTTTCTCCCTAAGACTGGGAACAAAGCAAGGATGTCTGCCCTCATTGCTCTTATTCAACACAGCGCTGTAAGTTTGAGTCAGAGTAATAAGGCAAGAAAAGGAAAAAGCATACAGATAGAATAAAGGATAAAACTGTCCCTATTTGCAATAATGACTAACTACCTAAAAACCCCAAGGAGTCTATTTTTAAAAATCCTAGAAGTAATATGTGAGTTCAGACAGGTTGCAGGATATAAGATAAACACACAAAAATCAATTATATTTCTATATACTAGCAATGAACATGTGGACACTGAAATTAAAAACACAATACCAGTGGACTTTCCTGGTGGTCCAGTGGTTAAGAATCCACCTTCTAATGCAGGGGACGCAGGTTCCATCCCTGATAGGGGAGCTAGGATCCCACATGCCACGGGGCACCTAAGCCTGCACACCACAATTACTGAGCCCACGCACCACAACTACAGAGCCCATGCGTTCTGGAGCCCGAATGCCACAACTAGAGAGCCCCTGCGCCGCAACTACTGAGCCTGCATGCTCTGGAGCCTGCATGCCACAACTAGAGAGATACCCACATGCCTCAACGAAGAGCCTGAGTGCTGCAATGTAAGATCGCGTGTGCCGCAACTAAGACCCGATGCAGCCAGATATAAAAAAATAAATAAATATTTAAAAAAAAAACAAAAACACAATACCAGGGAATTCCCGGGCGGTCCAGTGATTAGAACTCCATACTTTCACTGCTGAGGGGACAGGTTCAATCCCTGGTTGGGGAACTAAGATCCTGCAAGCTGCGCAGCATGGCCGAATTTTTAAAAATAATAAATAAAGTCAATTAAAAAGAGAGAGAGAGCTGGAGTGGCTATACTGTTATCAGACAACATAGACTGTCGAACAGAAAAATGTTACTGAAGATAAAGATTGATTAAAAAAATACAATACCAGGCTTTCCTGGTGGCGCAGCGGTTGAGAATCTGCCTGCCAATGCAGGGGACATGGGTTTGAGCCCTGGTCTGGGAGGATCCCACGTGCCGCGGAGCGACTGGGCCCGTGAGCCACAATTGTTGAGCCTGCGCGTCTGGAGCCTGTGCTCCGCAACAAGAGAGGCCGCGATAGTGAGAGGCCTGCGCACCGCGATGAAGAATGGCCCCCACTTGCCGCAACTAGAGAGAGCCCTCGCACAGAAACGAAGACCCAAAAAAAAAAAGAAACGAAGACCCACACAGCCATAAATTTAAAAAAAAATTTTAAATTTAAAAAAATTAAAAAAATACAATACCATTTATAATCATTCAAAAGAAATGAAATATTAGGTACAATCTAACAAACACGTATAGGACTTAAATGCTAAAAACTGCAAAATGCTGATAAAAAAACAAAGAAGATCTAAATAAATGGAGATACATACAATGTTCACTGATTGGAAGACTCAGTACAGTAAAGATATCGATTCCCCTTGGATTGACATACAGGTTTGTATTAGTCTGCTTGGGCTGCCATAACAGAATACCATAGACAGGTGACTTAAACAACAGAAATGCATTTCCTCACAGTTCTGGAGGCTGCAAATCCAAGATCAAGGTAAGACCTCTCTTCCTGGCTGGCAAACAGGTACCTTCTTACTGTGTCTTCACATGGCCTCTTCTCTGTGAATGTTTGGAAAGAGAGGTTTCTGGTGTCTCTTTCTCTTCTTCTTTTTTTTTTTTAATAGTTATTTATTTATTTGACTGCACCAGGTCCTAGCTGCACGGCACGCAGGATCTTAGTTGCAGCATGCAGGATCTAGTTCCCTGACCAGGGATTGAACCCAGGCCCCCTGCACTGGGAGCCGGAGTCTTAACCACTGGACCACCAGGGAAGTCCCTCTTCCTCTTCTTATAAAGAGACAGCGTCCTACTGGATTAGGACCCACCCTTATGACCTCATTTAACCTTAGTTACCTCCGTAATACCTTATCCCAAAATACAGTCACACTGGGAGTTAAGGCTTCAAAATATAAATTTTGGGGGCGAGGGGGACACAATTCAGTCCATAATAAGGTTTAATGCAATTCCCATCAAAATCCCAGAGTTTTTGTAGATACAGACAAAATTATTCTAAAATTTATAAGAAAAGGCAAAGGAACTAAAATTGTTTAAAAAAAATACTACTGAAAGAAATAATAAAGTGGGAGGAATCAGCCTACCAGATTTCAAGATTTACTTTATAGGTCAGTAATCAAGATTGTGGGATAGACACATGTCAATGGAACAGAGAACCCAGAAATAGATAGAACCAAAAGCCAAACTGATTTTGACAAAAGGGCAAAAGCAATTCAAAGACAGCCTTTTCAACAAATGGCGCTAGAAATAGGACAGCATAGGCCAAAAATAAATTAAATTAAATTAAAAAATTAAAATCATGCCTTATACAAAAATTCTTAGACTTGACGCTGGAAGTAAAATCCATAAAAGGAGAAATTGATAATTGGACTTCATCAAAATTAAAAATATATGCCCTGTGAAAGATCCTCTTAAAAGGATAAGACAAGCTGCACACTGGAAGAAAGGATTTGCAAACCACATATCTGATAAAGGACAAATATCTAGAATTTACAGACAACTCTTAAAACTCAAAAGTCCAAACAATCCGGTTAGAAAATGGGCAAAAGACATGAACAGTCATTTCACCAAAGAGGATATATATATGGCAGAAGAACACATGAAAAGGTATTTAACACCTTAGGGAAATATATTTACATGCCATTAGGGAAATATAAATTAAAATCATAATGAAGTATCACTACACACCTACTGGAGTGGCTAAAATAAAAAATAATGACCATGCCAAATGTTGACAAGGATGCAGAGAAACTAAAATCCCTTACACACTGCTGCTGGAAATGTAAAATGGTACAGCCCCTTTGGAAAAGTTTGGCAATTTCTTATAAAACTATACATTCAATAACCACATGACCCAGCACTGACCCCTCTCCGAACATTTACCTCTGAGAAATGAAATTTTTATTGTGGTGAGCAGAATAATGACTACCACCCCTCCAAAAAAATATTTACTTCCTACCCTCCTGGAATCTGGTGAATTAGTTATCTCACCTTACATGCAAAAAGGACTTTGCAGATGTGATTAAGGGTATGGACCTTGAGACAGGGAGATTATCCTCGATTACCAATCTGGGCCCAATCTAATCAAGGAGTCCTTAAAAGTGGAGAACCTTTTCTCAGCTGGGTTAGAGATGAGATGAAGGAAGGAGTAGACATTCACAGTTTGAGAGGGAATCAACCAGTTGCTGCTGGCTTTGAAAACAGTAGGGGGCATAAGCCAAGGAATGTGGATGATCTCTAGAAGCTGGGAAGGTCCATAGCTGAAAGCAAGAAAATGAGGACCTTAGTCCTACACTCACTAGGAACCTGCTTTGATTTTAGCATGGTGAGACCACAGTGTTGGACTTCCAGTCTGCAAAATTTTAAGACAATAAACTTGTGCTATGTAAGCAGCTACATTTGTAGTAATTTGTTATAGTAGCAATAGAAAACTTGTTCACACAAAAATGACACACTTATGGGAATTCCCTGGTGGTCCAGTGGTTAGGACTCAGTGCGTTCATTGCTGTGGACCGGGTTCAATCCCTGGTTGGGGAACTAAGATCCTGCAAGATGCGTGACGAGGCCCACCCCCGCCCCCCCAAAAAAACCCACACAAACTCACACACTTACATTCACACAAAAACCTGTACACAAATATTTGTAAAACTTTATTTGTGATACTGTAAGATGTTACCATAAGGGGAATCTGGGTCAAGGAGTCAAGAAAACTGTGTTATTTTATACAACTGCATGTGAGTCTACAATCTCTCAAAATAAAAAGTTTAATTAAAAAAAAAGGTATTGGGTTACTCATCAAAATCCAGGAGGATTCAAGAACCAAGTTCAGAGGCCAGAAACAATGCCCCCAAATCACACTGCAGACCTAGACTGATGAGGATGCTGCTGTCATGGACACCATCCACATACTGCAGCTGGCACCCTGACGTAGGCCCAAGAAGATTTTTGGGGTTCCCTGCCTCTGCCTCACTAGGCCTGGACTCAAAATGCTGGGCACACAGCTGATTCATGAAGCCAAGGTTCCTGACTGAAAACTAGCTACAAAGGGTGCTGGGAAATCAAGAGTTTTGAATATTCAGCTCCTTGCCTCCCATGAAGGGTGGCATTTATGAAATTTCTTGCAGATCTCTAAGGAGGTGAGACCAGACAGACAAAAAGAAGGTCCAGGGACTTCCCTGGCGGTGCAATGGTTAAGAATCCGCCTGCCAGGGCTTTCCTGGTGGCGCAGTGGTTGAGAATCCGCCTGCCAATGCAGGGGACACGGGTTCGAGCCCTGGTCTGGGAGGATCCCACATGCCGCGGAGCAACTGGGCCCGTGAGCCACAGCTACTGAGCCTGCGCATCTGGAGCCTGTGCTCCGCAACAAGAGAGGCCGCGATAGTGAGAGGCCCGCGCACCGCGATGAAGAGTGGCCCCCGCTTGCCGCAACTAGAGAAAGCCCTCGCACAGAAACGAAGACCCAACACAGCCAAAAATAAATAAGCCTGCCAATGCAGGGGACACGGGTTCGAGCCCTGGTCCGGGAAGATCCCACATGCCGCGGAGCAACTAAGCCCATGTGCCACAACTACTGAGCCTGCACTCTAGAGCCCGCGAGCCACAACTACTGAGCCCGCGTGCTGCAACTACTGAATCCCGTGCACCTAGAGCCCGTGCTCCACAACAAGAGAAGCCACCGCAATGAGAAGCCCGCACACCGCAACAAAGAGTAGACCCCACTCGCCACGACTAGAGAAAGCCCGCGCGCAGCAACGAAGACCCAACGCAACCAAAAAAAAAAAAAAAAAGACGGAGCTAAAAGGGGGAGTTACAAATAGACTGATACAGATATGAGGGAATTTCACATAAGAAAATTCATGGATGCTTTAGAAATTGTATCAAAAAATATTCCCAGATATTTGTTTCTGAACAGAACAGGGAAACCAACAATGGGAACAATGTAATAATACCTCAAAAGAGAAAAGAAAAGCATCAGATATTTAAGATACAAAGTATTTTAATGGTGAAAATCAATAGGTTTTAGGAGAAGCATCAGTTCATATCTGATATGAAAGATAAGTCATCAAATGTATTTTTAAAGAGTATTGGGTATTTCCTCCTATGCTCAGAGTGATCAGAAATATTTCCTTTGAGTTACTCAAATTCACCACTTGTAATGAACAACTTCGTACTAGTTGCAGGGAAACACTTTTAAAAGAGGAATACAGGGTATCTGACCTTAAAGAACTCACTCCAGTTCAGGCAAGATGAATGTTTAATATAACCTAAACATTTTCCAGATAAAGACCTAGAAATGCTAGATTAAAATATACCAAAAATTATTTTAAATGTATAGCTGAACCCACAAGAAAGAAAGGGAAACCCCCAGAGTGCCTGGATCAAAGAAGGAACTGAAAACCACAGTGGTAGCATAGAAGTTGATATAGTGGCTACAAGGGGGTGAATGGGGTGGGGAAGAAGTTTCAATAACTTCCGCCCTGGGTTTTGTTATCCACATGATAACAGGACTGGTCTTGGACTTATAAAAGTTGGAACACTAGAACTAAAACTTCAAATAAAGTAGAAGCTACTTTATCTTCAGGGAGAGGACAGACTAGGAAAAATTCACCTAACAGCCCATGGAGCAGACAAGAAAACTTTTCTCTGCTTGGACAGTAGGGAAAAGGGGGAAAAAAGTATCTCCTGAGAACTGGAACCCTGGGCCTTCAATCACATGGAGTTGGGGTTCACAATTACTTCAATTGTAATAGCTGAGTGTTTCTAGAAACTTCAAAGCAAAAAAATTAACATAAATAGTAGCCCCCGCCAGGGCACCTAGTAGAGAATTCATCTCCACTTTTGAGAAATACAGCTTCACTAGGCCATATGAGATCACTCCAAGACAAAACCTTACTAAAGATGAGTAAAGAATACTAAACACAAAAGGAAATAATCCACTGTAAGGAGAGACAACAAATGAAATAAAGACAGCTTTAGAACTCCAAGAACTTCTGATAAAAGAACCATCAGACGGACACTATAAAGGAAGTATACTTAAAATGATTATGAATATAAAAGAAAACCTAAAAACCATATGAATGAGATCCTATGAAAAAGAACAGGCAGATTTGAAAACAAATCAAATAAAAATTCTAAAAATAAAAAACGTAGTCACAAAAAAAAAAAAAAAACATAGTCACTGGATGAAACTCAATGAACAAGTTAAAACAGATTAGACACAGCTGAAGAAAAAGTAAAGAACTAGAACACAGGAGACAGCCAGAAGGCAACTCAGAGAAATAGTGAGGTGAAAAATACCGAAGAAAGTGAAGTGATACTGAGGACAAAATGAAAAGATCTGACATACAGGAGTTCTAAAAGGAGATAATAAAATGCAAACAGACGATATTCAAAGAGATAATGAAAAAAAAAAAAGAAAAAGAAAAAAAAAAGAGATAATGCCTGAGAAATTTTCAGAACTTTCAAAAGGCATGAAGCCTCAGATTTAAGAAACAAAACTAAATCCATACCATCTCCATTGTATTGAAACTGCAGAAATCCAAAGTCAAAGAAAGATCTTAAAAGAGCTTTATTCTTTTTAAGGCATGATAAGAAAGATAAAATAACTATACTTCATGCTCCAATGTTTAAAGGGTCATGAGCACAACAGCAGTAGAGAGAGAGGACCTGTATCAGGAAAGAGTGTGGGAGGGCAGAGCTGGACTTGAAAATGGGCAGGATTCCCATAGATGGGGAGAGATGAGGGCACCTGGGGGTGGGAGTGGGGAGTCTGAATAAGCTGAGGGAGGAAAATATGGGGCAAAGGGAAGGACTTCTTTCTGGTTGTCAAACAGAGTAACAGAAAAAAGTGTGGTTGGCTGGAACTAAAGTAGTATGTTGTTCACTAATATTAGGCTAAAGAATTTGAACTTAATAGTAGGTAACAAGGATCAATTTTTGAGCAAGTGATAGGATCTAAACTGAATTTCTGCCAAAAATCTCTTACCCAGCAGCGGCACCCCGGGTGCATATAGGAAGAAGGACTGTTGCCTTTAAGTAAACTTAGGAAACAATTCTAATAGTCCAAGCTTTTCAAAAGACTTTAGAAAATATTCCAATTACCACAGAGAGAATCTGCAGAAAGAAAGACCCAGAAAAAAGGCAATGGGAATGAAGATGAAATATAGAGAGAAGAGGGGGAGGAGAGGGAGGGAAAGAATATAAATGAATATTTATAGACATTTTGAAGGTGGAATTAAAAGGACTTAATGGATTGGGCAGTGGGCGGGGGGGGGGCGGGCAAGAAAAAGAAAGGGAAGAAGACAGCACTGAGGTTGGGACTGAGTGATTCAGGAAATAGTGGTGGTATATTTTTTCTCCAGAGACAGACCGGCAGTGTGACCCAGCAGATAAGAACACTGGAATAGAAAGAAGCTTTAATTTAGGTACTCTCTCTGACAAGCTACTTAACTACACAGGCTCCGTTTCTCCAGCATTGTAAAATGGAACAAGTAAGAGAAAATGAATTAAATGTTGGACCACTGTGGTGTCAAGGGTATTCAGAATAAACTTCCAGCAAGCAGTGAGAAATATGCAGTGAGGGTCTGGAGCTCAGGAGAAAGGCAGTTCTGGAAGGACAGAGAACCACCAACATAGAAGAGATGGTTAAAGCTGTTGGAGTAGATGAATGACATTATTTAAATGCATAAAGAGCAGAGGCCTGTGAATCTTGAGAAAACCCTACACAAATGCAGAAAAGGTGGCAGTGGATAAGCTTAGAGTCTTATCAGGAAGGGGTGTCCTGAGATAGTGTATCATAATTACATGACATACCATACTGGGAGAAAGAAGTTGTGTGCCATTTTCCATTGCTAATCAATTCCCCAAGGACTGATAAAATGTAAGGGAAAAAAAGCCTTATCATGAACTTTCCCTACTATATCTGGGAAGCACAGATCCTTTGCTTTCATTATGGTGCTAACCAAAGTCCTACTTCAAAGGAGTTTTAAAAATATATAACTCCAATTTATAAAGACAGATACCTCATAATCTAAGGCTTCATGCTGAAATTCTGTCTGGCTCATTCTTGAATGATACTATAAAACACATAGCTAATCCACGTTAGTCAATAGGAAAGTTGGCTTCACCACAACAAGACTGAGAATTGAGGTCCAAACAGGTCCAATGTAAGCTACATCAGAATGACTTTCTGAAATGCTATCAAAAACTTGGATTTAGCTCACCCACAGCACATACAGACACATGGCTGGGAAGGAGACATGATGCTTGTGGTTACTGTGCTCCAAAGGGAACTTCCTCACATCTTTTCTTTGAAACTAGTTACACTAGACAAGAGCCCAAGATCAAGAATGTTTTGTACATGGGATCCCTTAGATCCTTCCTCTCACTTCTGGTCCAAATAAGTTATGTCACACTCTTCTCTTTTGGTTCCTGCCTCCTACAGTTCACCATTCTGCACGCAGCTGGGGCTAAATGATCCCGGTTTAAAGCAAAAGCCAATGCAAAGTGTGGGTTTTTCCTGCTCATTCTCAATAAGCAGCTACTAATTGTAAATATTTCAAATTCAAGGAAAGTCTAACATTCAAAAGGTTGTGACTTTTTTTATGGTCATAAGCATCCAGAATTACTATATCTAAAGATTAATGATTGTTCAGAATCTTCCATTTTCTTAATGATACAGAAATATTAGCCTAGGTTAGAAATTTTAAGTTCTTTCAGCTGAAATTTATCATAGGTTCCCTTGGATAACTGGGTTTTGGCAAGAATCCAGAGCTAGTAACTGAATATAGTAAGTGCTGCACCTCACATCAGCCTGATTTTCAATCCCTGACCAAAATAATCAGAACACAGCTTCTCAGCCTCTCCCATAAGAAAAATCCCCCAATCCAAATTAAAATATTTATCAAATATGCATCTTTCTATATAATCATAACCTTCCACCAAACAGCAGCAAGATACCTGTATCAAAACGTGATCAGAACATAAGAATCACTGACTGCTAAAAAAAAAAAAAAAAAAAAAAAAGAATCACTGACTGCTATACTTAGGACAAATGACATTCTTTACTGACATTAAAACATTTCGGATATGGGGATATATGTATATGTATAGCTGATTCACTTTGTTATAAAGCAGAAACTAACACACCATTGTAAAGCAGTTATACTCCAATAAAGATGTTTAAAAAAAAAAAATTGGGGGATAGTAACTTCCAACACTATGGACATAAAGAGAGAAATAACACACAGCATTTTAAATAATCTATAATATACAGTCCCTAGATTGGCTCACGATTGCTCTCAGTGTTTATAAAACTCAGATTTTTACCTGAACTCTTAAATGACTGAGAATTAACTTTCATGATTTGATACAATATGGAGACTACCTATAGGTGATACCCAAACCTTAATTTATTCTTTAACATTTGACAAATGCACAAAAATGTAGCACTAGATTAATTCTTGAAAAAAAAAATCTGTTTTTGGTAAAGGTTTTCAAAGGAGGGGAAATTTTAAGCCACAATGCAAACCAGCAGGTTATGAAGATTCAGTTAACATAATGATTGTGGAGAAACCCTGATTACTAGTAATGCTGTGTGGAAATGGGCCCTCCCTCTCATGTAACACTGGAGAGATTTCAAATTGTTCTTGTCTATTATGATTTAAGGTGCACACATTTGATGAGCCAGCAATCCCACTTCTAAGAATCTGTCCTCCAGAAATAACAGCATGAGATCATAAAAAAATATATGCAAGGATTATTATGGAACTATTCATAACTGTAAAATTTGGAAAACTAAATGTTCACCAATAAGGGAATGGTTATTCAAATTATAGAATATTCACACAACAGAATATCATGCAGGCATAAAAAAATGTAGATGTTTATACTGGACCTAGAAAGATGCCCAAGATAGACTGTTTAAGTAAAAATACAAGTTGCAGATTAATGGAGAAGAGTGAGTACATTTTTGTTTTAATGTTATATGATTACAATATACTAGCATAGTAAGGGAAGGACTGGACATAACTGATAACCAGCTAAAATTCTTAGCCTCTGGGGCTGGGAATGAAGAGAACAGGCAGGTAGCAAGGAAATTTCACTTCCTTCTTTCTGAAAAAAATTTAAGTGGCAGGACTACAGGTCATTTTTACTTTCTTATTTGTAATTCAAAAAACAACAGTAAAAGCTTTTGGATCTCAAGGAAAAAAATGAGAGAAGAAAATCATCTTCCACTTTCCTAAGCACAATGGTGAAGTTTAAAACAAAACAAATTCTAATAAGAGAAAGATGGAAGAAATTGTATAACACATAGAAATCTCATACTAAGAGAATAATCTAATTCGAGAAAAATGTATAGCACTTATATACCAAATCTTAGGGATGCTTCATGTTCCTGGGATCTTGCCAAAGACAAGCTATCTTTTCAGGGGGACTCTGCCCTCTAGTGTACACTAAAAGAAGCTAAAGCACTCAAAGTAAATCAATAAATTCGTGTTATAACCAAAATATTTCCACTTCATTCCTAGAGCATCACAATCCTCTCCTTAAATGAATGTCTCCGTATCCTTATTTACAAATCAATTTCCTATTATCGTACTGAGTAAACTTTATGAAAGTCATAGCTTCAGCTACCTATTCTTTCCATTCTTCCCTACACTACCAAGAAGCACCCAAAGCACTTCCCTGACACCTATTTCACACCAAGAAAAAGTTGGCACAACCAAGGGTATAGGAATATAGCAAAATAAAAGTTTAAAATTTTATAACACATACAGGCACCTGGCTCTTAAACTCATAGATTGTTGGAACTTGTTGGCACTTTAACTCAAGGGTAAGGGCAAAGGAAAAAAGAAGGCTGCTCTGTGTAATAAAGTTCAACTCCTCACAGGATTTTCTAAGAAGACTAGAATTTGTTCAACTCTGGGCAACACTGAAAACCAAAAGGGACATTTCCTAGATTCACAGTATTTGCTGTAGGTATTCAATCCCATCCTGGTGACCGCAAATGAAAAATGTTCTTACTTTGAAAGCTTTTCTATGTTTGGGATCTCATTTAGACACTTATATTGCTTGATCCAAATGTCAAAGAGTCTCCAAAAAAAAGCGGAACAGGGGGGATGGGGGGCGGGCGGGGGCGGAGAATAATCACTAATCTCTCCATTCATAATTCTTTCACTTTCTAGCTTGGCCTGGAACAATCTCTTCAAATCAAGAATGTGAATGAGGGACTTCCGTGGTGACGCAGTGGTTAAGAATCCGCCTGCCAATGCAGGGGACACGGGTTCGAGCCCTGGTCCGGGAAGATCCCACATGCCGCGGAGCAACTAAGCCCATGCGCCACAACTACTGAGCCCGGGAGCCACAACTACTGAGCCCGGGAGCCACAACTACTGAAGCCTGTATGCCTAGAGCCTGGGCTCCGCAACAAGAGAAGCCACCACAGTGAGAAGCCTGTGCACCGCAACGAAGAGTAGCCCCCGCTCGCCGCAACTAGAGGAAGCCCGCGTGCAGCAACAAAGACCCAATGCAGCCAAAAATAATTAATTAATTAATTTAAAAAAAAGAATGAATGAGATGAGATCACCTTTAATAAATTCAAAATATTCCAAGTATTCATGGGGAAATCTTTAAAGAATTATTTAATTTCAATTTCAAATCCACTTACTCTGTACCTGCAACACCGGTAGAGGTATACTTAAAAAACAATTGAAGAATAAATTAAGGGACTTCCCTGGTGGCGCAGTGGTTAAGAATCCGCCTGCCAATGCAGGGGACATGGGTTCGAGCCCTGGTCCAGGAAGATCCCACGTGCTGCGGAGCAACTAAGTTCGTGCACCATAACTACTGAGCCTGCGCTCTAGAGCCCACGAGCCACAACTACTGAGCCCACGTGCCCAGAGCCTGTGTTCTGCAACAAGAGAAGCCACTGCAATGAGAAGCCCGAGCACCGCAACAAAGAGTAGCCCCCGCTGGCCGCAGCTAGAGAAAGGCCGCACACAGCAACGAAGACCAACGTGGCCAAAAGTAAAAAAATAAAAAGAATAAGCTAAAACCAAATGAGGCAGAGTATAAGCATCCATTGAAGAACATGAAGGTGAAAGTCAGTACAGGGTTTTCTTGCCCCAACACACAGCATCATTCTGGAGCTGATAAGTAAAGTAACAGCAGTACCACTGAGGCTGCCAGAATCAATCATTTCCTCTTAAAAGCTATTTCTAGCTAGTCCTATTCTGGAACAAATGGCTGCTAGAAGAAATGACCTTAAAACAAGCTGGGCAAGGATATTTCCTACTTGAGTCCCCTGGCAACACCCTCACATAAGCTTTCTACAACGTAGAATTCAGACCTCAGTAAGAGTCCATTGCCATACTCCAATAAAGATGTTAAAAAAAAAAAAAGAGAGTCCATTGCCAGATAGAAACGGTAACAGCCATTACTCCCCAGTATCACATCTTGTCCACAGCTTCACTGTTGACTGCTGGCAGATTATCAAAGTACAAACACACCTCCAACTCATTTTTAAAATGTGCTATTTTTGGATTTTGCTACTTTTTTAACCTTCTTCACAAATCAACATTTATTTAAGGCTCCATGTTAGTCATTCTGGGACAAGTTATTAAGGAGTTTAAATCTGAGCCTCACTTTCTCGCGGCTACATATACAGTTATTCTGGAAAAATGAAATACAATTTAGCTATTCAGCCCTAATTATCCAGACTGGTGGAGGGCAGGGCTACAGGGAGGATGCCAGTAATTTTACTCTGCTCTTAAGAGTACCTGGGCTTCCCCGACTTGCTGCGGCAGACAGAAGTACCCAAGTTTGAGCTTGGAAGAGCTGCCCATTGCTATCTGTTCCCTGGTAGGCGCCAAAGGAGGATTCAGTTATGACCTTCACAAATGAGAAGGGAGCGTGCTGGTGCTTCTGCTGTGCTTTCAATCAGAATGACAAGTGAGACGAGTCTATTCAGGTGCCACCCAGCTCGGTGGGAGTCCCGCTCTCAGCACCTGGACAGGTGGGAGACGAGGTCCCCTTCCCCCAGCCCGGGGCGGGCAGGTGGCCCGGAAACCTAGTCCCGAGCTGCCGAGCGCCAGACAACCACCTCCCTCCCATGATCAGGAAACCAGAGGTCACCTTCCCACAGAAACTTTATTTTTCACAAATCTCAAGTGCAAAACATAGACGACCATTTTTAAAAAGCAGAGTCAAATTTTTAACCACAGATGTCTACAAGAATTATACCTTTAAAAAACACAACCAATTTTTGTATTTCAAAAATATCTCAACTCAAATTAATTTCTCAAAAAGTAAAAAAAAAAAAAACTAAAAAAAATGTGCTAGCTCCTTCAATTTCATGAGATAAGGATGAGATTAAAATATAGTACAGGAAACCCAGAGTAGCCATGGTTAATGAGGAAAAGGCTTACAAAGGAAATGGGAGTAAATAGTCATCTCACTTCCTTCAAAAATAACAAAACACAAAATAGCTTTCAAAGAGTCCTTCATAAGTTATAAAGCTGAAGAGATACTTTTAACAAAAAAGGCCAATTAGGAGGGTAAGAAAGAGTGGTTGTAAGGCACAGGGGCTGAGAGCCCAGACTTTAGTCTCAAATAGAACTGGACTGGAATCCAGGTTCCACCATCCATCAACTATACAATTCTAACAAATTAAGGGCTCCTCCCTGAGCCTCAGTTTCCTGATCTGTGAAATGGGCACAAAGTTAGCACCTATCTCTTGAAATGTTTATGTAGAATAAATGAAATAATACATGTAAAACACTTAGCACGGTGCCTTAAATTTGGTAAACTGTCAATAAACAGAAACTATTCTTTTAAAACGGATAGAGAAACATTTAACCTACAGCATGAGAAGATAGTATGTCATACTTAATCTAGAGAACAAACTGGTTCCAAAAGGAAATTAACCTGGTCATTAAAGGGAAACATGGCATTCTAGCATGTGAGAAACACCTGACTACAGGAACCAAGCGGGTAGCATAAATGAGGAGCAGGGACAGGAACAGGCGCAACCCATCTACTCTGCTCCAGCTCCCTGCTGCTGTAAGGAAAGAGGGAGGGCAGTGGCACAACTTCTCATTTCTGAAGAAAAACCAGTAATCCAGAGTTTTATGTCAACTCTCCTGATTTTTAAATACTGACCAAATAAAAACATACAAGGACAGATCTGATCCATCAACTGCCAGTTTGTGAATGTCTAACCTGGAGCAGAGTCTCAATCTGGAAACTGAAGGACCCCAGCTCCCTAAAACAGCATGTCACAAAGCTGGCATTCTGGAAAAGAAAATTCTCTGTACAAACTGTCCTAAGCACTGCAGGATATTTAGTATCCCTGAAACCCACCCACTAAGTACCAATGGTCTCAAGTCATGTGACACCAAAATATCTCACCACACGTTTCTGAACACCTCCTACTGGCAGCACCACATTCACTAAGAGTAACAAAGTTAAATTCAAAAGTTAATGAGGGGCTTCCTTGGTGGCGCAGTGGTTGAGAATCTGCCTGCCAATGCAGGGGACGCGGGTTCGAGCCCTGGTATGGGAAGATCCCACATGCCGCGGAGCAACTCGGCCCGTGAGCCACAACTGCTGAGCCTGCGCGTCTGGAGCCTGTGCTCCGCGACAGGAGAGGCCGAAATAGTGAGAGGCCCGCGCACCACGATGAAGAGTGGCCCCCGCTTGCCACAACTAGAGAAAGCCCTCGCACAGAAACGAAGACCCAACACAGCCATACATACATACATAAATAAAAAGAATGTAAGCAGACAAGAATAGCATTAAAAAATAATAATTAAAAAAAAAAAAAAAAGTTAATGAGGAGGACTTCCCTGGTGGCTCAGTGGTTAAGAATCCACCTGCCAATGCAGGGGACACGGGTTCGAGCCCTGGCCCGGGAAGATCCCACATGCCGCAGAGCAACTAAGCCCGTGCGCCACAACTACTGAGCCAGCGCTCTAGAGCCCATGAGTCACAACTACTGAAGCCCGTGCACCTAAGCCTGTGCTCTGCAACGAAGAGTAGCCCCCGTTCGCCACAACTAGGGAAAAAGCCCATGCGCAGCAATGAGACCCAACCCAACCAATAATAAATAAATAAATAAAAGTGTACCACTTTAAAAAAAAAAAAAAAGTTAATGAGAGTCATGAACATCTATTTACAAACAGTAACAAAATAAGGACAGGGCCAGCCCTGAGTCAACTAAACTAAAACCCCAAATTATCATCAAACAGGAAATATCACTAAGTAGAAAGCTTAGAGCTGGCTGTGGGAACAAATCAAAAGGCTTAACTCCCTCTCCTTACTTCTAACATTAATTATGACAAAAGGAAACTGCCGTTATCTTTTTTCTAGCCATTTCTTTTATAGTGTTACTGGACATTACAGTTTTCCACCAATCTCTTTTTTCCTACAGCAGGAGCTTACATATAGAACTATACATGCTTTAAAAGAAATCACGGTGGAAGGAACCCCTTGGTAACACTCCTGGATTTTTCCCTTATGGCTCACTGTCCCATTCCAAGAGCATGTCCAAGTTACCATATGACCCAGCATTCCACACCCAGGTACACACCCAAGTGAAATGAAAAGACATGTCCTCCACAAAAACTTGTATATGAATGATTATAGAAGAATTATTTGTAATAGTCAAAAAAAGTGGTAACAATCCTATGCCCATCAACTAATGAATGGATAAATAAAATGTGGTACATCCATACAATGGAATATTATTCAGCCATAAAAAGGAATGAAGTACAGACACAAGAATGAACCTTGAAAACATTATGCTAGTCACAGAAGCCAGAGCCAAAAGGACAATATTGTATGATTCCATTTATATGAAATGTCCAAATAGGCAAACCTAGACACAGATGATTGACTAGTGGTTTTCCTGGGGGTGGGGGAGAGAAATGGGGATAAAGATGGAGAGTGACTGCATTTTGGGGGGAGTGATGCACAGCTCTGAATACACCTAAAAAATAAATGAACTATATAATTTAATAGGTGAATAAATAAAAACAGCTCAGTAAAGCTATTTTTTAAAAGTGAGGAAAAAAGCACATCCAATTTAAAATTATTAAATAGACTAATACCATTTGTTCTCTTAAAGACAATCCAAACAATATCACAGATCATGTCTAGAATGCCCACTTTCTTCTAATGATCTTAATTATAATAATTACCAATAAGCACTTACTCATGATACTCATGGTTTTGAAACAAGCTGATTCTCCTCTTCCTGAAATGGCCATTTTAGGCATTCAGTAACCTCACCATGTATATCTACTCATAGGCACATACCACCTGACCAGGCATTTCACAAGAGCATCAAACCAGGAGGTGAAGTCAGATTTTTGAGGTGGCCTGTCTTTTTTGTTGTTGATGTAAATATATTTTCTGTGAATAAGCTGAGGGTCCTTTCTTCCCTGTCAGTCAAAACACTTGAAATATAATTGGATCTAGCTTTGAAATGCTCCTCTCAAGGGGAATGCAACTCCTTTAAAAGTAAAAGGGCCTAAAAAATAAGTCAACATAGGTCGGAGGTCTAACTGATCTTCATAACAAGAGATTCTGATAAAAAATTAGAAACATTTCCACCCAGTACTGTGGCTATGTCTGGTTTTTGTTACTTTTTTTTTTTTAAGGGCTGCTGTGTATGCAATGCTCGTCAGTGTTTTTATTTTTTAATTTTTTTTAATTAATGAATTTATTTATTTAGTTTTGGCTGCATTGGGTCTTCATTGCTGTGCGTGGGCTTTCTCTAGTTGCGGCGAGCAGGGGCTACTCTTCGTTGCAGTACGCGGGCTTCTCATTGCAGTGGCTCCTCTTGTTGCGGAGCATGGGATCTAGGCATGTGGGCTTCAGTAGTTATGGCTTGTGGGCTCTAGAGCACAGGCTCAGTAGTTGTGGCGCACAGGCTTAGTTGCTCCGCAGCATGTAGGATCTTCCTGGACCAGGGCTCGAACCCGTGTCCCCTGCATTAGCAGGCGGATTCTTAACCACTGCGCCACCAGGGAAGCCCTGGTTTCTGTTACTTTAAGTGAAATGCTCAATGATCTCTGTATAAAAAAGACTATATTTTGAAACTTAAAAGCCAACAAAGTCATATTAACTCACGTCCGAGGAGCTTGGGAGACATCAGATCAACTGCTCAGACAGCAAGACTGTTGTACAAATTAAAGGTCCTGGGGACTGACTGCTCAAATACACTGAGTACCAACAGGTCTTCTACCTTCAGTGTGACACTGTGAGGAATTCTATCTCTTCTATCTTTGGGGCAAACATTGCTAAACTGACACCACCCAGGATGTTGTCTGAGACTCAACAATAAAGCCTCTTTTTTTTTTTTGCTCAATAGACCGAGAAGACAAGACAAAGTTACATGGGAAAATGATGTTTTTCACCCTTATGTTTTATTGCTTTAGGTCACTCTCAATCTACAAGGAGGCAACTAAATAGTAAAGCCCTTCATTAAACAAGTTAACGCTTATGGGTAAGATATAAACTTGAGTGGAACTAACGGCTGCCCACTGTTGGAATAAAGTAAGTA
This sequence comes from Balaenoptera musculus, assembly GCF_009873245.2. Classification (NCBI taxonomy): domain Eukaryota; kingdom Metazoa; phylum Chordata; class Mammalia; order Artiodactyla; family Balaenopteridae; genus Balaenoptera; species Balaenoptera musculus. The sequence continues at coordinate 48,407,945 of NC_045803.1, forward strand.
ATAAATGTTGGGTTGAAGGCAAGCAGTAAAATGTACCAGCCAGACACCCACAAACACTGGTAGAAGCTGGATTCAAGTGGCCAACAGTATTGGTAGCAAGGCTGGAGGGGAGTGGAGGGTGAGAAGTGGATCGAGAGCTTAGACTAACAGAACTAGAGGAATTCAGACACATTAGGCTGAGCACGGTGCTTTTTTCTACCAATCGTAGAGTTCTTGTCATTTCTGACTCCAGCCTCTAATGATTGGGTGTTTTGTTTACTCCATCCCAAAGCATAAACTTTTGGCTTTTTATAGCCAAAGCAGTGTGCTATTTTAAAACATGTGCAGAAATGCATTGTCAGTTACAAACATTTGCTCCTGTGATTCTTATTTGCTAGCAAAGGACGTGGGACAGGATGTTTTACTCTCCTGCTCTGGTTTTCCTGTATTGCTTAAATCTGTTTAGAGAAGAAAAATAAACAAAGTGTTTCTGCTGGGCAATTTCTATAAACTAACGCAACTCCAAAAATGAAAATGAAAAGAGTCTGTGGAAAAAATATTTTACTGCATTAAAATAATTTCTTTTAATAAATTAGATATTTCCTGTAGAGTCTTCCCCTGAAAACTTTGCATACCACGCATGTGCAGCCTGCAGCACATACTAATGTCTGCACTGATAAATGTGTGCACTTAGACACCCCAGATCAAATGAATTCCTCTTGAGCCTGTCTTTTCCCAAGCACAACTACAACTGTGGAAGCTTTTTGAGATGAATATCAGAAAAATGATCATGCCAACCTTGAAGGTCATCTTCTGGATTTATTCAGAAATTCAAGGTACATGTATCATAATTAAATGTTGTCCCCATTTGCATGTACAAACTGTGAGGACTTCTTTTACTGAGCAGACATATCCTTGTAATCTGTTATGTGCCATTATAGCTTTCAAAGAAACTGATTTTGCTCAAATTTCACTTACCCCTTTATAAAGGAGTCAGTCGTTCATTAATCTACTAAAAGAATATGTCATTGGTTGACCCCTCTAGATTCCTCTACGTCCTTCTCACGCTGCTCTCTGCCCCAGATGCTGTCCTGTATGGACAAAAGACTCTCTCCTTTATCCAACCTTAGTCAGGCTCCTTTGAGGCCTCTTTCTCGACTAAGCCTCAATCTTGGCCCCATCCTTGACGGGCTTGCATAGCTCAGTTTTGGCAAGAATCCTGCTAAATCAGTTTAAACAGAACTGCCTACTCATATCTGATCACTCTCGACATATGATCAAGTTCCTCATTTGCCACCTCTGATGTATAAGTCCTTGGCCTGCCTTCAGCAAGAACCCTGTTAGGTCAGCTCAGCAAGAATCCCCCTACTTCTCATGTCTCCCCTCAGCACTGTTCCATCCACTGATCATCCTCCCACCCCCAATTCTGTTCCCTGGCTATAAATCCCCAGCTGTCTTTGCTGTATTCAAAGTTAAGTCTGATCTTTCCCCCCTGTTGTGATAGTCATTAACAACTACTGCAATAATCCTGAATAGGTCTTCCTTACCATTTTAACAAGTACCAGGATAATTTTTTCTTTCATAAGCCTCAGTGGCCAATGGAGTGCCCTAGCAAGAGATGGGATGGAGGGAGGAACGGAATATTTGGATATTTATTCCCCTGGCTTCCCCCTAGATGGTCCATCAGTCAAGTGAAGTTCTCAGCTCCTGACAGGAGGCCCACCCTATCTTCACTGCCATAAACTGCTCCCTGTCTTGCCCCTTCAGGTCTAGGGGTGGTGATGGAGCCTCATTATTACTAGGCCCAGAGACACCATACTGTCCCTCTCCCTGTGGTTTTTCATTATTTTGTGAGTTATTAAACTCTCCTCAAGGTATCCTAATTTGAGGATGCCATCTGTTTCCTGCTGGGTTCCCCTAATACAGATATCATCATAGCAGATTTCTTATCTTCCAAAGGCTATTAGCTCTTTCTAAGAAAAGAAGGCATGGGGCTTCCCTGGTGGCGCAGTGGTTGAGAATCTGCCTGCTAATGCAGGGGACACGGGTTCAAGCCCTGGTCTGGGAAGATCCCACATGCTGCAGGGCAGCTAGGTCCGTGAGCCACAAGTACTGAGCCTGCGTGTCTGGAGCCTGTGCTCCGCAACAAGAGAGGCCGCAATAGTGAGAGGCCCGCGCACCGCGATGAAGAGTGGCCCCCGCTTGCCACAACTAGAGAAAGCCCTCGCACAGAAACGAAGACCCAACACAGCCATAAATAAATAAATAAATAAATAAGTAAATTTTTAAAAAACAAAACAGGGTTGTATTTGTAGGTAGTGCTTACTTAGAAAAAAAAAAAAAATACCAAAAAAAAAAAAAAAAAGAAAAGAAGGCATGAATACAGAATACAGTGAGATTTCCATGAGTGACTTAGTGACTTAAACAAGGTGACCTTGACAAGCTACCACTTCTCCTCCTCTGGTTATCTCCATAACTATGGTAACAGTGTTTTCTGAAACACATTGTTTCCAAGTAGAAATCTCTAAGCATTAATACGGATTATTTTAAGAACACACAAGGAAGACAGAAGTAAAAATTATGCTAGTTGAAACTAACTATGCTAGAAACCTAAGGCAGAAGAAACTCTGCCTTTATTTCTATCTAGTACTTAATCTAGTACTTAATTTACAGTAACACTTTCAATAAATGCCAAGAGACGCTGTTTAATAATACCAGATAAAAGCCTGGTAACCCAAAGACAAGCCTGCAGAAGGCTACTTCTATAAGTAGTCTAGAGCAGTATTTGTCACATTCAGGTTGTAACAGACTGTGAAATCAATTCAATGGGTCATAACATTTTTTTAAATGACACATACTACACATAATAATTACATACTAACGGAAAGAAAATAGAAGAGTTCACCATACATAGTAAAGGTAAATATAATTTCACCAAATTTTTATTTCACTTTTTAACATACCTATATTTATGGGTATACTAAGTCATAATGTAAAATGTACTCCTTATTTTGAGTTGCAGTCAATAAAGTTTGAAAGTCACTGGTATGAAGAAATCCCTGTCAAACAATATAATGATTAGAAGGCTAAAAGCATGTTGCTTCAGCAAGAGCCTCATATTTTTTATATCAGCCCTCATAAAAATATAGTTTATTTCGTCACCCTGTACAAGCACATTTATAACCAAATAGGGAATTCCCTGGCAGTCCAGTGGTCAGGACTCGGTGCTTTCACTGCTGACGGCCTGGGTTCGATCCCTGGTCAGGGAACTAAGATACTGCAAGCCGCGGGCACAACCGAAAACAAACAAACAAACAAAACCCACACTGAAATAAAAATTTTGTGAAAACAATATTTATTCTTACCACATGATGTACTATGACATTTATTCTATTTCATTTCTCTTAAATGATGATTGCAAACCACAGCTTGAAAAGTACTGGCCTAGAGTATTAAGAGGGTCAGTCTGGAGAACTCTGTTCGCATTACTCTGCTCCTCTCACAGATGCCTTCCTCGGTGTTTGCCTAATTTCCACTGTGGTAGCAAGCACTCAAACCCTTTTCCTTCTCAGGTTCCTGTGTAACTACTACACGACTTCTGCCACCTAGTTGCTCCAGTGGGAGAGAAATGCTTGGATTAAGAAGCAGATAAAAAGTATGGAGCCGATGTGGACACAGGCCATCCACACGCCCCTGCACTCACCGCCATGGCACCCTGAGAGCAGCGTCACTGCAAACACCTGCAGCTCGTGGCCTGAGCGCCGAGGAAGCAGCTGAGCCAGCACGGACGGGAGCTGGAGGGTAAACATCCCAGCCTCCTCGCCCTTGCCAAGTCTACCAGCAGGACTGAGGAGCAGCCACCACCAGCAGCGGCTGGAAAGTACACCCCGCACTGGCTGCCTTCCCACGCCTCTTCACTTCCCTGCTCGGGCTTCCTGGAATCACCTCCCACACGAATGAGTTGCATTCAAACCTTTGTCTCAGGGTTTGCTTTTGGGTAAATGCACACCAGTGTAACACAGTGTTGTTTGGAGCCAGGGCTGCAAAGATGAGAAAGGCCTGTCCTATAAAAGCTCGTAACCTGACAGGAAAACCAATGATTTTTTTTTTTTAATGTAAAAACACAAAACAAAACGGTGTTTTGGGAGGGAAGGATGAAGCAACAAACTGACTTAAGGATCAGCGAAGCCCCTACAGATGACTTGTTCTACCCCAAACACCTCAAGGACAGAGAGCTCCCCCTCAGGAGTCAGCAGGTGATCAGTGTTACAACGGGTGTGGTCCATGTTCACTTCTCTGTAGGCTAGTGCCCTGGTTCCTCATACTTACTGTGATGCTTTCCATCTTACATACAGGTTAAGAAGAAAGGAATTTTTATTTCCTCCAAAGAAAGAATTCTAGTCTTCAGCTAAAAATAGCCCATGTAGTATGGAAAATATGAAGGGAGAAAAACTATTAAGTTCTTGATGATGTGTTAACAAAATTATTTGTAAGTCAGCTTTGACCTTTTTCTGTTCCTACGAGGTCTTTGGGGGTGGAAGCAAGTACTCAACCCAAATCTTTATTACAAGTTCTGATGATCTGCTGATATTTTCATTCAAAAATTATTTTTTAGGGACTTCCCTGGTGGCACAGTGGTTAAGAATCCACCTGCCAATGCAGGGGACACGGGTTCAAGCCCTGGTCTGGGAGGATCCCACATGCTGCAGAGCAACTAAGCCCATGCGCCACAACTACTGAGCCTGAGCTCTAGAGCCCGCGAGCCACAACTACAGAGCCCATGTGCCACAACTACTGAAGCCCATGCGCCTAGAGCCCATGCTCTGCAACAACAGAAGCCACCGCGATGAGAAGCCCCGAGCACCGCAATGAAGAGCAGCCCCCGCTCGCCGCACCTAGAGAAAGCCCGTGCGCAGCAACGAAGACCCATCGCAACCAAAAATAAATAAATAAACAAACAAATAAATAAATGTCATGCTTTAAAAAAAAATTATTTTTTAAATGTAAAGTCTACTATGTCTTCAGCTCTGTGGCCAACACTGTGTATCAGGACTTTTTTCAGAATCAAACAAGAAGCCTATGGCTAATTTTCCTCTGCCTCCCCCATTTTGGCAAATATTTCAGCAAAGGCACAACAGCAGCAGAATTCCTTCTCTCAGGAAAGGAGTCACGAGAGCTACAGGTGAAGGGTGTCCTTGCACTGAAAACAGCTTCTCCAACGTGCCAGGTACACCTGGACCTGAGACTAGAATACTCACCCTGACCCGGCAGGAAGTGACGGCAGAGCTGAAGGGACATTAGCCTGGGTTTTTCTTTCTCATTTTGCTTGAAGAAGGATTTGGCTTCTTTAGATGTAGCATCCACTTCCTTAGTCACCCTGTACCAAGGAAGGAGACACCAAGTTTACAAGAGGAATAAAAAGAAAGAAACAAAATCTAAGAAAAGGACATAAATAACAACAAGGAAAAACCCACTGGGCTTTCTATAAATTCTGGCTGCTGAGCTTTATGATTAAAGTGTACTGTAACAGTTCTAGATAAAGACATTGTCCCCTTATTAAGTTAACAAATGAAACAACAGCATATGTAAGTCTGATGTCTCTCAAATCCCCTCCATTACTTCTGTCAGCGTGATAGTCACCACTGAATCACAGCCCATGTGGGTCACCAATGTGAAGGCTGAAAAGGGCTCTTCCACTGCACCTCACACGCAGATTAGTGGTCACACTTAAGTAAAAGTTGGAATGGGGAGATGGAGTATTTGGGAGAAAAACACTGGCATGATTTCAAGGAGAAAAGCAACCGTATAAACAATTGGGAATACTCTAAAGAAGGCTCCTGTTCTATACCTAACAACCCAATGATGGAACAAAATTCCTTAAAACCGGCCAAACAGGCAGTGATTTAGGAGTGGAAGAAAGCGACACGATTGAGAATCCTGTCCAATTTCAAATCTGGAAAAAATGCTCTCAATAAAACTGAGTCCTCACCAGGGAAGTCCCTGTTTTTCTTTAATTAACAATAATCTTTTGATGTTCCTACTACCTGGTTTGCAAAATCTCCTATATATCCTGGCTCCTCCCTGACCTCTTCAGAGCAGTCCCTCAGAGTCATCTGAGAGGCTGTCTTCCAGGCTTAAGTCCTCATCAAGTCTGTCAAATAAACGTAATTCTCCAAAAAAAAAACAAAACAAACAAAACTGAGTCCTAAAGAATCAAATAAAAGTATTAATGGTGCCTGAAATTTCAGATAAAGAAGCGAAATGCCTAATGCTGGCCTGGGTTTGACAAGTCAATAAAAACATCTGAGGAATTTTGTTTAAATGCCAATCTGTCTGTCGGAGGGTCCAAGATTATGGTCACTGTGTTACCATTAGTGTTCAAACAGGTCATTCAGCATAATGACAGACGAATCCTATAAATTCTAGATTTGCAGGAATAGAAGTCTCTGTCTTTTCTCTTCTTCCTTCTAGGCTTCTTAGGACCAGAACCAAATTTTCTCGTTAAGAACCATCTCACTCCTGCACTCAGTACTGTGTCACCCACACAAGTGGCACAAAATAAGAGGTTGAGAGTTTTACATTAAGAATCTTCACTGGCAAAGACTGCCTTAATCTTGAAGGATGACTTCAAACAAACAAACAAACAAACGAGCACTCTGTTACTCCCCTACTCAAGTTCTTATGATGGCTCACTGTTACTCAGAGGATCAAATATAAACTGCTGAACCCCCCAAATCAAGGTCCCCCCCAAATCTGCTCCTACTCTGTATTGGGCTTAATTTGTGTGTCCCTCTATTCTCCTAGGTAAACCTCTCAGTACTAAGAGTCAAGAGTCAAAAACAAGAGAAGAATTTATATGATAGCTTAGACCACCATTCAGCAAATATTCACTCCTTCCCTGTGGACCAAGAAGATACTCCCCTACCCTACCGATGCTGAGCTTGGATACATGACTTGCTTCAACAGTCAATGAGATGTTAGCTGATTTGACAGAAAAAGAAGCTTTAAATGTATTTGTGCTGTTTCACTTGCCCCTTGAGTTCCTCCCTTTAGCCATAAGAACAGTATGCCTCAGGGAGCTGCTGGTCCAAGATGGCTGAAAGACACATGCTGCAGATCTGAACCCAACAAGCAGCTTGGAGACCAGCCTAGATTAGCTGAACCCCAGATATCCAGAAACACATGTTCAACAAATAAATTCTTATTGGTGTACACCACTGTGTTTTGGGATGGTCTGTAGCATTTCTGTAGCAGCAGCTAACACATTTACATTTCGTGAGCGAGAACACTGATATCTAAGGGGTTAAGTTACTTTTTCTCATCTAGAGATTAAGTAGCAATGCTAGAGAGAACCCTTCAGTAAATATTTCCCAAAGATGGTTGCCACAAATTTCCCAACCCCCATGCTCTTCCAGAACCTGACACTACCCCAGTGAAAGGGAGAGTATATGTCACCCCCCTTGAAACTGGGTGGGCCTTTGTGGCTGCCTCGACTCACAACGTTCAGTGGAAGGGGCACTACATGACTTGTAAGGCTCACTGAGAAAAGGTGATAGAGCTTCCAGGTGGCTCTCTCTCAAGAATGCACCTCTGAAACCCCAAGTTACCACACAAGAAGTCTGGCTGCCCTGAAGCCGCCATGCTGGAGAGAACACATGGGAATACCACTGAGAGAGAGATACCTAAGGAGCCCGTTCCAGACCCCAGGTGTTTCTTCCTGGCCCAGGCACCACACATGCGAGTAAATAAACTTTCAAGATGGCCCCAGACCCAGCCACTAACTACAACTGCATGAGAGGTTCTGCACAAGAACCATCTAGCTGAGTCCAGCCACCCCGGAACTACAAGAAATTACAATAAAACAACTGTTTTAAGCTGCTAAATTCTGGGGTGATTACTTACACTGCTATAGAGACAACCAAAATAAACCTACATCCAAACCTGAGGCTTAATGCAGAGTCCCAGAGTACTGGCCTAGAAAGTTGCTTTAAATCTCCTTGCCCTGGGTAGAATCTGGGGCAGACCTGAGATGGCTTATGAAGAACAAGTGGAAACTTCCACTTGGAAATGGTGGTTTGAACTCTACTCCCTACCAAAACCCTGCCAAACAGTGGTAAACAAATTTACAAAGGCAAAACTACACAAGGATAAGAACAGGTATAATAGGAGAAAGATGTCAATCAAATTTTTTGACGGTAGAAAGCAAACACACAAGTAATAGTTGACTTAAGTCTTTGCTCTAATCTCTCAAGTTGGTAACCATGTGAAATGGCCAACAAGCAAGCAGTATCCTAGAAAGGCTCAGTAAATTGAGATACCAGGAAACTTTGAAGGTCGGGGAGAGGAGTGGGGCTAAAACTAGTTGAAAGTTTGTATCAGGAGCGTCTAGGTCCCAGATCCCCTTCTCTACCTTATACCACAGGCTACTGACCCCTACCCAACCCAGAACCCATTACTCGTTGGAGAAATGAAAATCACATAAGTTCCAGATTCAGATGGCAGGGCTGAAGTCTCATTCTCAAAACAGACAAATTAAATGAAGATGTATCTATTCGCTCTTCCTTTGCCACAGCAACCTCAAAGGCTATGTGTTTCCTACGTGTTTCGGACGGCTGAGTTGTAAGATGTAGTGCTACCCAACCTGTGTTGGACTTTGTACCAGTAAGAAATAAATATGTGTTATGCTACGGACTTTCTGGGTTTATTTGTTACCCCAGCATAGCCTAGCAGAGCCTTACTATTACATCAATTTAACCAATAGGAATTTCAGAATAAGAAAATATGGGAAGTTATGAACAAAAAGAAAAATTTCCTAGAAGTTTCCACAAAATGATTGTTCCACAGAATATTTGACCCAGCAATTTATTTTATTTATTTATTTTTAAAAATATTTTGGCCATACCACGCAGCTTGTGGGATCTCAGTTCCCCGACCAGGGATCGAATGCGGGCCACAGCAGTGACAGTGCTGAATCCTAACCACTAGGCCACCGGGGAACTGCCATGACCCAGCAATTTAAAAAGATCTACATAAAGGCACATCATTATGAAACTTTAGAATGCTGGTGATGAGAGAAGTTAAAGATCAAGTGGCCCAAATCATAGGGAAAGTAAAAGAAGACTATGCAAAGTATGTTTTGTTTACTTGTTTTACCACAGTACTAACAAAACTTTTCTACCAGCAACCTAAGACAATTCAGTGGACATTTTCTGAAAAGCGACCTAGATGCAGGCACTGTGTTTAACATGAGACATATAAAAAGATATGACATGGTCTCTGCCCTGACTGGCTCACAGTCCATCAGGACAGCCAACCATGAAAACAAATCATAACAAAACATGATATATAGTAAGTGGCATAAAGGAAGCATGGAAAAAAGTATAAGTTGTGGGAATATCTCTATTAATTTCTTACTGTCAAAGTCTTATTCATGGACTTCCCTGGTGGCACAGTGGTTAAGAATCCTCCTGCCAATGCAGGGGACACGGGTTCAAGCCCTGGTCCAGGAAGATCCCACATGCCGCAGAGCAACTAAGCCCAAGCGCCACAACTACTGAGCCTGCGCTCTAGAGCCCACGAGCCACAACTACTGAGCCTGCATGCTGCAACTACTGAAGCCCGCGAGCCTAGAGCCCGTGCTCCGCAACAAGAGAAGCCATCGCAGTGAGAAGCCTGCGCACCACAACGAAGAGTAGCCCCTGCTCGCCGCGACCAGAGGAACCCCATGCGCAGCAACGAAGACCCAATGCAGCCAAAAATAAAATAAATAAATTTATCTTTTTAAAAAAAGTCTTATTCATATTCACTAGGAAACAAGTTCTTTAAACTGGAATATTTCTCTCAGGGACTTTGATAAATGACACAAAGTAATAATAAGCAGATTACTGTATACTGAGAATATGCCTAGAAGAACTCCACTTTTAACAAGCAATAAGAACAGATTCGCAGGAATTCCCTGGCGGTCCAGTGGTTAGGACTCGGTGCTTTCACTGCCGGGGCCTGGGTTCAATCCCTGTTCAGGCAACTAAGATCCTGCAAGTCAGGCGTTGACCTAGATGCAGACGGGGGGAGGGGGGGCAGGATTCGCTATCAAAATATCTTCAAGTAGGAGAACAGTTAAATTATAGACCACTCCTAATGTACAAGAGGGAACCCTGACAGGAAAAGGCCCATCATTAGCAACAGTTAATTCAAGTGCTAGCAGAAGGAATTCCATCTTAACTTCATTTTCACTTAATCAGAACTTCCTGAGAAGTCTTTATTTAGGCAGAAACTTTCCATGACTGGCCTCTTCCAAAAGGTGAATCATTTAGGAAATTCTGAGCTAACTGGCTCAGCTGGTTATATGATAGGGAAGGATAAAAAATACTGTATTTCCTCATTCACCAAGGTTAATAAGCTACACATTTTTCAAGTGGGAGAAAACCGAAACAAAAAGGTAAAAATCCTAAATTTAACAAGTAAAACATAATTAGAAAAAACCCAAAAGACTAACTTTGTGCTAACACTACCTTATGCTTACACTTACAAATTCCTCCCAGTCATCAGTAGCTCTTTCTCACATTTCTTAACTTGATACAAAGACAAAAAGGAAAAGCAGAATAATGACATCAAGAGATTAAAAGACATGCTCAAATCCATTTACCAACTTTGCATCTGGTTGTCAAAATTCAGGCCCTCCAAGTTCCTACATGAGGGTTCCTTATAATACCTAAATTTAAGTATAAATAATTGAAGTTTTTAAAAAAATCCTGCCAACATGACAATTATTAACAGAATTTTTGGGTTTTTTTAGGAGGAAGGCGTTACACAGAACTTTCACTTGTCATGTTATATATCTCTGCACGTATGTGTTTAAAGTAATAAGCATATATTACTTTTGAGTATAAAATATATGTGCGTGAGAGTGTGCATATTTACGGAAAAAAAAGTGTTTCCTTATTCATACTGCTGTTTTTTTGATAGATATGGTGCTGCCCTCTTCTGACAAATGATGGAAACAGCAGGTTCTCTGAATACTCATCCAGTATTTAAAATCATCATCCATTTGCTTTAAAAAATGAAAGAAAAAAAAAATTTTTTAAAAGAAAAAAAGAAATAGAAAATTTGTGTCAGTCAACTATATTTATAAATATTAATAAATCCACAAAATTTAATTTGATCAGGAAATTTAATGATTTCTCATAACGACAGTTATTCACCAGCTTTTCTCATTACTCTCTATGTAAAGTCAATGGTGAAGTTATAATAAATCTTTCTTAGATATCCTATATGACACATGGGAAATAATGCGAGCCAAGAAAAATTTCCAAAAATTTAAAACCTATATTCCCAACGATATATTAAACACTTTCTGTATTATTTCTGTAGGACTTTGGTTCACTATCAGTGTTCTACTAACCTCTGTTGGATAGCTCAATAGTTCCCAGTATGATTTCTGGCAGCAAAATACATTCTTTTTTTTTTTTTTTTTTTTTTAAAGAGAGTTCCCTGTTTATTTTTTATAATTAATTAATTAATTAACTAATTAATTAAATAATGGCTGCATTGGGTCTTTGTTGCTGTGTGCAGGCTTCTCACTGCGGTGGCTTCTCTTGCTGCGGAGCACAGGCTCTAGGCACGTGGGCTTCAGTAGCTGTGGCTCGAAGGCTCTAGAGCTCAGGCTCAGTAGTTGTGGCGCACGGGCTTAGTTGCTCCGCGGCATGTGGGATCTTCCCAGACCAGGGCTCGAACCCGTGTCCCCTGCATTGGCAGGCGGATTCTTAACCACTGCACCACCAGGGAAGCCCAGCAAAATACATTCTTAATTCACATCATCAAGATTTATTTAATGGATCCCTAAAATGATTATATGGGAAAAGGGTGTCTTTGCAATGGAGAATTCTGACACATATTGCCTAAGTAGTCTAACTTATTGCCACCAATAATCGGTGTCAATGATGAGATGTACTGAGGAGGACAAAACATCATCAATGTAGTATTTTTGTCTAAAGTGATTAATATGAAGTTAACCATGAGGAAACAATGCAACAACCCAAACTGAGAGACACTCTACAACACAGAGGGACTCTTAAGACTAAATGCAGAGTCAGCTCTACCCACCACCAGTCCCTCCCATCAGGAAACTTACACAAGCCTCTTAGACAGCTTCATCCACCAGAGGGCAGACAGCAGAAGCAAGAAAAACTACAATCCTGCAGCCTGTGGAACAAAAACCACATTCACAGAAAGACAGACAAGATGAAAAGGCAGAGGGCTATGTACCAGATGAAGGAACAAGATAAAACCCCAGAAAAACAACTAAATGAAGTGGAGATAGGCAACCTTCCAGGAAAAGAATTCAGAATAATGATAGTGAAGATGATCCAGGACCTCGGAAAAAGAATGGAGGCAAAGATCAAGAAGATGCAAGAAATGTTTAACAAAGACCTACAACAATTAAAGAACAAACACCTAGAAGAATTAAAGAACAAACAAATAGAGATGAACAATACAATAACTGAAATGAAAACTACACTAGAAAGAATCAATAGCAGAATAACTGAGGCAGAAGAATGGATAAGTGACCTGGAAGACAGAATGGTGGAATTCACTGCTGCAGAAAAGAATAAAGAAAAAAGAATGAAAAGAAATGAAGACAGCCTAAGAGACCCCTGGGACAACATTAAACGCAACAACATTCGCATTATAGGGGTCCCAGAAGGAGAAGAGAGAGAGAAAGGACCAGAGAAAATATTTGAAGAGATTATAGCCGAAAACTTCCCTAACATGGGAAAGGAAATAGCCACCCAAGTCCAGGAAGCGCATCGAGTCCCATACAGGATAAATCCAAGGAGAAAAATGCCGAGACACATAGTAATCAAACTGGCAAAAATTAAAGACAAAGACAAATTATTGAAAGCAGCAAGGGAAAAACGACAAATAACATACAAGGGAACTCCCATAAGGTTAACAGATGATTTCTCAGCAGAAACTCTACAAGCCAGAAGGGAGTGGCATGATATACTTAAAGTGATGAAAGGGAAGAACCTACAACCAAGATTACTCTACCCAGCAAGGATCTCATTCAGATTTGATGGAGAAATCAAAAGCTTTACCAGACAAGCAAAAGCTAAGAGAATTCAGCACCACCAAACAAGCTCCACAACAAATGCTAAAGGAACTTCTCTAAGTGGGAAACACAAGAGAAGAAAAGAACCTACAAAAACAAACCCAAAACAATTAAGAAAATGGTCATAGGAACATACATATCGATAATTACCTTAAACGTGAACGGATTAAATGCTCCAACCAAAAGACACAGGCTTGCTGAATGGATACAAAACAAGACCCATCTATATGCTGTCTACAAGAGACCCACTTCAGACCTAGGGACACATACAGACTGAAAGTGACAGGATGGAAAAAGATATTCCATGCAAATGGAAATCAAAAGAAAGCTGGAGTAGCAACACTCATATCAGATAAAATAGACTTTAAAATAAAGAATGTTACAAGAGACAAGGAAGGACACTACATAATGATCAAGGGATCAATCCAAGAAGAAGATATAACAATTATAAATATATATGCACCCAACATAGGAGCACCTCAATACATAAGGCAACTGCTAACAGCTATAAAAGAGGAAATAAACTGTAACACAATAATAGTGGGGGACTTTAACACATCACTTACACCAATGGACAGATCATCTAAAATGAAAATAAATAAGGAAACAGAAGCTTTAAATGACACAATAGACCAGATAGATTTAGTTGATATTTATAGGACATTCCATCCAAAAGCAGCAGATTACACTTTCTTCTCAAGTGCATATGGAACATTCTCCAGGATAGATCACATCTTGGGACACAAATCAATCCTCAGTAAATTTAGGAAAACTGAAATCATATCAAGCATCTTTTCTGACCACAACGCTATGAGATTAGAAATGAATTGCAGGGAAAAAAAACGTAAAAAACACAAACACATGGAGGCTAAACAATACGTTACTAAATAACCAAGAGATCACTGAAGAAATCAGAGGAAATCAAAAAATACCTAGAGACAAATGACAATGAAAACACAACGATCCAAACCCTATGGGATTCAGCATAAGCAGCTCTAAGAGGGAAGTTTATAGCTATACAAGCCTACCTCAAGAAATAAGAAAAATCTCAAATAAACAATCTAACCTTACACCTAAAGGAACTAGAGAAAGAAGAACAAACAAAACCCAAAGTTAGCAGAAGGAAAGAAATCATAAAGATCAGAGAAGAAATAAATGAAATAGAAACAAAGAAAACAATAGCAAAGATCAATAAAACTAAAAGCTGGTTCTTTGAGAAGATAAACAAAATTGATAAACCCTTAGCCAGACTCATCAAGAAAAAGAGGGAGAGGACTCAAATCAATAAAATTAGAAATGAAAAAGGAGAAATTACAACAGACACCGCAGAAATACAAAGCATCCTAAGAGACTACTACAAGCAACTCTATGCCAATAAAATGGACAACCTGGAAGAAATGGACAAATTCTTAGAAAGGTATAACCTTCCAAGACTGAACCAGGAAGAAATAGAAAATATGAACAGACCAATCACAAGTCATGAAATTGAAACCGTGATTAAAAATCTTCCAACAAACAAAAGTCCAGGACCAGATGGCTTCACAGGTGAATTCTATCAAACATTTAGAGAAGAGTTAACACCCATCCTTCTTAAACTCTTCCAAAAAATTGCAGAGGAAGGAACACTCCCAAATTGATTCTATGAGGCCAAAATCACCCTGATACCAAAACCTGACAAAGATACTACAAAAAAAGAAAATTATAGACCAATATCACTGATGAATATAGATGCAAAAATCCTCAACAAAATACTAGCAAACAGAATCCAACAACACATTAAAAGGATTATACATCATGATCAAGTGGGATTTATCCCAGGGATGCAAGGATTCTTTAATATACGCAAATCAATCAATGTGATACACCATATTATCAAATTGATGAATAAAAACCATATGATCATCTCAATAGATGCAGAAAAAGCTTTTGACAAAATTCAACACCCATTTATGATAAAAACTCTCCAGAAAGTGGGCATAGAGGGAACCTACCTCAACATAATAAAGTCCATTAAAAAAAAAAAAAAAAGACTAAATGCAGGGACTTCCCTGGTGGCAGAGTAGTTAAGAATCTGCCTGCCAATGCAGGGGACACGGGTTTGATCCCTGGTCTGGGAAGATCCCACATGCCGTGGAGCAACTAAGCCCGTGTGCCATAACTATTGAGCCTGTGCTCTAGAGCCCTCGAGCCACAACTACTGAAACCCGCACATCTAGAGCCCGTGCTCTGCAACAAGAGAAACCACTGCAATGAGAAGCCTGCGCACCACAACGAAGAGTAGCCCCTGCTTGCTACAACTAGAGAAAGCCCGGGCGCAGCAATGAAGACCAAACGCAGCCAAAAATAAATAAAATAAAGTAAATAAATTTATTAAAATAATAAATAAATAAATAAAAGACTAAACGCAGAGTGTAATCTTGGATTGGAGGTTGGACTGAACAAGAAATATAGCTATTAAGAACATTCTGGGGCTTCCCTGGTGGCACAGTGGTTAAGAATCCGCCTGCCAACGCAGGGGACATGGGTTCGAGTCCTGGTCCGGGAAGATCCCACATGCCACGGAGCAACTAAGCCCGAGTGTCACAACTATTGAGCCTGCGCTCTAGAGCTCGCGTGCCACAACTGCTGAGCCTGCGTGCCACAACTACTGAGGCCTGCACACCTAGAGCCCGTGCTCCGCAACAGGAGAGGCCACTGCAGCGAGAAGCCCGCGCACCTCAACAAAGAGTAGCCCCCGCTCGCCACAACGAAAGAAAGCCCATGCACAGCAACAAAGACCCAATGCAGCCAAAAATAAAAATAAAAATAAATAAATTTATTTTTTAAAAAAAGAACATTTTAGAATAACTAGGGAAAGATTTGTGTAGAACTGTATATAGAGCTACCAAAAATGTGGCCTGCAAAACTACCTGTTATTGGTCTAAGACAAGATAGGTACAAAAATTTTGAGTATTTAGAAACTTGCTTAGCAATTTAACAATGTCACAATATTCAAGACATGAATGATGGACTCATTGCATTAAACAGAACATAGACCAATTCAGGTACTGTCAAACTTGCAAGATGGTCACATGTGATATTAGTCTTGTGCAGTAAGACCACATTACAGTGTGTATGAAAGTTTAGGGTTATTTTATCAATTAAAACCCAAAAATGTGATAAAATATAAGCATTTCTTTTTATAAATTTTTACAATCATTTTAATTTTTGACCAAGTGTGACTTTTAAAATTTATAGTTTAATAACTAAATTAAGAAAGGAAATTTGGTATTATTTTTTAATCCTCATTTACTGATGGCAAAACAACCTACACTGTACGCTTCTGCAAAAAAGCCCACGTTTCCTGAATGCAGCAGTAGTAGTAAACCACATGATGATGACGGAAGTGACTCTGAAGAAATGAAGGACAACCAAGGTCAAACTGCTTTTACTCTATGAGCCCTCATACACTGGGCTTGGGTTTTGATCATGCAGCACTAAAACCACAGTGAGTTCTTTGCAGAGATGTTTTGGCTAATAAAGCAACAAATCCACCAAAACTTCTGCAGCATTTACATATAAAACATGAAGAAATAAGTTCAAAATCAAAATAATTTTTTGAAAGAAAGAGTACTGAATTAAAAAGTCAATAAAAAGATACAAAATTCCCTACGTTAGCATTGTGGCCTTCTGAGAAAGGAGTACTTTTGGTTGCTAACTAAGAAAAACATATACCATTCCCAGGACATTAGTAAAAGACTATATCAAAGGTGTCTGCTTGGAAATCTTGACAAAGAAGGTAGTTCAAGTACAACTTTCCAATGATACCATGGCTTAAAAGTATTCAGGATCTGGCTTATGATAGAGAAACTATTAACAAAGTTAGCAAAGTGTTTCTTCAATGCAATTTGAAGAACAACAGATTATTGCTAATATGAAAATTATTTTAGTATATGTGATTTAATCATGAGGGTGATATAAAGGATTCTTTTTTATCAGTTTTTTGCTGACAAACATTAACTGACACTGATCTGTATAATAAAAGTAGGATCACATGTCAACAGATGAGATATGAAGTTTAAGTGTTTAGAAGAATATCTTCCAATGGCACAGCTGCAAGACAGGGAAACAGTTTAGATTAAGGAGTTTGTGCTAGAACATAAATTAATACACTGCTTCCTTCATTGAGAAAACTCTTACCACATAAAAAACCCCCCACTGTTCTTAGTACAGTAGTAAAAACTGTGAATTATGTAAAGCTAATGCATTAAATTTAAATGACTCTATTTTTGATCAACTGAAAGTTGATCATAAATATGCATATGTTATAATGCATGCTGAAGTACAATGGTTATGAAGAAGAAAGTGCCTTGAGAATGATGAACTACAAAATAAACTTAGTACTTCTAAAAGAAAAACAATAACCATATGGTCCCCAATTTTAAAGATCTCAATTAGACAGTAAAACATGCTTATTTGCCTGCTTTGTTTGGTATTTTTTTGGTGTTTTTTTTGGCCGTGCTGAGCAGCTTGCAGGATCTTAGTTCCCCAACCACGAATTGAACCCAGGCCTTCAGCAGTGTAACTGTGGAGTCCTAACCACTGGACTGCCAGGGAATTCCCAGTTTGGTGTTTTTAATAATCTTAGTACTTTCACACAAGGAAGTAATTCAACATATTTTTCAGAAACAAATAAACTCTAAGAGTAAAAATGAAAGTTAAAAGCCTGAAGAACAGTTCCTATAGGTTAACATGTTTCACAGAATGTTTTGAATTATATTTTCCATTAAAAAAATCCACACATAGGAAATTCATGCATCCAGAATTCCTTTTTCCCACTGAAATATAACTTAAATTTAATTATAACTTGACAGGATAAATTACTGGAACTGACTACTTATGAAGCACTGAAGATGAACTCTGAAAATACAGTTACTACTAATAATTTCATGAGGTACCTAGGTCAAATCATTATGCTGTACACCTTAAACTTATACAGTGCTGTATGTCAATTATTTCTCAATAAAACTGGAGGGAAAAAAAAGAAAATATAGTTATTACTGGCTTTGTTTGGAAAAAGTAAAAATGAAAATCCTGAACTTAATGAAACTGCTTTAAAATCCACACTTCCATCCTCATTACTTTCACATTATTGCAGATCATTGTCTAAATTATCTGTAGTGAAGGACCATGATTTAAAAATTTCAACCTGTTGCAGACCAATACTTTTTTAAAACACAATAAAAAGAAATTATTAGAAAAATAAATTAAAAAGAGGTACAGGACTTCCCTGGTGGCGCAGTGGTTAAGAATCCGCCTGCCAATGCAGGGAACACAGGTTCGAGCCCTGGTCCAGGAAGATCCCACATGCCGTGGAGCAACTAAGCCCGTGTGCCACAACTACTGAGCCTGCGCTCTAGAGCCTGCGAGCCACAACTACTGAAGCCCACGTGCTGCAACTACTGAAGCCCATGTGCCTAGAGCCCGTGCTCTGCAACAAAGAGAAGCCACCGCAATGAGAAGCCCGCGCACCGCAACGAAGAGTTGCCCCTGCTCGCCGCAACTAGAGAAAGCCTGCACACAGCAACGAGGACCCAACGCAGCCAAAAATAAATAAAAATAAAAATAAATAAATTTATTTTAAAAAAAAAAGAAAAAGAAAAAGAAGTCCGCATGCCACAACAAAGAGCCAGCATGCCGCAACGAAGATCCCACGAGCCACCAACTAAGACCCAGCACAGCCTAAATAAATATTTTTTAAAAAGTTTGCGCTTGTATTTTGTATCTCTTCTTAATTTACTTCTCTAATAATTCCTATTTATTGTGTTTTACAAAAGTATTGGTCTGCAACAGGTTGAAAATTTAAAATCAGGGTCCTTCACTACAGAGAATTTAGATAACAATCTGCATTAATGTGTAATCTACCGAATGTGAGAGTTATATTGCGTCACAAAGGAGAAGATCCTTGTTCTTAGGAAACAATGATTAAGTATTTAAGAGTGAAGTGTCATGATGTCTACAATTCTCAAATGGTTCAGCCAAAACAAAAAGAGAGAAATACGGAAACAGATGGTGGAGAGAGGGGCAAAACATTTACAAGTGGTGAATCAGTATGATAGGTATATGGGTGTTCACTGTAATACTATTCTTGCAACATTTTTATAAGTGTAAAATTTTTCAGAAAAAAAATTTGGGGAGAAAAAAAGTAATACTAAAAGAGTGGAAATATGTATATCTATAACCGATTCACTGTGCTGTAGAGCAGAAAGTAACGCAACACTGTAAATCAACTCTACTCCAATAAAAAAAAAAAGTAAAAAATAAAAAGAGCCACCACCACCAACAACAACAACAAATAATAACAATAATAAAAAGTTTTGCTTCACATCATTTATAAAACTAATAATGCCGGGACTTCCCTGGTGGTCCAGCAGTTAAGACTCTGTGCTCCCAATGCAGGGGGGCCCAGGTTCGATCCCTGGACAGGGAACTAGATCCCGCATGCTGCAACTATAAAGTTCCCACACGCTGCAACCAAAGATCCCGCACGCTGCAATGAAGATCCCGCATGCCGCAACTAAGAGCCGGCGCAGCCAAATAAATAAATAAATAAATGTTAAAAACAAACAAACAAAAACTAATAATGCCAAACTTTTTTCTAAGATATATTTTCACTAGATGAAATAATTGTTGGAAACTAGAAATTATTTTAAAGAGTATCAACTTTAGGGGAAATTATATTTACAGAGAGTAAACAAGTCTAATTAATTACTGTCAAGGAAAATAAATGTGACCATCTATAAAATTACTGATTGGCAGGCACTTCATCTGTTCTTGTCCAGCTCTAAATTACAGATCTGCTGTTTTCATATTAAAATTTTAAATAAATGGGAAGAAGAAATTCTGGGCATGTGGCTCTCATCTAGAACGGCCAAGAGTATTAAGCCTATAATGTTTTTCTAAACTAGTAACAAACCTATGAATCAATTAAAAAAATAATATTAAGATGAGGAAATAATATCAGAATCAAATTTCTCTCCTAGTACTTTCAATTCTCACCTGATTTCAAAGGTTTCACTGGGGCTTATACGTCAAAGTTAAGGGAAGTAATAAAGGGAGAAATAGCCAAAGTCACAAAGCACGGCATGAGTAAGTGAAACCAAATACTTAACTCTTACGTTTTCTTGTTTCTGTTCAGCCAACCACTTCATAATGCCCCCAACTACATT
This sequence comes from Balaenoptera musculus, assembly GCF_009873245.2. NCBI lineage: Eukaryota > Metazoa > Chordata > Mammalia > Artiodactyla > Balaenopteridae > Balaenoptera > Balaenoptera musculus. Next base: position 48,428,243 of record NC_045803.1, read on the forward strand.
ACCATATGTAAAAGGACCTTTCTCATATTCCCTGATAATCAATGGAACCACTGCTTTCCTTGAGTTCAAATATAAATCTTCCAAAATATTAAGATGGGTTGGAATGAGGACAGATGTCTAACACCATTTAGAAAGATGCTCCTTTTTAAAAGTACTAGTTTTGAAGTTTGTTAATGTCATCTTACCTGACTTCTTCACCAGCAAAATCAAACACCTTGGTGATTTTAACTTTTTCTGTTTCTTTAGGTTTCTCTAGCTCTTCTGCTTTGACCAACAATTTACTTGAACTTGTCTCTTCAGCCTCCTCTCCTCTCTATGAAAAAAGAAGTGTAATCAGTTTCATTTAAGGATGAAAACTAAAAGATCCATCCAAACATGTTGTCTCCAACTATTCTTAAATATTTCATCTCTAAACAGTTAAATGCTTATTGAAAATTTATTTAATTAGAAAGGCTTGTGTTTCCTACCATAGGGAATGCTTTGCTTTTCACTTAGTAGAGTTACTATTCAAAGGCATCTAGTCTGATTTCTGTTGTAAGCCTCAAATCTCAGTTTGTAAATTTAAAAAATCTATCTGGGGACCCTCCGGCATTTCTGGGGAAGCATTCATCCCATTCATCTATTAACTTACTTTAACTTGTGTACGCGGAGGCACTTTTGATTTTGGTCCTACGTCATTGAGGAAGCTGGCCCACAGTTCATCTTCCTTCTTTTTCCTTGCATCCTCTGACTCAATGCCTTTTCCTGGCTCTGCAGCTGCATCTTCCCCCTCACTACTACTTCCTCCAGATTCCTCGTTGGCATCCTCCTCGTCCTCTTCTTCTAACGAGAGGCCACCTTGTTTTCTCTTCCTAATCACCAACAGTCACAAGGAAAAGGAAAGACAAGACAAACAGGCAAAATAATTTCAGTTATCCCTTCCTGAATTCCAAACATAATGTTGCAAATATCAGAAAACTTTTAAATCTGGGGACTACTGGTTAACACGCCTGATAGGGGAAGTGGGAGAGGTAAGCTGAGATTTTGTGGAAGAAAAAAAGAACTGAGCTCTTACAGTTAGCATTTTCCCAAAGCATTTAGAATCAAAATACAGTGTTCTACTTCTAAGTTAGGACCAGCTGTTTTCACCAAGAAAATACCCAAAATCACCTCACAGAATCAATCTGTTCAGAAAGAGGGTCCTAATAACATACATATGCCCGGTATTTTTGACTTTTTAAAAGTCACTCCATTTGGGGAACAGAGACTGAAGAGAGCCTCAGATTTATTTGCACTGTTTCTTCCCAGAGTTCTGAGGGGGTGGGGAGCGGGGAATCCATGTTTCTTCCCACCTTCTGAAGATATGAAAGCTGGAATATACAAAAGCCAAGGATAAAAGAATTGGGTCCAAGACTTAAAAGAGTAAACTGCTTCTTAAGACTATTCTGACTTCAAGTGAATCATCTAATACTCAAAATTCTCTTTCTACACTCTGCTTTTTGCTTCAATGTCCAGGAAGACAGAAACACCAATCAAAGAGAATAAAAGACTTGCATTGAAAGACTCCCTTTTTGAGTTAAATAACTTGTCAGAATTTTCATAATTTTTGGTAGGAGTGCAATTCAGTACCAGGCTTATAGAAGATAATTTGTCTATACCTATAAATTTTATTTTATTTCTTACTACATATAACCTTGGGTCAAACAATTCTACTTCTACAGATCTAATTTACAAATATACATGTGTACAAAGACACATACGAAGAATATTCACTGCAGTCTTATTTGCTGTAGTAAAGATGAGGACAATCTAAAGGTCTCTCAATAAAGGAATGCTTAAATAAAGTAACGTCTGTCCAGTAATGTAACACTATGCAGTCACTGAAAAGAAAAAGGTATAGCTAAATATACGGCCATAGTATCATCTCCAAGATGTGAAATAAGGAAAGTGAGAAATGATATGCAGAGTATGCTACTATTCGTTTTTTTTTTTTTAAGAGTAGGGAATATAGGGAATTCCTGGCGGTCCAGTTGTTAGGACTTCCCATGCTTCCACTGCAGGGGGCGTGGGTTCGATCCCTGGTCAGGGAAGTAAGATCCCGCAAGCCACATGGCCAAAAAAAAAAAAGTAGGAAATACATATATACATGATTGTACATACACAGAATTATCTCTGGTAACATAATTCTTCTGAAACAAAGCAACAAGGGCTAGAGATGGGGTACATATTTTTTGAAGCAATTGCATTTTTCTTTTCTTTTGGTCAAACCACGCAGCTTGTGGGATCTTAGTTCCCTGACCAGGGACTGAACGCAGGCCCTGGCATTGGAAAGGCAGAGTTCTAACCCCTGGACTGCCAGGGAACTCCCAGGTTTTCAATTTTAAACCAGGTGCACATATTACCTATTAACTTTTTAAAATTAAAGCTCAAAAAATTTTAAAGCTTGCCAGAGAATAAGAATTTAATCCTAAAATGTCACCAAATATTTCCCTCAATGAGAAAAAGGTTAGAAACCCTGGCAGTAAGAAATCTATCATCAGACCAATCCCAGCAATCTGGAAGGTTATGACAACAGCCCCTGACTCCTAAGGGCCTTGAGGGCAGCATCACCTGGCCGGAACGCTCTGAGCCTTTCTTTTTCTCCCTTTGGTTTTCTGTGTCTGCTCTTCACCATCCACTTCATCTTCCTTCACTAATTCATTTACATCATCTTCACTATACTCTCCACCTGAAATCACATAACAGGGTGGTCAGACAGACAGGAATAAAGATTTTCACATCAAGATGAGACATTTTCGTTAAGGAAAAAAATCTAGTACTTTCCTCTGTTCTTCACCGGACTAAAATATCATTTCCTGAGGGACATCTTCCCTATTCCTGAAGACTAGGCTAAGTTCTCCTATTCTAGGCCTCCAGGGCAGTCCATATTTCCCTCCTTAACGCACCCCACTTATATTTAATGTCTGCAATTTCTGCTATGCTCCACACACCATGAGGACATGGATCCGCATGTCTTTAGAAGTATATGCTGAATGAATGAACAGAAATTGCAAACTGACCACTGTACTTTTCAAAAAAGAAATTCATGTTTCCACCTCATCTTGGATATCTTTCAAAAGTAAGCAAAGGATACCTTGTCTTATCAATAAAAGACGTTTAGAAAGAGGCTTAAAGACTTCAAGTTAGACATAGCAGAAAAAAACAAACACATCTGCTTCCCATCTTCAGACACTGACATTCTGGGGTCCCCAACAAAAGTGTTGCTTGAATGCCCAGTCTGACCACATTCTATGGGTACCAGTCAATAAATCCTGTACACACAGAGATTCAACCAGTTGTGTTTTTCTTTTTTACTTCACATAGCTTTTATTTGAAGTATAACACACCAAAAAGCACACAAACTAATGTACAGGTCAACGAAATTATGCAAAGTGAACACACTTGTATAAATACGACCCAGCTGAAAAAGCAGAACATGACCAGCATTGCAGAAGGCCCCGTTTCAATCAAGAGCCACCACCCACATCCCACAGGTAACCACTATCCTGAATTCTAACATCATAAATTAGTTTCATCTGTTTTTGAGCCTTAAACAGAAGCCTACAATATGTACTCTTGCGTCCAGCTTCTTTCACTCAACATTCTATTTTTAAGTCACCCAGTTCCTTCCATGTAGCTGTAGCTTATTCATTCTCATCCCTAATATTATTTCATCATATGACTATACCACAATTTATTTATCCATTCCTCTGTTGATGGACATTTGGTTTGGGGCCATTACAAACAGGGCTATTTTGAATATTCTTGCACATCAAATTAGTTTTTAAATATTTCACTCACAATGAACTAGGACCACCAAACATTGAGGAAAGCGTCCAATATCAAAGGCAAGACTGAAAACAAACAGAAAGGAATTAAGAGGAAACAAAATTAGAAAAAAAAAAACCTTTATAATTTATATCCTCAAAGAGACATCCACAAAACAAGAATAAGATGACTCAATAATTTTCAGAAAATGAAAAATATCATTATAAAACTCTTGAAAACTACAAATATGATAGCAGAAATTAGGAAAAGAAAAAGAACAAAGATGATGAGAATGAGCCAGCTCTACTAAAATCTGGAGAATAAGCATTTGAGGCTGTCGGAATAGTAAATATAAGGGTTCCAAAATGGAAGCAAACTTGGCATCTTAGACACCAAGTGGTAAGTGAAAGTGTTTCATGAAGATACTGAACACACAAATGTAATTTTGCTTCCTCCTGAAACCTGAGTAAAATCACTACAACAAAAGGACTTTTAAAAGACAAACCCACAGTGGTGGCTACCCAGCTGTACTGTAGTTGTTTATACAAATAGAATATAAAAAGGCAAAATTACAAGGAAAAACAGAAAACTAATGAAAATCGCTATCTGTAAGGGTCAGGGCAGAAGGCAGTGGGGTAAGCAGGGGTAGCAAAAGCAAGAGTTCTCTGTGTTTATTGCTCCGCAGAATTCTGAAAATCCCTTAAATTGAGCAAAGTTTAAATAAACATATAAACATAACCAAACTGATAACACAAGCCACAAAGAAAGGATTTACTCCAAGGACTTTATTTATTTATTTTTAATAAATTTATTTATTTAATTTATTTATTTTTGGCTGTGTTGGGTCTTCGTTGCTGTGTGCGGGCTTTCTCTAGTTGCAGTGCTCGGGCTTCTCATCACGGTGGCTTCTCTTGTTGGAGAGCATGGGCTCTAGCCACGCGGGCTTCAGTAGTTGCAGCATGCAGGCTCAGTAGTTGTGGCTCACAGGCTCTAGAGCACAGGCTCAGTAGTTGTGGCACACGGGCTTAGTTGCTCTATGGCATGTGGGATCTTCCCAGACCAGGGATCAAACCTGTGTCCCCTGCATTGGCAGGCGGATTCTCAACCACTGCGCCACCAGGGAAGCCCCTCCAAGAACTTTAGAAACAGTATTTTGACTGTTCATCCTTAGCAAGATGCATTCTAAAGACCAAGAAAGTTCTATTCCTAGTAGTAACATCGGTGTTGGTATTTTGAAACTATTCTTTTTATTATAGGTAAAAGAAAGTTCAGTAGTTCTACTAATCATGTTAGGAATCCAGAACATCAGAGTAAGAAATGACACACAATTATAAAACCAAAGAAATTAAGAAATTAAATGAAAACAAATGTTAAAACTGAACTTAAAATTCAGCAGTCAACTCTTTTTAAGATGAATATTTTCTAGCTCTGTTCACTGAAATGGCATAGAATCAATGTCACTCTAGTAGCAATGAGCATTTCTTTAAAGTTCAGATTGTATTCTTTGATATGACTCAACACAAAAATGGCTCCCTGAAAAGGCCAGCTAATTTCAAGTCTGAGGGAAGGAAAGCACAAGGTGAAATGGGGACATTTTGCTGTGCCAGAAAGCAAGGAAGTTATTTAAGAATAATGGGTCACGTTAAAAGGATATAAGATCCAGCCTGAAAGAACTTTTATTGTCCAAAAGTGATGACCTGACCATTAAAACGAATAACTGTTAGACTGAAACACACTGAATCGATAAAAAACTGTGACAACTTTATGATATTTTGATGACTAATAAGAACCTGCAGTATAAAAAAACAAACAAAACAACTAATACTAAACTTTCATTGGGTTATTTGTATGGAAATATGTTAATATAAATGTTTCAGACATTACATGAAATTTCTAAAAATCTTATATGTTCTGGTATAATGTTATAAGTCATAATCCTAGTTATTACTTTAAAATGTATATCTCAGAAATAACTAATTTTCTTGTCAACTGCATTATTATGAACTTTCATCAAATCTTTAACCGTGGTCATTTTTAAGTCTTTTGTCATTTACAGACAGTTCTGGGTGTACTCTGATGCTTTTGCAAATATGTTCCTATAAAAGGGTTTCATCTTCAAGAAATTCATGGAAAAGACTCTGACAAGTACAGGTTTCTGGTAACTGTACTGCTGAACTGAATGAATAAGCATTTTCATAACTCTAATGAAAAACTGATGAACTCATAAAAGTGCTAACAAAAGATCAAGATGAAAAAAAAAATTAATTACATGGGACTGAGTGAACTGATGAGGATGAGTATAATTTTTGTGACTTTCTGTTTGAATTAAAAAAAAAAAAAATCCCACAAGGACTCAGAGGCAAAGAATATACAAATCAATTTTCACTGCAAAGTAAAGGAGCTGTTACAGTGGAGGATTACTGGACTGAATGTCAATATTATGACATAGTATGAGTGTGTTTCATGTTTGGTAATTGCAATCATTGTTGCTTTTGTTGTGGTCATCCATGTACAATGCTTGGTGTCAGTCTATTTATCTCTTGTAAAAATAAAATACAGTGTGTGTGTGTGTGTGTGTGTGTGTGTGTGTGTGTGAAAAAAAAAAAAAAAAAGACAGAAAAAATTATTTGTACCAGGGCTTCCCTGGTGGTGCAGTGGTTAAGAATCTGCCTGCAAATGCAGGGGACACGGGTTTGAGCCCTGGTCCGGGAAGATCCCACATGCTGTGGAGCAACAAAGCCCGTGCGCCACAACTACTGAGCCTGCGCTCTAGAGCCCGTGAGCCACAACTACTGAGCCCACATGCCACAACTACTGAAGCCCGTGCACCTAGAGCCTGTGCTCCTCAACAAGAGAAGCCACCGCACTGAGAAGCCTGTGTACCTCAGTGAAGGGTAGCCCCCGCTGGATGCAACTAGAGAAAGCCCACACACAGCAACGAAGACCCAACACAGTCAAATATAAATAAATTAAATAGATTAATTAAAAAAAATATTTGTACCATTTCAGGTTACTATTAAGATTACTCCCTACTTTGAAAATTGGAAATTAAGGGAAACGAATTAAACATTTATCCTGCCCCACTGACGAGGAAAAGCTACACTTTCAGAAGAACATCAAACAATAAATGTAGAAGAACCACAAAATTAGAAAACCATCACTCTCACACTGTAATGATAGTAGTAATCTAGGCAAGGATTATCAAGTAATGTTAAAAACAATTTAAGTTTTAACAATTAAGTATATTACCACACAGAATACTTTCCAGTTCTAAGAGAAAAAATAATTACACAATAGAAGGATCAAACTCTCATCATTCTGATCCAGAAGTCACAACCATGGGAATTAACCAGGTATTTTGTGTTTTCTGATGTTATGCATTATGAAACACTCAAGTTGTCTATAATTTATTTTAGGTAAAATTATTTCATTTGAATCCACCAAGCATTTAGATCTAACTTCCAATTTAACGAAAATTCAAGGGACGAAGGAACAACCTAATACCATGAGGGAGCAACCAAACAAAATCAGAAGGTGAGACATTCTGCAGGACATACAGCCTGATCTCCTAAGCCAATCTAAGTCACAGAAACAGGAGTGTGCTATATTAAAACATATTTCAGGGATGGAACAACTGGATGATACATGTAGTCCTGAACTCAACGGTGATTTAAACAAAAAAGCTAAAGCCATTTTTGAGTCAAAAGGGAAAACTTGAATATGGTTTGTATATTAGACGAGCTGAAAGTTTACTGAAATGGACAGGGACAGAATGTTCACTGAAAAGAGCAGGTTACAAAGTAACATGAAAAAACTACGATTTCAGGTTGGGGAAAAATACAAATAACTACACCTGGGTATAGAAAAAAGATCAGAGTGGGTTTCAATAAGGGATCAATACTGATAATCTCTGGGTGGTAGGAATGTAATGATTCTGATTTTTTATGTTTAATTGCCTGCATTTTCTAATTTTCTACGAAGTTCATGCACTGCTTTTGTAATAATATAAAGTTATTTTTCTTCATAAAAATGGGTGAATGTTGCAGACAGTTCAGACAAAGAGATGCATATGGCTCTGGATCTTAAACATGAAAAAAGATGCTCAATATCACTGATAAGAGAAAAGCAAATTTTAAATTACACAAACAACCACAAAAATCATGCAGTTACTATAAGAGTAAGAAACAGAATAACAACCCTATAGACAAAGAAAGCACAAAATGAACAAATCTTTTTTTTTTTGTTTTGTTTTAACATCTTTATTGGAGTATAATTGCTTTACAGTGGTGTGTTACTTTCTGCTTTATAACAAAGTGAATCAGCTATACATATATCCCCATATCCCGTCCCTCTTGCGTCTCCCTCCCACCCTCCCTATCCCACCCCTCTAGGTGGTCACAAAGCACCGAGCTGACCTCCCTGTGCTATGCGGCTGCTTCCCACTAGCTATCTAACAAATCTTTTTTTAATTGAAGCTCCAAAGACTCAGAGCTTCCATCACCTTTTCAGTCCCCCATGCTTAATTTAAATATGAGTCAAACAACTAAGAGTCACCAAAAAAATCTGAGAAAGTGTCTAACATAATAATGCCCAACACAAATGTACAGGGTGAATAAAAATCACCTTAGCGGAAAGAGATTGTTTCCTCATTCTATCAGGCTAGCATTATTTGATACTAAAACCAGGCAAGGAAATTACAAGAAAACTACAGACCAACATCCCTCATAAACAGATGCAAAACTCCTCAACAAAATTCAGTAACGTAGAAGAAGAATAATACATCATGACCAAGTAAGTTTTATCCCAGAAATAAAAGGCTGTTCAAAAATTTTAAATCAATCACTGTAATTCATCACATTAACAGATAAGAGAAGAAAAACCACACAATCAATAGATGGAGAAAAAACATTTGACAAAATTCACCTCTCAGCAGATTAAGAATAGAGGCAATTTCTTTAACCTAATAAAACACATTAGGGGCAGTATATGCAGACTGCCAGGATTCAAATCCCAGCCCATCTACTATCTAGCTGAGTGACTTTGGGTTCCTCAGTTTCTTCATGTGTGGAGAGCACAATAGCACATACTTGATAATGTTATGTGATTGAGTTAGTAATGAGTTAGACAATGTAAAGTGCTTAAAACACACACAAAAGGCATCTATGAAAAACCTATAGCTAACATTATACCAAATGGTGAAACACTGATGCTTTCTCCTTAAAATTGGGAACAAGGAAAGGATATCCACTCTCACCTCTCCTATTCAATATTACATTGGAAGTCTATACCAAGTACAATAAGGCAAGCAAAAGAAATAAAAGGTATGCCTATTGGAAGAGAGGAAATAAAACTGTTTCTATACACAGACAATATGATCTAATTTGGGGGGGAGGGGAGGGTAAAGGTGGCCTTGGAACTGTTAATTTTAGCGGTGGTTACATAACTCTAAGCATTTGTCAAAAATTCATAGAACAGTATAATGAAGAATGAATTTTACCGTGCATAAGTTAAAAGTAAAAAAATTTAAAGCATTATTATTATTATTATTTGATAGGTAAGAAATGGATTTATTTAGAGAGATACACATTCCATAGGAAGAATGCAGACCATCTCTAAAGGCAAGAGCGGTCCCAGGGCATGGGGTCATCTTGGAAAGTGAGAGCAGTCATGGGAGAAACACACTCCACAGAGTGTGGGCCATCTGAGAAGGCAAGAGGCCTTAAAGCATTATTAATATCCACAGAGCAATAAGATACTGCACACATGAAACAAGAACATGATGCTATTTAAAATTTGTGAAAAAACAAAAAAGTTACTCAAAATTAAAAATATCCAAGGGCCAGATCCAACACTGATACAAGAAAACAAAGCACATGTTGCCCAGTGGCTTCTGGAAGTTCCTGGTCCACTATGTCAAAGAGCTTGAAGTGCGGCTGATGGGCAACAAATCTTACGGTGCTGAGACTACTCCCAATATCTCTTCCAAGAACCCCAAAGTCACTGCGGAAAGAGCAGCCCACCTGGCCATCTGAGTCCCCAATCCCAATGCCAGGCTGCACAGCAAAGAAAATGAACAGACAGCTCGTGTACACATTGCATTTGTGTTAATAAAAGCCATAAAACTCGGGAAAAAATATGTAAAGAGAAAAAAAACTCAACAGAAGAGTTGGATGGTAAAATACTGAAATATTCCCATAAAGTGAAAAAGAAGTCAAAGGGTTAGAAAATAGAGGATAAAAATAGAGGAAGGGACTTCCCTGGTGGTCCAGTGGTTAAGACTCCCCACTCCCAATGCAGGGGGCCCAGGTTCGATCCCTGGTCAGGGAACTAGATCACACATGCCACAACTAAAGACCCCGCATGCTGCAACTGAAAGATTCCGCGTGCCACAACTAAAAGATCCCGCACCCGGAGACGAAGATCTCACGTGCTGTAGCTAAGACCCGGCGCAGCTAAATAAATACATACATACATACATTCATACATACATAAATAAATAAAATTTTTTTAAGTTTATAAAAAAAAAAAAGTACAGGAAAGTAAAACCAGTCCATAAGGTCTAACATAAGATTCAACACATAAATAATGATGATTCCAAAAAAATAAAATGGAGAAAACTGTCCCCCCCAAATTTAAAAAGTTCCAGCAGTGTCTTCCCTGGTGGCGCAGTGGTTAAGAATCCGCCTGCCAATGCAGGGGACACGGGTGCGATCCCTGGTCCGGGAAGATCCCTCATGCCGCGGAGCAACTAAGCCGGGGTGCCACAACTACTGAGCCTGCGCTCTAGAGCATGCAAGCCACAACTACTGAGCCCACACGCCGCAACTACTGAAGCCTGCGTGCTCTAGGGCCTGTGCTCTGCAACAAAGAGTAGCACCCGCGTGGCAACAATGACCCAACGCAGCCAAAAAAAAAAAAAAAAGTTCCAGAAGGCCCAGCAGAATGGATGAAAATAGACTCATACCAAGGTACAGTATATCACTGTGAAATATCAGAAAATATCAGAAACAAAGAGACGATTCTATCAACTTCCAGAGACAAATTTTATATAAATGAGGAAAAATTAGTGACAAAAGAGACTTTTTAATAAAAACACTGGAAACTTAGAAAATAATGGAGGAATACCTTTAAAATTCAGATAGAAAATTATTATAGGATGCAGAATTACTATTATAGAACACATAATTCTATACTAAATTAGTAATCATGCCTGAGGGTCAATATTTCACTATTTTTAGATAGTCGAGGTCTCAAAAAAAATGTTTCTAAAAAAATGCATCTTTCCTCAAGAAGTTATTTGAGGATTTATTCTCATTTTGGTGGAACACACCAAGAAAGAAGACATCATGGGACCCAAGGAACAGGGAATCCAAGAGAAAATGGAGGTAAAAGGAACATCCAGAGTGGTGGTGATGATGGAGAATCTTAGGTTCCAAAGTGGTAAAACCACGACAAATTGGAGCAGGTCAGACGGCAAAGATGGACTTCAAAAAGTGAAAGATTATCTAATGGATCTAAATATCTTGGGAGATGATTTAGACAATTTTGAAAGTTCCGGATCAAATCAGTAGTAAGTACATAGACTAAGCAACAACAACAAAATGGCAATTATTAACTCCAGAGAAAACTAGTGCAGGAAAAGCAATAACTGTATATACCACATGGTCAGGCCTGAACAAGATGTCCACAAAGTAATGACAAAAAAAGGAAACACAATACCAATCTAACCCAAATTAGACATAGGAACATTGGCAGGCTGGGGAGTTGGAGAGGGTCTGAAGGTGAAACGGTGAGACTAAAGAGGGTGTTAAAATAACACCTAACATGGATGGGTTAAGTCAACAGACAATGGAAGTACCAAATTTTAAAAGTAGAAAGCAGTTTCTTCTGGGGAGGATTGACAGGTATGAGGGGTGAGGGAAACGGTTCAGTTTCAAAAATAAGCCTTTCAAAAATATTTGACTATTTTGAAACAGGCGCATGCATAACTCTGATTAAAATGAAAACTAGTTTTCAAATGATCACACTGGCCGATACCGAAAGACCAATGTTGGTGGATAAGAATGGAACCCGGGAAACCAACTGGGAAGCTATGGCGAGTCTTAGTGTCAATGGTAGTTCAGTAAGAGCGAGATTGGTGAGGAACTGATCAGAAATTAACCTTCTACGCAGACACAAACAGAACTTAATGATTGGTTAGACCAAAAACAGTGAGAATAACGACAACTCCCAAGGTTTGGTTTTGTTTTTAACCTGAGCTATTGTACGGGCAGATACCTCTAAATGAGATGGGGAAGCGTGCGGAAGGTGCAGGAGCGCGGAAGGGGTAGGTTTGGGTGACATCTATTTTGGCCCGGTTCGGTTTTAGAAGCCTATACAAAAACAAAAAAATCAAAGGTCTGATCAGAGAGCAATGGGTATAGACGTTGCAAAGAGGCAAAGGGCATCATTATGTGAACTTTTAAACAACCAGATCCCTTTTGAGGACAGAAAGTGAAGAGACCTATCTGGAACGTGATGCTAGCTGGCAATTCTCTGGGAACGGAAGGCCTGGCGATAAGACTGCCTTTCAGAAGATTTCAGGGCTGGTGAGGGTACGCGATGACCGACCACCGCCAGCTTCACCAGAGGCAGGGCGGAGTTCACGTGCCGGTTCCCGCGCTCCGAGAGGGGGCGGCGGCCGAAGCCAGGCCGTGAGGAGCAGCTGCGCGAGACGTCCCCGTGCACACTTCCTGGGCCACGGGGGCCGCACGGCGCGAGGAGGCGGGCGAGGGCGCGGGGCGGGGACGCTTGAGACCCGCGCCACGCGGCCACTGGGCCCACGCTCGCCGGGCAAAGTGCGCCTCACGTGAGGCGCAGGGCGGGACAAGCCGCCTCTCGCCCCAAGTGGAATCGCTCACCGGATGGCACGTAGTCTTCGTCCTCCTCTGAGGTGGAGAAGTCTTCGGAGTCGAATTCCTCCATGTCGCTGCCGCGCGGGGCGAACAGAGCCCGCAGCAGCTACCCCCAACGGCAAAGCTCTAGGGAGAGACCATAGATAGAGCTGCTGCAGGGGCGGCGGTAGCTGGGGCGGCCCCCGCAGCGTCTGCACAGGCGCAAAGAGTGCTACGTGATCCAAATGCGACACTTCCGGGCCAAAGCCTCGGGCTTGACACTACTGTGGCGATTGGCGGAACACGGGCTCCGTGCTGAAGCGGTGCATGCTGGAACTTGTAGTCTCCAGCGCTACCAGACGCTTTGATTTAGTAAATATGCTTAAACGAAATTTGTTTTGTCCACGGGAATACAGGTGACCTTCGTTATTAACAGGTTGCTATTTTTGTATTCGCTTACTTGTTAAAATTTACTGTCACCCCAAAAATCAGTATTCGCGGTGCTTTCTGGGGTTATTCGCGGACATGCGCAGAGAGTGAAAATTCTGAGTCAACCAGTGGTGGCTTGTACCGACGTTGGAGGCAGATGATCCGCTATCTTGCTTCGGCTCTCGTACTCTAAATAAGTGTCCTCTTCGCAATCTGTTTAGTGCCGCGTTTTTTGCATTTTTTGTGCTTTTTGTTGGTGATTTCGCTGTTTAAAATGACCCCTGAGCGTAGTGCTGCGGTGCTGCCTAGTGTTCCTAAGCGCAAGAAGGCTGTGATGTGCCTTATGGAGAAAATACGTGTGTTAGATAAGCTTCGTTCAGGCATGAGTTGTAGTGCTGTTGGCCGTGAGTTCAACGTTAATGAGTCAACAATCCGGTACATCAAGAAAAAGGAAAAGGAAATTCGCCGATCTGTACGTGAGGCTGCTCCGGAAAGTGCTAAAGTGACATCTATAGTGCGTGAGGAAGCTATGGAAAAGATGGAAAAGCGGCTCAATTTGTGGATTCATGAGATGACAACCGATAAAAAAGGTGTGGTGGACAGCATTGTTGTGAGGCTGAAAGCCAAAGAAATTTACGGTCACGTTACCCAGGGTCAGAAAAACGTGAAACCCTTCTCGGCTAGCGCTGGCTGGCTTGCACGTTTCAAAAGACGATATGGTGTGAGTAATGTTAAGCTTGCAGGTGAGGCAAGTTCTGCAGATCAGGAGGCTGCGGAAGAATTTAAAAAATACCTGCTAAGTGTTATACAGGAAAAGGGGTACGTGGAAGAGCAGGTTTTCAACGCTGATGAGACTGGCCTATTTTACAAAGACGTTGGCAAAAGAACCTATATAACGCAAATGGCCTCCAAAGCCCCTGGCTTTAAATCATTCCAGGATTATGCAACCCTGCTTCTGTGCGCCAATGCCAAGGGCGACTTTAAATGCAAACCCCTAATGGTGTACAGAGCTCCAAGTTCACAAGCACTTAAAGGGAAAAGCGTGAATCATATGCCGGTGCATTGGAGGTGGAACAAAAAAGCATGGATGACTTCTGATTGGTTCCACAGCTGCTTCATACCAGAAGTTGAATACTATCTTCACGGCAGAAACCTTGCCTTCAAGATTTTGTTAATTTTGGATAATGCCCCAGTCCATTGCTGTGAAGAACTCAGAAATGCCCACCCCAACGTAGAAGTTCTTTTCATGCCCCCAAATACTACGTCTCTCATCCAACCCCTGGATCAGGGCATAATAAAAGCCTTCAAGGCGCACTATACTAGGGAGCTTTATAGCAAGGCTTTTGAGGCTCTCAGAGCCAACAAGGAAACTACCATGATGGACTATTGGAAGTCAGTCACTATACGCAACGTTATTGATTATGTTGGCACAGCGTGGGACAACATCAAGCAGGCTACTATCAATAATTGTTGGAAAAATGTTTGGCCGGACTGCGTAGAAAATTTTGAAGGCTTTGAAGGTGTTACAGAAAGTATAAAGAACAATGTCAAAAACATAATGCATATCGCATGGCAGATAAGTGGAGAAGGCTTTGATGACATGAGAGAAGAAGATGTGGAGGAAATTTTGGCAGAGAAAGCAGTAGAACCCACCAACGAAGACTTGGACGAGATGGCAAAACAAGGCGTTGGAGTCAGTGATGATGAAGATGGTGATGAAAGTCAGCCTAAGAGTCCAGGAATTGTCCCTCTTACAGCGGCCAAAATATCAGAATGGAACTCTGCCTTGGAAAAAATTTTCAGTGACATGGAAGAGTGTGACCCTATGCTTGATCGCAGCCTCAAATTTAAGCGCTTAACCTCCTGTGCGTTTGCCCCCTATGCCGAGATGCTTAAAGATTTGAGGCAAAAAGCCAGGCAGACGGGGCTGACCCAATTTTTGGAGCCAGTTTGGGAGGGAAAATTGCCGACTCCATCAACAAGTGGTGAGAGCCAAACCTCTGAGGTTGAACTGACAGATGTCAACCTGCCACCCTCTTCCTCTTCTGCAGAATGAGTTCCACCAACATCTCCCTTGCTTTTTGTGGGGCAAGCCAAGGTCGAGAGGTTTAACCACACCGTGCATTGTGCCATCACGCAGCCTGCAGCTCTATCAACAGTAAGATTTTAGTTAACGTTTTTATAAAACTTTAAACGCTAAATCTTTCATTTTTGGGGGACTTTATTTGCATTACTGCACACTATATAGTATGTGTTTACAGTGCTGTATGCATTTACTGTACATGAGTACTATATGTGTAGTGTGTGTCTGTGTGTGTGTATGACTGAGGGGGAAAGTTAAAGTAGTACAATCTCAGTGTTGTACATTACACAAACATGCTGTCATTGAAATAATTGTTTCGTTATCAACACTGCGTATCATTATTTGTAAGAAAGAGATTAAATTCAGTGTCTTTGAACAGAAACACACATAAAGCAAGGTTATGTACTGATCAGTTGACAAAAATGGTACAAGCAGAGACCCACAGAAACTCAACCCTGTATTTCTGCTAATTGAGTGTGCACGGTGACCTTACAGATATAAGTTCTGCGAACGACAAGGATCAGCTCTATTCTAGAATTCAGACATCATCCACACCAGTCCTTCCTTCAAGTTAATCCATGTGGAAATACAACCATATATAATGCTTGTCATTTTGTCAGATTAAAAATTTTTAATTATAATCCAACTCTGGGAGGCAGTAATCAGATGCAAATGAGATATCATCGACTAACATCCTATTTGTTCAGGTTTGGGTTTTTTCAGCTGATAATTGCTCCCTGTTGATACTCTGGACTAGGGTCTGTGTCACCCAGTTTAGTGTTATCTAAATCAAGGAATAGATGAAACATGTCTGTGATTAAAAGGACATTATGGTGCCTTTATGCCAACAAGCTTTTTAAAACAGCCTGATTGCAACATAGTTCACACACCACAAAATTTACTCATTTAAAGTGCATAGTTCAATCATTTTAGTATATTCACAGACGTGTGCAACCATCACCACAGTCAATTTTGGAAGATTTTCATCACCCCAAGAAGGAACCTCTGACCAATTAGCAGTCACTCCCCATTTCTCCCCAATCCCCAGCTTTAGGCTAATCTTTCTGTCTCTCTATATTTTCTTATTTCAGACATTTCATATAAATGGAATTATACAAGATGTGGTCTTTTGTGACTGTCTTCTTTCACTTAGCACATTTTCAAAGTTCATTCGTCTTAGGTATATACCTGTGGAACTGCTGTACCGCATAGTAACTCTGTGCTTCACCTTTCAAGAAACTGTCAAACTGTTTTAACAAGCAACCATTTTATACCCTCACCAGCAATTTCTGAAGTCTCCAATTTCTCCACACCCTTGCCAACACTCTATCTTTTTGATTATAACCATACTAGTGGGTGTGAAATGGCATTTCATTATAGTTTTGATTTGCACTTCCCTGATGACTAATGATGTTAAGCATCTATTCATGTCTTTATTGGTCATGGTATATGTTCTTTTGGAAAAATGTCTACTCAAATCCTTTGCCCATTTTTTTTAAAGACTTTTTTGATATGGACCATTTTTAAAGTCTTTATTGAATTTGTTACAATATTGCTTCTGTTTTGTTTTGGTTTTTTGGCGGTGAGGCATGTGGGATCTTAGCTCCCCGAGCAGGGATTGAACCCGTACCCCCTGCATTGGAAGTGCAGAATCTTAGCCACTGGATCACCAAGGAAGTCCCCCTCTGCCCATTTTTAAATTGGGTTGTCTTTCTGTTATTGAGTTCTAAGAGAGAGTTCTTTATATATTATAAACGCAAGTCTCTTATAAAGTATATGATTTGAAAATATTTCCTCCTATTCTGTGGGTGTCTTTTCACTTTCTTGATGGCATCCTTTGAAGCATAAAAATTTTTAATTTTGATGAAGTCCAGTTTATCTAGTTTTAGTCTAATGTCCCTCTTGCTTTGGGGGTTGTATCTAAGAAGGCTTTGCCTAACCCAAGATCACAAAATTTACTCCTGTGTTCTTCTAAGAGTTTTACAGTTTCAGTTCTTACATTTAGGTCTATGACCCATTTCAGTAAATCTTTCTTATGTGAGAATAACAGAAAAATAGATGTGAAATTAGGACCCAGTATTTGGGACTTCACCATTCTCAGCCTCGTTTTCCTTGGACAGCATAAATAAACCCTACAGTGACAAACTGGGATGTAGCCTTTTGCCCCATCCCTGGGGTCTGAGTCTGGGGAAAAGGATACCCCAGAGTTCTTCAGCAGACTCTCTCCTCCATTACCCTACTTCTCCCACTCTCCTCTTTACAGCTTACTAGCACTCCACACATTGGTTCAAATTTACAAAGTTTCTGACCACTTTATGGGTAACCAGGGAACTATTTTCTGTTGTGTCAAATAGTTTAGTAAAGAGGTCAAAAATTGGTTAGCCGGCCAAATCCAGCATAAAGACATGCATTGTTCGACCTGAAAAGCATTTTACATGAAGTTAAATTAGCGGCCAGCTGTGATATTATGATTTCGAAGAAATATACATTTGGTCACTCAGATGACCAAAATGTGTTTCTCATATATATTTGGTCTTCATCCACAGTTCCTGGCTCACAGCTCCCAAAGCCCCTGGAATTTCCTAAGTGTTGAGAGTGGTAAAGGTGTCTTGTGTTGTATGAATGGCTTTTAGAAGCACCTAGGGATGGGGCTGGTTGCCAGGACAGCTAACCGTGTGATTAGAGGATTGAACTCAGTCCCCACATCCCCGCACAGCCCTCCCCTGCCCCACCTCTGGGGAGAGGGGGGGAGGGGCGACAAGTTGAATCAGTTCCCAATGGCCAGTGATTTAACGAATCATGCATACGTGATGAAGTCTCCATAAAACCCCAAAAGGACAGGGTTGAGAGCTTCCCAGTTGAACACGTGGAAATTCGGGGAGAGTGGCTCCCTTGGAGGGGGCATGGAAGCTCCACTCACCTTCCTTATACCTTGCCCTGTACATCTCTTCCATCCGGCTGTTCCTGAGTTATATCCTCATGATAAACCAGTGATCTAGTATGTAAAATGTTTGAGTTCTGTAAGCCACTTTAACAAATTAATTGAACCCAATTTATAGCCAGTTGGTCAGAAGCACAGGTAACAGCCTTGACTTGCAACCAGCCTCTCGAATCAGGGGGTGCAGTGGGAGTCGGTCTTGTAGGATTGAGCCCTTAACCTGTAGAATCTGGTGCTATCTCTGGGTAGTGTCAGAATTGAGTTGAATTGTTGGACACACTTTTGGTGTCCAAGAATTGTTTGTTGGTTTGGGGAACTCCCAATATAACAGCACTTAAAAATTAAGAGATTTCAAATAATCTAATTTCCAATTCCTCTGAAAAACTGGAGAATCCGGCAACACTGGGCACATAATCCCACAAAATATCAACAGAAATAGGCTGGAACTGAGCAAAGCCTTTAGACAAATCTCTCCAGCTGGCCACAGTACAAATCCCAACTCCCTACAAGTTTCCTGGTTCACTATTGCCGTGTTGTCTTGGTAATAATTTATGGGATCCTTCCTGCCAAACTCAGCATCTTTAGCCCCTCATCCACCATAGTCTCTTTCCACTGTCTTGGGTTATCACCTTTTTAGAAGAGATCCTCCTCTGTTCGGTCCTGGATACGTATCTTGGGGGCTTCTGGCTGAACTCTTGCATGTATCCTTCAGGGGTGCTAGAAACATTCTGTATCTTGATCGAAGTGCTACCACTCCGCATTAAGTGTATAAATACATAAAAATTCATCAAGCTATACATTTAAGATTTGTGCACTTTACTGTATGTTACACCTCAATTTAAAAAAAAATTAGAGAGAGAATGGATGGGTAGTCTCCTACCAGACATTGTATGTCTGTCTGCAATGCCTGGAACTGCAGCAGTTATCTTGTGAACAGGGGGGTAAGCTACCCAAATCAGACAATCCAATTTACTGAAAATGGCAGAGCAGAAAAAGATTTATGATGTCACAGAATACTAAACCAACCTCGGAGCCTCTCTTCATGTGGACTTACTACTGAAATAATACATGTTTTTCACAAACTATATCAGCTTTCAGCCATTCCAGTGTGTAATCATACAAAAGCTTCTTGATGGTAATATATAGCTCACAAAGTGGAGTTAATGAGACTCAAGTTCACATGTAAGTACAGTTTAATCAGATCTTTGGACAAAAATTTTACCATAAACTAGTGAGCTGAACATAAAAGAAATACAGTTAAGCATATATGTTAAGTACTAAAAAAAAACTTAAGTTGGAAAACCTTATTACGAAAGATTAAACTCATTGGCCACTGAAAAAGAAATAACAGTTCTAGTTCACAGAATTAAAAGTAACTCTTTATTGATAAACATATATACCAGAATTAGAAATGTCAGTAGAAAAATAAAATTTAAATAATTTTCTATGGTACAAAGATTAGATCATTTTGACTGTAGCATTTGGTGAAATAATCTAATACAAAAAGCTGAGCTGATTTTAGCCACAACCAGCCTGACAGAGTGCACAAAAAAGAAATGCACGTACACAGAACCTTCTGCATGTGGACAGCTAATGGCACCAGGACTTCACATTCCAGGAAATGGTCTCCTAGGGAAGGTTGGTATGCACTGCAGTTGTAATAAGAACTTAATTCAAACCAGAGCAGCTTTTGGAATCAAAAGCTAACATACAATTTAAAGACTTAGAAAACATAAGGGCTTAAAGATAATTATTTGCATGAACTTTTTCTCACCTAGTTTAGACATATCCTAGGTAATGTTTTGCTGAAAAAAAAAAATGAGTTAACAGCACAAAGAGACATCTTTATCTTGGAATATTCATTACTCATTTGTATACGGATTTAAGTTTACGTGAAACGCCTTTACCCTAAAACCTCAATATTAAAGAATCCAGAAATCAGCTTTTTATGGTTGGGGCTGCCTCCTTCCCACTCATAGAAAAAAGGAAAAGTGATGCACAGCTAAGGGAGGGGTGGTTGCACGTGTCTCTAGGAAAGTCAGTAGTTGGCAAAACTTCTCAGAAGCTATATGTGATAAGATAAAATGTTCAACACAAATGCCAATATTTTTTCATCTGGGCCACCACCCCCAACTAATTGTGTATTTGAGATGAGAAATTAAAAAGAAAAATAAACTCTAAGGGGGAATAGACATTCCTTATCATTCAAATAGTTTCTCCCTGAAAATATTTCAAGCCACAAATCTCAAGCTATATAAAGTCTATATACATTTATTCACAGGAGAATGTTCACAGACTGGGATGGATGAAACATTCAATAATTTGAAGATACACTTTATATTTGAAGTTTTTAAAAAGAGTGGATAATCAAACAAGAAACAGATGAAAACAAAGACAACTTTCAAAATGCATTAATTTTTGTGTCTTGGCTCTAAAAGAAAAATAAACCAAATAAATCATGGATCAGTATGTTCAAAAATTAGTATTTAGGGGGAGGAGCCCACTGACCACTGGCCCATGTTCAATTTGTGAAATTCTATCCAAAGGAATGTTTTAGGTGAGAATGCTAAGAGGCATCCTTCAATAGAGATAATTAAAATAATTTCCTACAACAAATTTCTTAAACTGAAGGGCTACTTTTCCAAATCCAGCTCACTGAACTGAAAAATGGAGTCTTCAACTAAAGACTTAAAAATTTGCTTGAAAGAAAGATTTGAGCATTGGAGAGTAATCTTGTTGGGGAATTTGTAAAGACATTTGCCTACATTCCAACTCCTGTAATTTTCCACCTAGTCTATGTGTATATAACACTATAATTTTGATAAGTGGTCTAATGGACGATTAGTTAAAAGAAAATGTCCAGTTACTTTTTGTGATCCTTTGTAATTTTTCTCTTTGACTATCCCTGGTAAATTGGTACTCCTGGCTGTTTTTAATCAGAAGCCAGAGTGCATATTGCTTTAAATCAAATAGAATTGCACACGACCTCATGGGCAGTTAGCCTTACACTCACAATGAAAACCTTCCTTTAAAAATGTCAGATTTAATTACCAGAAACTATTTTGAAAACAGATAACATCGATTGTATTTCATACAGAACAGTTTAGGTGGTAAGGATAAAGTTAGATAATTTTTGCAATCCTTTTTCTTTTGAAGGTTACAGTTTTCAGGCCTTTAAATGAAAAAGTAAGTTAGGCATTAGAAGAAAAATTAAAATAGCTAAAATTGGGTTTTAAAAAACTCTGATATTTAATTCTCTTTAAGGATATAAATTCTCTTGAAGGAAAATGTAAAGGGCACAGTGGAAGGCATATCTGAAAATTAAACTTTAGGCACTTTCTGGGAGTGATACCCAATACTGTAAAAGTGAGCTGAAGACCCACCACTAGGTAACCACATTAAGACTAGGAAATCCATAACCACTAACTCTAGTTTAAGCTGCACTTATACAATTTTTCAAGAGCCATGAGTAAACCAAAGTCACTAAGAAAAACAGTAACAGAATGTTTAAAGTATCTTTTTGTGCATGTGCCTCAATGTTCAAAGAGTGTCCTAAACAATCTGGGTGAAAATTTTCAACTCCCAACTATTTAATAGGGTATGTTTCCAATTAAACTAAATAAAAGCAATAGAATAAAAGTTATAGGAAGAGGTAGTACAGGAGCTTTGGGGGAAAAAGTCTCAATTATCTAGCTTATTTTGATAAAATGTACAAAAAAACAAATTCACATCTCTTAAAATATATTAAATAATCAGAGGTCAAGATAGTTATCCATAAAAATGTCACATCATTCAGTAGTTAGCTCCTTTTTCTTTAAACAGTGGAATCGAAGCCACTACTTGAGTTATAGATTTTTTGTGTGTGCAACAAATTTCACCAAATTTGTTCACAACACTATATTCAACCAAAACCTACTTGGCACTTACTGTCATGAAGATGTAGCAAGAGATGAGTTTGCCAAATTTTAATCAAGATTAGATCAAGTTAGATTTTAGTACAGTATACTCTGCTCAGAAATAAACTAATATGATCCATAGTTTCTCTGAAATATGCAACGTTGCATTTTCTCACAGAACATTATAAATTTCAGTGTGAAGGATGCCAACCTTCATCAGAAAGAAAGAAAAGAAACTTGATTTGTTTTCGTTGAGAACAATGAGTCCAAAGAGATCTTTAATTCCTGGAGCTTCAAATTGAAGAAAGGACTGAAATGTTCTTCATATACCTTTTCATCCAAGTTGCTTCCCGTTTGAAGAACTAAGAAAACACATTCCATACTGTATTCTTTTTGAGGATTCTATGAAACTTAGGTTCGCCATCATAGCACAAGGGTATGTGCTATAGAGTAGCTAAAATCCGTAAAAAGGAGACCACCACTACACAAAACGTCTGTCCAGTGCCCAAGGTGAGGGCTTCAAATGGAATCATTTCCTTTCCTGCTGCTCGGTACACTCCGGCAATTGCTGCACCTGTTCAAAAATTCAAGAATGTTTAAAAAAAAAAAGGTTAATATAATCAGGAAAATATAGCACTTAAAATTCTACCAGTAGAATGTTCTAAATTTTTTACATTAAAATTTAGACATTACAGAAATGTTTTGTTTTGTCTATTCTTTTTGCTGACTACTCTAGGTTTTAAGTATTCCTTATATGGTTTGCAAATCACTGACAAGTGATTTTAGGTGTTGAAAAGTGAATCCTTTAAACTGAGAGTCTCCTAGATTTATTGAATAAAATCACCTGGAAGTCATAGCCGAAATCACAAAGACGGCAATTTCCACGTAACCTGATTACAAACTCAAAAACATCTCTTATTCCGCATGCATTTAACAGGTACCTAACAAATTCTTGGCAATAAATGACAAAGAATCTTCCCTGTGGGACTGAGCAAGAAATATTTCAGGAGCAGCCACAGGGAAACCCCACTCTACTTTGTACTATACTCAGAGTTCCCCTCAAGAAATGGATGGAGAAAGGGGTGGGAAAAGGAAAAGAGGGGGACCCTAAGCCTATCAAGTTGCTATTCATTCAAAGGGCGAGAGGTGAGGGATACTTGGGGAGTCCTTTCTGTTACCCACATCATTAATCGTTTTTATTATGTTAGTCACTGTAACTTCCTAGAAATTGAGTAAACAAAACAAAACAAACATCTCTCTCTACCCAGGTACCCTGAATTGCTCACAGGGACTCAGCGTTGTACAAAGAAAGTCAAGATTTCAATAGTTTGAAAATAACAGATCCAAACATCTCAGATGACTGCCCAACCGCCCCCCGCCCCACCTCAAAATGCTCCAAACGGAATTCTCCTTGATCACAGAAGCTAGCTGGAGACACAAGACAGAAACACAAACATGAAGCAGATTCTGAGTAATGCAAGATGAAATATAGTGTTTCAATCAAGTGTCTACATCTTTTACAAATGTGATGTGATGGTATATTGACATATTTTAAGGAGAAGAAAGAACAATACTAATCAATACCTGTGTTGGTTGCCAGGAACATTTGTGACTTTGAAATGCCCACCGCCAGAGGCAATGCACAAACACTGTGCTACTAACATCTGAAAGGCACATGTTCCATTGGGCCCCTTTGTAATTTGTCTCCAAAAAAAGTGGGTTGAGTCGGAAGAAGCTTAAAGAAGTTGAACTGGGTCCCAAAGTGGGATTTGGATGATTAAGGGAAGACAGGAAAAAGCAAACCAGAAGGAGCAGCAAATGGGAAGGGAATAGATTGTATGCACTAGAGTCGAAGAAGGACATGAACACGACATTTACTGCACAATTACTATGTGGTAGATATTCTGGTTAAGTATTTTATATTCACATTTTTTCAATTAGTCATCACACAGCATCCCTATTTTACTGATGAGAAATCTGAAACAGGTCCTGGGGAACAGTAATCCAGCAAGGAAACTGGAGCAGAGGGTCTCTAAAGATAGCAGTAGGTGATATAGTTAAAAATATTTTTTAAGGCCAGTTATGGAAACTCCTTAATGCAAACAGGAGAAAACTGGCCTCCTCCCCCGTGTTATCACAAAGGTTTCATCATCTATGGAACACAGAGAAACTAGGCCACCTTGTCCCCCCAAAAAATCCCTCAAGTCAGAGAGGGAGATTTCTGCTTGAAGCTCAAGGTTTAAATTCACAGTGAAAAAAATTTATGTTTACATGTATACCTAGAAAAAAGTCTGAAAGCATACACCAAAATGCAAACTGTGGATACCACTTAGGAATGCAGTAATGGAGGATTTTTAGTTTTGCTTTCTTATAATTTTTAATTTATATAGAATATACATGTTATTTATATTTCATTATGAGCTTAAAAATGATTTAAACTTACTCTCATCCCTTCGACATGAGCAAAAGCCACACCTTCCCCCAAAAAAACACCAGACAGGTAAAAATAATTTATAATTATGAATGTTACTCCAATTCTTATTCAGAAAGTCCTGAGAGGAAAAAACAACCAGGTACTTTTCTAAATAATAATTCTTGTCATTAGAATTATTCTTCCATCCTTAAAATAACTACACCTGGATGAGTGGAAGTAATTTGTCAACCAGCTTGCAAGGTCACAAATCAGTGAAGTGACAGCTGAAGAGAAAGGAGGAGTAGCTTCCAAAAAGACAAATATCTTCTTTTGCTAGTGACCTATTTCACAAGATCTGTCTCACAAAGCTTAACATGGCTTCCCCGAAGCCAGCGAGACAAAGTCTGACTCAGTAAGTCAACGATGTTAGCCAAATAAGGGGGGCACTGGGGTGAGAAAAAAACAATACATAAAAAAAACAGGATCTGTGGTTAAAGATCACTCTTTCTTCTTCATCTCACTGAGACATGTTTCTAAAGCGGTTCCTAAAATTAACTAACTAGTCAAATGAAACATTTTGACTGTATTTTAATGTCTAACATACTTGTCAAGATTCCAGCAGTAATTGGTCCCACGATGCCCATCAACAGGATGCTTACAGACATGAACCTACCATATTTGTGATGTCTGAGGGTGAAGAGGGCCAGTAATCCAGCAGGGACATGAAAGAAGAGAGAGGACACCAGTGCCCACAGGAACACACCATACCACATCTCTACAAGGGAAAGCAAAGAAAGGTCGTACATCACCGCCTTTCCCAGTGCAGTCATTACAAAGGGGTAGCCACTATGCCCAGTTATTTCATTTTTAAAACCATTCAGTTGCAATGAAGGTTCATCAGTCAAATATCCAAACATTGATGGTTTTGGAGGGATAAGTAAACTATGGCCACCACCTGTTTGTATACATAAACTCTTACTGGAACACAGCCATGCCCATTCATTTAAGTCTTGTCTATGGCTGTTTTCAAGCTACAAGAGCAGGGCTAAAACAGTGACAGAGACCATATGACCTGCAAAGCCTAAAATATTTACAATCTGGCCCTTTACAGAAAAGGTTGGCCAACCCCTGACAAGCTACCTGTACTCCCAAACACTGAAGAAAAGGTTCACTCAGATTTGAAAATTCACTTAAATGATTTCCCTCCCATAAGGACAAATGTAAGTACCACTGATAGGGTGCTATGCAGTCAATGCCTGACGACCATCCCTGCCTTCTTGATTATTCAGTCATCTCAAAAGGAAAAGCTCTACATACAATTACATTCATTCAACAATCATTTTCAAGACAATGCAGTAAATATCAACCCATCATCTCCTATTAGGGTATCAAAGCTCTTTAAGACATGAAATAAATACCAGAATATGTAAATGTTTCGCTTAAGGCCAAATGGCAAGTGAGAGGGCAGGTTAGAAGAGGAGCTGGTTCTGTCCCTCTTAGGGTGACAGTAACTCAGGAAACATTAAAATATTTGTCCAACAACTATGTATACAAACCTATGCATGAGATATCTTGGAAAATACAAAAAAAGGAAGAGATACCATCCTGCCCTTATGACTTTACGATTTAGCAAATGGCAGACATAACATTTTCCCCCAGTGCGCCCAGGCATGGCTTCAGAATTCTCAAGAGAGCTCTTTACCCATATATGGATATAATGAAGGTGTCACACTAGATGAAATCTGTTGTCCATCCCTGCACTTGAGGCAGGTAAGTAACAGGCAATTTTAAAAATCAGTCAACAGCTCAACTGGGGTTTCTGCACCACAGCACTACTGACGTCTGAACCATTTAACTCTTTGTTGTGGGAGGCTGTCGACTGCAGGAATGTGGAGCAACACCCCTGGCCTCTACCCTCTGGATGCTGGTAGCACGCTCTCCCGTTGTGACAACCACAATATCCTGACATTGTCACACGACCCCTGTGGGCGTAATTACCCTGGTTAAAAACTGCTGACCTGACTGAAGCAAAGAGTTTATAAGAGTAACAGTAGTTAAGGACGCAAAGATAGATGGGGTCACATTACGGTGGGCTTTGAAGGCCAAACTAAGGACTTCAACATGTAAGCCCTAGAAGGTACCATCAAAGGTTTTTTGAGCAGTAAAGGGTTGTCAGCACAGTATTTCACAGGTGGCACCTTACACTCCCAGTAGGAACACAAACTAGAAAGCCATCTCTGGAGGGTAAATTGGAAGTGTGTATCCAAAATAGTCAACTGTGCATACCCTTTGCCACAGTGATTTTACTTCCAGGAATACACAAGGGCAAGGACAAGGTCACGAGGTTCCTGACAGCACTGTCTGTACTGGCAAAAACTAGACACCAACTGCATGTCTGTCGATGGAGGACTTGTGAAACATGTTATGGTGCATCCGCATAATGAAACGTTACACAATCAATAAAAATAGGAGCAGCTCTTTAAATACTGATGGGGTAAGATGCCCAAGCCACATTGGGAAGTAAAAAAACATAAGTTTCAGAATAGTATGTAGAATAAGATCCTGTTTTTGTGAAAACAAAAAACAAAAGAAACAAATGTGTGTAAATGCTTCTGTCTACTCAGAAAAATCTGGACATATGTTTATTTAATAAATATTTACAACATGCACAGGCACTGTTTTAAGTGTTTGACAAATATTAACTCGTGTAATTCTCAAAGTAGCTCTATGAAGCACATATTAATATCTCTGACTCTTGGATGAGGAAACAGAAGCAGAGGGAGGTGAGGAAACTTGCTGGAGTCCACACTGCAGCACGAGGCAGAGCCCAGGTTGACCCACGCTGGAAGCAACGCCCTCACCCTCTGTGCCACCTCTTACTGTATATTAAGATATAGAAAATTGTTATTTCTGGAGAATAGGATGGGCTGGGGGAGGGTTTATGACCATTCACTTTTTACTTTGATAAAACAAACAAAGCGGGGGCTTCCCTGGTGGCGCAGTGGTTAAGAATCCGCCTGCCAATGCAGGGGACACGGGTTCGAGCCCTGGTCCGGGAAGATCCCACATCCTGCGGAGCAACTAAGCCCGTGTGCCACAACTACTGAGCCTGCGCTCTAGAGCCCGCGAGCCACAACTACTGAGCCTGTGTGCCACAACTACTGAAGCCCACATGCCTAGAGCCTGTGCTCCTCAACAAGAGAAGCCAACGCAATGAGAGAGAAGCCTGCGCACCGCAATGAAGAGTAGCCCCTGCTCGCTGCAACTAGAAAAAGCCTGCACACAGCAACAAAGACCCAATGTGGCCAAAAATAAATAATAAAATTAAATTAAATTAAATTTAAAAAAAAAAGCTTGGGAATTCTCTGGTGGCGCAGTGAATAAGACTCCACGTTCCCAATGCAGGGGGCGCACGTTCAATCCCTGGTCAGGGAACTAAGATCCCACGTGCCATGGGGCGCAGCCAAAAAACGGGGGAAAAAAAAAAAGAGCGACCAGTGAGGAGCATCAGTGGGCTGGGGGAGAGGGGAGAGGGGAGAGGGGAGAGGGGAGAGGGGAGAGTGGCAAAGGGGAGGGCCAGGGGCTTTTCTTGAAGCTGCGTCTGAGTTGTAAGCACATTGTTGTGTGTGGTTTTTCCCAAATCAATTTATTTTTACTCTTGTTGGGAGGAGGGGAGGAGGGGTTAGAGAGCCAGGGGTGATTAGAGGTGGGGCCAAATCCCCACCAGGCACCCTCCACACTCTCACTGATGGCTGCACTAATTCTCTGCACATATTAAGTCAAAGTTTCAATTAATACCATATTCTACATACACCTAGATTAGGATGTCTCGCTCTTGGTTGCTGTTGTTGTTTTTAATTAATTTTTTTTTTTTTTTTACTGCATTGGGTCTTTGTTGCTGCGCACGGGCTTTCTCTAGTTGTGGCGAGCAGGGGCTACTCTTTGTTGGGGTGCGCGGGCTTCTCATTGTGGTGGCTTCTCTTGTTGCGGAGCACGGGCTCTAGGCATGTGGGCTTCAGTAGTTGTGGCTTGTGGGCTCTAGAGAGCAGGCTCAGTAGTGGCGCATGGGCTTAGCTGCTCCGTGGCATGTGGGATCTTCCCGGACCAGGGCTCGAACCCGTGTCCCCTGCATTGGCAGGCAGATTCTCAACCACTGCGCCACCAGGGAAGTCCTTTTTTTTTTTTTTTAATATTTATTTATTTGGCTGCTCCAGGTCTTAGTTGCAGCATGTGGGATCTTCGTTGCGGCGTGCGGGATCTTTAGTTGTGGCATGCAAACTCTTAGTTGCAGTATGTGGGATCTAGTTCCCTGACCAGGGATCGAACCCAGGTCCCCTGCATTGGGAGTGCAAAGTCTTAACTGCTAGACCACAGGGAAGTCCCTCGCTCTTGTTTTGGATGGAAGGCTCTCAATAAAAGCATCAGGGACACCTCATCTAGGGCTCAATGCTTATTAAAAATAACAAACGACTGAGGGTGTTTTGGTACTTCTGTTCTGGTGACAAATTATCAGATAGCTACAAAAGGTTTCAAACCACTGGTATGAGTTTTCTTTTTCTTTCTGCTGAACAAGATACATCTTCAGAATAATTTTATAATACTGTCGAAACTTGTCTATTCTGTTTGATGGTGTTTAGCAAATTGTTAAACCAAGTCTAAATCATGTAATATGGAGTATAAAGTGATTAAACAGTAATGTCCCAAGCTTAAAACTTAAATATATATAAAATAAAAAAACGAATATATGTATAATATGTAAAATAATATATGTATACTAAGTACTGCTCTTCCTCCACCAAAAGAATCACACACACATACACACACACACACACACAAACACACACACACATAAACAAAAAAACCCTTTCCAGTCAATAGTGTCTATCAGAAATTGTGGGCAGGATTCTCAATCCTCAGGGTTTGGGTCCCCATCGTCTTCAGGAACAAACCTGTATGGTTAGTCCCCTACACACGAACCTTGAAGTTGAAAACTTTCAAAGATGCGAACATGCGTTCCATCAACATCAGGCGTGAGTGAAATTGCAGCTTGCCCTCCGTCTCCTGTTGCTGGCGATCCTTCAGCTCTACCATCTCCCACCTCCTCTCCCTCCTCCAGTCAGTGACTCTTCTTGCCTGTTCCCTCGATGCCAGCCCCTGTATGCCAGCTGTTGTACTGCACTACTGTACTTTTCAAGGTACTGTACTGTAAGATTAAAAATGTTGTCTCTATTTTTTGTGTTTATGTATTATTTGTATGAAACCTATTACAGTACAGTACTACATAGCCGATTGTGTTAGTTGGGTACCTAGGCTAACTTTGTTGGACTTACGAACAAATTAGATTTACGAACGTGCTCTCGGAACGGAACTCATACGTAGGGGACTTACTCTACCAGATACCACTGCAGCCTACTTTCCAGCCTCGGGCACCAGCCCTTCTTGCTTCCACAGCCCAGGAGACTTGCCCTCTCTTCTTGGCAGCAGCTCCAGAGGCTGCAGAGTCTGGTGTTCAGGTACTGCCCCTCCCTGATAAATCCCTCCTGCCTGGGCCGCTGCTGTTGCACCCTGGCCTCCCCCGCCCAAGGCCCCCTTGTGTACCACCCACTGCCAGCTCATCCCCAAGCCACAGGACAGCGTCATGCAGTTCCCTGCTAAAGCAGTAACCCCGTCTTCAATCCCACAGTCCTTCCCAGCTCCTCCCCAAATCACTTAAGAGACTCTGAACTCCATTACACCACCCAGTGTGCACAGAACTCTATAAGGACACCAGGAATGCCACTACCCAGGGGTGGACAAACGGGATACAAACCTGCCTCCAAGACCCCAGAGCAGCTGCCGTCTTGGCTGCTGTCTGCCACCAATGACATGAGACCACTCCTGGGCCTAGCTGTCACGGGGCTTCTGCTGGAGCGCCCCAAATTTGAGAGACAAGCACTGCTTTCCGCAGCAACTCAAGGCACTACTGGAGCTTGGCTTCTTACTGGCTGCCACAGAACCATCGGGGCAGTGAACTGGCAGGTGAGGCCTTGATCTGCCAGAGACACACTAAGTTGGTAACTTCAGTAAAAGTGGGTCTGGACACTCGGGTGTTCTACTCAACTGCTATGGACTGAATTCATGTGCGGCAGCCCTAATCCGACAGGACTGTGGCCTTATAAGAGGAAGACTCTGATCTCTCTCTCTGTCTCTTGTTCTCTTTCTCTCCCCATCATGTGAGGACATATCAAGAAGGTGGCCCAAGAGGGGCCTCACCACAACCTGACCATGCCGGCACCCTCATCTTGGACTTCCAGTCTCCAGAACTGTGAGAAAATATACTTCTGTTGTTTAAGCCACTCAGTCTGTGGTATTTTGTTCTAGCAGCCCTAGCAGACATCACTCAGCTGTTCCCACTTCTCTGGAGCACAGCACCTGCCCAAGGAGGCCTGCTGGGCTATCAACTCATATCTCGATTTTCCTGAAAGCTGAAAGGAATCTGTTTGCAAACAAGATCTGGCACAGCAGGTCCGCTCCTCCCTGAGTCTCTGAGAAGGAGAAGCACCATGCACCTTCCTATAACCCTGAGCTACATCCATCAGCTAGCTCAGTGCCTACATATTTTATATCGCATCACTTAAGTCACTCTAAGTAGGAAAAAAAGGCTGTATTACATTAGATGAGTAGTACAATTTATAAAACACTTTTCAGATGGATGGGATTATTACAGGACTGTAACAGCTAAGGCAAACCTCAATCAATAAAACATTTTTTAAAAACTAAGTGATTTCCCTTTAATCTACTGCGCCTTAATTTGCCATCTATTTAATAGCTATTTATTGATTATCATATAGTACTTTTCATTCCCCTGGGTCAACACACGGTCAAAAATCTTTGTCTACATATCTTACAGTATTTCCTTGTTCACTGTTTCAAATAAAGTGCATTATCTTCAGCTTTGTTTACTCTGGCAGCTAAAGTCACATCATTTCCCCATGTTGAAGAATAAATCAGGTTATTAATCTGAAATAAAAGATTATAAGGAGAGGGACTTCCCTGGTGGAGCAGTGGTTAAGAATCTGCCTGCCAATGCAGGGGACACAGGTTCGAGCCCTGGTCTGGGAAGATCACACATGCCACGGAGCAACAAAGCCCGTGTGCCACAACTACTGAGCCCACATGCCACAACTACTGAGCCCGCGCACCTAGAGCGCACAAGAGAAGCCACCGCGATGAGAAGCCCACGCACCGCAATGAAAAGCAGCCCCCCCTCGCCGCAACTAGAGAAAGCCCGCACGTAGCAACGAAGACCCAACACAGCCAAAAGTAAATAAATAAATTTAAAAAAAGAGAAACTGCCATCGAAGTGGTTTCATTAAAAAAAAAAAAAGATTATAAGGGGAAATCAGACTAAGCACTGGTGACAGAAGAGGCCCCAAAGATGCCCACATCCTCAACCCCCGAGCCTATGAAAATGCGACCTTACATAACAAAAGGGAGTGTGCAGGTGTGATTAGATTAAGCATCTTGGGATGGTGGGGGTTAGCCTGGATTTTATAGGTGGGCCTAATGTAATCAAGGGTTCTTGTAAGAGCGTCAGAGTCAGAGAGATTTGAAGATGCTATGCTGCTGGCTTTAAAGATAGAGGAA
Source organism: Balaenoptera musculus (assembly GCF_009873245.2). Taxonomy (NCBI): domain Eukaryota; kingdom Metazoa; phylum Chordata; class Mammalia; order Artiodactyla; family Balaenopteridae; genus Balaenoptera; species Balaenoptera musculus. Next base: position 48,460,287 of record NC_045803.1, read on the forward strand.
GGAGCCATAGGCCAAAGGATGCAGGTGACCTCTAGAAGCTGGAAAAGACAAGAAAACAAATTCTCCCTAGAGCCTTCAGAAGGAAGGCAGCTCTGCTGACCCACTTTGGACTTCTGACCTCCAGGACCGTAGGATGACAAGCCACTAAATTTGTCCTAAGTTGTTTCAGTAGCAACAGCAAACTAACACAAGCACTGGGAGTTCATTCATTCAGCAAATATAATACTTACTGAGCCCATTCCATATGCCGGGCACGTCAGTGAACAACAAAAACAAAAATTTAAAAAAGACACAGATCCCCGCCCACAGGGTGTTTGTATCTTTAAGAATATTTTTCAGACAGATATTTGAGTTAAAGAGAAAAGCCACACAGATTTCAGAATCCTCTAGGTGAGTCCTGTGTTAACAAAAGGGGTTTGTAACGGCTGGCTCCCCAGCCCTCTAGCCTCCACAGCTGAGTCACCTCATTTCCAAGCAAGGCCTCAAGACCAACCTGGCCCCAATCAGCAGAAATGGAAATGGGACTCGTGAGGCTTGGCACCCAGCCATCCTTTCAGCTGGCCCCACTCTGCCTTATGTTCCAGGTCGAACAACTGTATGAGCACAGCCAGTGCCTCTGAGGCCAGGGTTCTAAGTAAACCGCCTCGGTCCTGGGAACTGCAGTCCTACTCAGTCCTGCGACTCGGTGCCGGACCGCCTAGATGCTAACTGCCATCAGCCTGCACCTGTCCACACTGCCCGCTGTGAGAGCCCTCTCTTACCCAACCCCACCTACCTGCCAGGGGATCCGTCTGTTCCCCTGTGAAATACTAACATATATATACTGGTCTCTACTCCTGATTCCCGACGCAGAGCTCCTAAAACCCTTGTAGATAATGGTGCTAGGAAAATCTTTTGTTCTAACACTTCGTCTTTGACCCTGGTTCCTGATGCAGAGCTCCTAAATCCCTTGGAATTTCCAGGAGTGTCTTTTGTTCTCATGAGGCAACTCTTGGTGGGCTCCTGGGTGGTCAACAGAAAGACCAAGCCATGACCATAAGCTTGCAACTTTCAGCACCACCCTCCATGCTCTGGAGAGGGGACAGAGGCTAGAAGGGAGTTAATAATCGGTCATACCTAGGTGATGAAGCCTCCGTAAAAATTCCAAAGGTACAGAGTTCAGAGAGCTTCTGGGTTGGTGAAAACATCTATGTGCTGGGAGGGTGGCCCCCCCCAGCTCCAGAGGGACAGAAGCGCCTGTGCTCGGGGACCCTTCCCGACTTCACCCTATGTACCTCTCTATCTGGTGTTCATTTCCAACCTTTAATATCCTTGGTGATATACCAGTAACCTAATAAGTAAACTGTTTTCCTGAATTCTATGAGCTGCTCTAGCAAAATAATTGAACGAGAAGGAGGACATGGGAACCTCAGCTGGTCAGAAGCACATGGGACAACCTGGACTTTTGACTGGCATCTGAAGTTCGGGGTTGGGGCAGTCTTGTGGAACTGAGCCTTTAACCTGTGGGATTGGATGCTGACTCCAGGTAGCCAGTGTCAGAACTGAATCGAATTGTAGGACACCCAACTGGTGTCCCAGAATTGCTTGATGCATGGAAAAACCACACATCTGGCGCCAGAAGTGTTTGAGTGTAGCAGCAGTGTGAGAGTAAAGGAAAACAGCGAGTTTTTCCTAGACACTCTTCCTCTCCTAACAATGACGACTTGCCCCCCAGGACTACCAGCAGTGGGCTGCCACCTCTCTCCTGAGGCCATTGCCTAACTGCCCACTCATCCCTTGTTTCTGTGTGCCCCTCTGGCCTGCCTCAATCCCAGCGGTCTCTTGGGCCTAGCCTGGCTAGATCTTATCTGTCCTGATCTGGCCTTCCATCTATTCTCCACACAAAGCCAGAAAGTCAGTGCTAATGGGAACAAGGTTTCTTGTTGGGGTGATGAAAATATTCTAAAGTTGCTTTTTGTGATGGTTGCAAACTCTGCAAAAAATCATTAAATTGTATACTTTAAAAAAAAAAAAAGTAAGTCAGATCATCCTTCCTCTGCTCAAAACCCTCTAATATGGCTTTCTGGGATCTGACCTCACTTCCTCTCCCTGCCTTGCCCACCCTGTTCCACCCACTGCACTGGCCTCCTTCATGTTGCTTAACAAGCTCCGGTCCCAGGGCCTCTGAACCTGCTGCCCCTCGCCCACAAGGCTCTTCTCCCAACGGCTGCGGGGCTTGTTCCTCATTCCCTTCAGATTTCTTCTCCAATGGCACCATGATAGAGGGCCTCCTTGTGACCTTAAGTAAAACAGCATTCCACTTGACACACAACACCTGCCACTTACTATCCCCCTACCCTGTCTTACACTCACCACCATCTGTTCCTTTCCATACTTTAAAAAAAAATTTTTTATTGGAGTATAGTTGCTTCACAATGTTATGTTGGTCTTTTCCATACTTTTAAATTTTGTTTTCTCTTTCCCCTTTAGAAAGAAAGTTCTTTTGTTTTGTTTACTAACACACCTTTACTTGGTGCCTAGAAAACAACAGACACACAATAGACACTGAGTAAATATTTGTTGACTGAATGAGTAAATGACTGATCCAAGTGTGACCTATTCTTGATTCCAACAACAGCACAACCAAAACATTAGTGAGTTTTAGTTTATCAGAAGATACACTTTGACACTGAAGGTATAATGAAATTCACACCTTCAGAAAGTGAATGTTATTCCTGATACAGGAAAAAAAAAAATCTGCCTTTCATAGCACTCAGATTTGTTAAAAATGACACCACCAACAACAAAAGAAATCTGAACAACTTGCAATAAGGAGGGTTAGGCAGGAACCTAAATAGCTAAATTGCAAATGCAGGTTTAAAAAAAAATCAATTCAAAGCTTCCTAACAGTGATAAACCGCAGACTATTTCAGAGCAATGATTTTGCCATATCGAGTTGGCATAAAATGCAAGGAACCTTTTCTGTGGGGCCAAAATAGAAACAATTCCAGAATCAGGGCAGTGAACGACATTCACTGTCAGCAGGCTTTGGTGCCTCCAAAGGGATTACAGTTCATGCACTTACTGTCCATTCCAGCTAAAGAAGAGATATAGCAGGGAGGCTGTGTGTTTACCCAATGTGTTTACCCATCACATTCTGATCAGCTTGCGGTCAAGGGCTTTATCTCATGCATGTTTATACCCCCAGCCCAGAGCCTGCACTTGACCAACGTATACCTGCTAAATGAATGATCCCTGGTGATCACCACCCCCAAGTCATATATTCAAAGAAGTTCCCATAAACTCAAATACATACTGCAGTTTAATATTTCAGAACAATTGCTGAAAGCAAAACAATTCACTTAGCTACAGATTCTCTCCTATGACATGTTAAAACTATTGTTCCAAATCCACTTATCTCAATCTTTTCTTAGAGAAAGAAAAGGCAACTAAAAGCGAGACAGATTGAACAGAATATTCAGTTTCAAAGTATCACCTCACATGATTTATTACAAAAGGATTAAGGTACCCTTACAGTGGACAGATCTGATAAACACCATCTTCACCAAATGATTAAACCTAGTGTTATCAATAAAGGTACAAACTGACACTAAATGTCTCCTGATGAGGTGCCCTGGGAAGTGGACAACATCACCTGTGTAGGCAGCATTCTGAACAAAAATATTTAATCTGAATCTAATCACGAAGAAAAAAATGAGATAATTTAGATTATGGAATATTCTATGAAACAATTAGCCTGGACTTCAAAAATGTCTGTCCCAAGAAACTGAAACAAGGATGGAGGAACTGTTCTAGATTCAACAAGACTAAAGAGACATGACAACTAAATGCAATGTGGGACCCTTGATTAGATCCTGGAATTTAAAAAAAAACAAAGGAGGGACTTCTCTGGTGGTCCAGTGGGTAAGACTCCATGCTCCTAATGCAGAGAGCCCAGGTTTGATCCCTGGTCAGGGAACTAGATCCCACATGCATGCTGCAACTAAGAGTTTGTATGCCGCAACTAAGAAGTCCCACGTACTGCAATGAAGATCTGGCGCAACCAAAATTAAAAAATAAATTAAAAAAAAAAAGGAAAAAAGCTAAAAATGGCATTATTTGAACAACTGGGAAAATTGGGAAAATCTAAATAAGGCCAATATATTAGATAATATTCTATCAATGTTAAATTTCTTGGGTGTGATGTGTTTTTTTTGTTGTGGCAGAAAATGTCTTCATTCTAAATGATACGTGCTGAAATATTAGGCGTCAAGCGTTGTCACTTCTGTAACTTCCTTTCAAAAGGCTCGCAGAAAGTAAAAATGTTATGGGTATGCATATATATATTTAGAGAGGAAGTGAAAGAATCAAAATGTTAATAATGAATCTAAGTAAAGGGCATATAGATATTGGTTATACTATCATTTCAATTTTTCAGTAGGTTTGAAAATTTTCCAAATAAAGAGTTGTGGGAAAAGTAAGGAAACAATGAAAGCAGACCGATCCAGCTCAGTACTGCCTCCAGACTGCATGAACATTTCATTTTTTGGACAGTGTCTCCAGAATGCCATATATTTCTGTTGTCACTGTCAAATGTGATCTTAGTACCTTTTGATACCTTTTGCCAGATTATCGTTTTAGGCATGATTTCAAGCTAACATCTGCATCTGCCCCAACACGGTTTTCTTATTAACTATTTCACAAACCTGTCCGGGAAAATACTAGGAAGGTAATACACATCAAGTCCCTGGTGTCCGCTGAATGGCGCCTGGCAGTCGCTGCCCAGCGAAAGAGAAATCACAGGTGCCTTGTTTACAACTGCAGTCAGTAATCCAACCCTCCTTCCTTTGCAGGTCTCAGGCCGGTTCTCGCATTGTTTACTGAGTCAAGGTATCTGCCAGCTATGCGGGAGAGCCCAACCTCACCCTTCAATCACCCCTAACTCAGCCTTCTTGCCTTTAAAGGGCCAACACACAACCATGCTCTCCCGTCAAAGGCTTTATTTTCGGCCTTCCCAAGTAATTTCTCCTCCTCTCAGTTTTCTGAACACGATAGCTTTCTATCTCGATTTCTAATTTTTAAAAACCCTGCTCCCAGGCCCAGCAGAATCTCCAGTGGGTGTAAGAATCAAAAAGAAGCTGCATCAAAGACCTCGAACGCATGAGTGGGAGGTTCGGCAACAGGTCTCAGAAAGTGATTCCTAGAAAGAGAAGCTGGTGGAGGGGGTGGATTTGAACTTGGGTGGTAGCGATCGGCAGACCTCCTCCCCTCGTAAAGGGGTTGGGCTACACTAGAAACAAAGGGTGTGTGAGTTCTGACTGACGGCCCTCAGCCCGGCCGGGACCATGCGCTGTCCGAGCTGGGAAAGCCGAGAGGCCGGCGCGGACGAAAGGGGCTGGGCGGGGATGACCGCCTCCAGTGCCCCATACAAGGAGGGACGGCCGCCTACAGGGCTCTGCCGAGTTCATGTCTGAACCTGGGGCGTCTGGAAACTCCTAAGAGCAAGATCAGTTCGGGCGGTGACTGAGCTCCCTTCACTGACGGGTCCCCAGCGCGGGCTCGGGGTGGCCTGGCCCGAGGGGCCGGCAAGGAAGCGACGGGGGGAGGGGTTAAGGCCCCCAGCTCTCGGCCGAGGGAGAGGGAACCTTCTTCCAAGAGGAAAACAGCCCCCAGCGGGCGGGACGGCGGGGTGCCAGTCTGCTCGCCGGGAAAGGGGCGCCGCCGCGCAGCCGGGCGGCCGCGGCGTGGCACGCAGTGCGCAGGCGCGGGGTGGGGCCGGTACCTGGGAAGGAGCAGAGAGAAGTGGAGTTAGGGCACAAGGTCCCGTTGCCCACGCGCGGCACGAGCTTCAGGCTGAGGATCTGCTGCAGGAGCCCGGCCGACCCCCCGCTGTCGCCGCTCCCCTCGTGCTCCATCCCGCCGCCATTCACCGCAGAGAGGTGGGGGAGAGCGCCTAAGGTGCTGCCGTGGCTCGCTCTCACTCACGGCCCACTCTGCTCTCCGCACCTCCGTCGCCTCAGCGTCACCTTCGGCCGAAACCCTCTTCCTCCCACCCCAACGGCACTGCCAAGTGATGGCTCCTCCCTCCAATCATAGGGCGCCTCAGATGGCAGGGGCGGGGCGAGAGTTGTTCCCGCCCCTGACGTTGCGTACGACTCTCCGAGACCCAGCACCAATGGGCTACGCCCCCTACTGGGGAAGTCTCTCCTGCTACAGTGGGGCGTGCTCTGCTCTGCCCTCCTCTGCAGCGCCACCTATAGGAAAGTAAAGGAATTTAGGTACAGATAGGGAGGGAGGGAGAGATAGATAGACGGGTGGGTGAGTGGGTGGGTGGGTAGATAGGTAGACAGACAGCGGTAGGTATGCAAGTAGACAGGTAGGTAGGTAGGTAGGTAGTAGGTAGGAAGATAAATAAATACGTACATACATATGCATCTGGTAATGAGAATCAGATGGTGCAGCAGTCAGGTGAAAGAAGCTGGAAGACAATGCAGCAATACCTTCAATATTTGGAAGGAAATGATTTTGGGGGAAAACTTCACTTTAAACAAAAAAGGAATATAAGGACATAAGGAATATAGTCAATAATATTGTAATAACTGGGGACAGATGGTTACTACACTTACAGTGGTGATCATTTTGTAACATATGCAAATGTCAAATAACTATGTAGTACACCTGAAACTGATGTAATATTGTAGGTCAACTATATTTCAATTAAAAAATAATTAAGTAAAAAGCATCGTGGGACTTCCCTGGTGGTGCAGTGGTTAAGAATCTGCCTACCAGTGCAGGGGACACAGGTTCGTGCCCTGGTCCGGGAAGATCCCACATGCCGTGGAGCAACTAAGCCCGTGCGCCACAACTACTGAGCCTGCGCTATAGAGCCCACGAGCCACAACTACTGAGCCTGCGTGTCGCAACTGCTGAAGCCCGCACACCTATAGCCCGTGCTCTGCAACAAGAGAAGCCACCGCAATGAGAAATCCATGCACCGCAAGGAAGAGTAGCCCCCGCTCGCCGCAACTAGAGAAAGCCCCCCACGCAGCAACGAAGACCCAATACAGCCAAAAATAAATAAATAAATAAATTTATTTTTTAAAAAAAGCATCGTGCACAAAATATGTAATATTTCCTTTTTTTAAAAGGAATTCCTTTATTTTTATTACTTATTTATTTATTTTTGGCTGTGTTGGGTCTTCGTTTCTGTGCGAGGGCTTTCCCTAGTTGCGGCAAGCGGGGGCCACTCTTCATCGTGGTACGCGGGCCTCTCACTATCGCGGCCTCTCTTGTTGCGGAGCACAGGCTTCAGACGCGCAGGCTCAGTAGCTGTGGCTCACGGGCCTAGTTGCTCCGCGGCATGTGGGATCCTCCCAGACCACGGCTCGAACCCGTGTCCCCTGCACTGGCAGGCAGACTCTCAACCACTGAGCCATCAGGGAAGCCCTGTAATATTTCCTTTGAATTCAAGAACATTAGCAACATTGTTTATTAGAGTTCCCTTTTGAAAGTCTTTGTTTTGGAAGCTTTCTAATGCCAGTTCTCTAACCCTACAACTGGGATTTTGCATCAACCAAGAAACTTTTCTAAAACAAAAATAGTATTTCCAAAAGTCATGAAATATTTAACAATGCTGTCTTTTGGTACAATTCCCAGACTAGCAGAGTGTATAAGAAGTGGAAAAACCAATTATTTTTAGCTTATATAACAATCAATAATGTATCACATTAGGAAACATTATTTTGAATTTAGAATTCTATCCTCAGTCCGATTGTGAACTGAGAAATTTCTGAAAAGCCATTTAGACTTGCAGGACTCAGAGAATGTATGTTTCATGTGTCCTTTTTTAAAAATATATATTTACTTATTTATTTGGTTGTGCTGAGTCTTAGTTGCAGCAGGTGGGCTCCTTAGTTGCAGCATGTGAACTCCTAGTTGCGGTGTGCATGTGGGATCTAGTTCCCTGATCAGGGATCAAACCCGGGCCTCCTGCACTGGGAGCACAGAGTCTTATCCACTGCGCCACCAGGGAAGTCCCATATGTGCTCTTTCTAAGGAAGCTGAGTATGTACTCCAGTGAAGTAAAAGAGTGATGACTAAGAAAGAGAAAGATGGGCAATACAAGGAATGGTGGATTTAACCAGGAGTGTTAGATTGACTTCTGTGCAAGTCTTAGCAGCCAACTAACCAGATTAAAACAGAAGAAAGAGTATCCTCAGGAAAAATAATGGAATTGATTTCAGCTATAGACAAAATCATTAATCACAAAATTTTAAGGACAGGGTGAAGAAGGTACCTGTTTCTTCTCTCAATGGGAAAACACTGAAAAACAATACAAACTCCAGGAAACACACAAACCTGCAAGAAAATTATGAAGCAAATATAAAGCAAACAAAAACTAGGTGTTTTTGTTTGTTTTTTAGACATCCACACCCTCCTTGTTTCACTTATAGTGAGATGCAAAACTATAAAACTTTTAGAAGGCAATGTTGAATATCCTTATGTCTCATGATGGTGAAAGAGTTCTTAAACTAGATACAAAAAGCGAAGACCATGAAGGAAAGGATGGATAAATTTAATTACTTTAAATTAAGACCTTGTGTTATTCAAGAGTTACCACAAAGAAAGTATAAAGACAAGCCACAAACTGGAAGAAGATATTTGCAATGCGTATAACTGACATAGGAATAGCATTTAGCACTCCTAAAAATCAATAAGAAAATGATGAAGAGACAAAAGACCTGAATAGGTACTTCATCAAAGAGAAATACAAATGGCCAAAAAAACCAGGAAAACATGCTTAACCTCATTAATCAGTGAAACACAGAATGAATCACAATGAGGTATCATTTGTCAACCACCCAACACCCAAAAATTTAAAAGTCTGAGAATCTGATTGTTACTGAGGTTGCAGGGCAGCTGGAACTCTGGAGGTGTAAACAGATATAACCATCTGGAATAATGTTGAATGAAGATGTTCATGATCTAGCAATTTCACTCCCAGGTAAATATCCTATAGCATTCATACCAGGAGATACAGACAAGATTGTTCCTAGTAGCACTGTAACAGTACATAACTAAAAACAAGCCAAGTATTCACTGAGATGGATAAATAAAATTGTATTATTTTCAATAAAATACTATTCAGTAGTGGAAAGAAATGACCTAAAGCTGCAAACAACAACATGATGAATCCCAGGAATGTAAACTTGAGGGGAAAATCTAAGTTGCAGAGAAAAGAAGGCCACAGTGTGATTCAATTTAAATCCAGTTCAAAAACTTGCAAAACTAACAATATACTAATTCAGGATATTAACATAGGCAGTAAAATGATAATGAAATATTTTGGGTACTTGTTCTATTTTTTTTAATATCTATGACATTATAAATATATATTATGTCACATATATATGACATTATATTTATATTTATTTATTCAACTAAGTAGGGCCATAGAACAAAAGTGGTTTTGGACACCCTTCATCTCACTCCAAATAAAGGCCAAAGTCCTCACAAGGCCTGCAAGGTCGTACATAATCTGACCCCCTCTCTCCCCATCTTCTAGAATTCTTCCTTTGGCCTACCACACCAAACTCACTAGCCCCTTGCTGTTCTTCCAATACTCCAGATATGTTCCCTCCTTAGGATTTTTGTATTACCTATTTCTTTCTACAGGACGATTTACCCATAGTTATCCCTAAATTAACTGCTTTACCTCCTTCAAGACTTTGCTCAAATGTCACTTCCACAATGAGACCTACACTGAGCACGCCATTAAAAATTGCAACTCACACCCCTGCACACAGACATTCCTAATCCCCAGGATCCTTCCCTTTAGAACTGGTTGGTGCTCAATCCATAATGTGTGTTGAATGAATGAATGGAGATGTGGAGGATTTGAAGACGGGGATCAGGACAGCACCAGAATTGCATGGCCATCCAGGTTCTCCAGATTTAACCCCAAGGGAGAAAATACTCAGCTGGCCCTAAGGGCTTGCCACCCTGGGAAAATTCAAAGTCCGGGCTGTGGTGGGCTCTGTGTTCTTGGCCAACTCCTCTCATTTCAGCAGCATTCCTGTACCCTCCTGAGGCTACTAAGGCTTTTGCTCTAGTTTTGTTTTGTTTTTTAAAGACTTTATGTTTTAGAACAGCTTCGGGTTTACAACAAAATTGAAAGGGAACTACAGAGATTTCTCATATACCTTCTGCGCTCACACAGTTCATAGAACATCTCCCACCAGAATGGTACATTTGTTACCAAGGATGAACCTACAATGACACATCATAATCGGCCAAAGTCCATAGTTTACCTTAGAGTTCAGTTTTGGTGTTGCACATTCCATGGGTTTGGACAAATGTATATCCATCATTATATGTACATGTCACCCATGGCATATATCCATCATTAGAGCACCATACAGCGTATTTTCACTGCCCTAAAAATCCTCTATCCTCCATCTATTTATCCCTCCCCTCCCACCCACAACCCCTGGCAACTGTTGACTTAAAAAAAAATGCACAACGTGAGAGCTGCGAGTTAAGTTTTATTCAGGGCAAAATGAGGACTGCAACCCAGGAGACAGCATTTCAGATAGCTCTGAGAAACTGCTCCAACGAGGCGAGTGGGGAGCTAGAATACACAGGAGTTTTGCAACAAGGGGCAGGTAGTCGGGAACATCAAAAGATTACTGTTGATTAGGGAAACCAGATATGTCAAGTTAAGGAATTTAGCGCTTTTCTATGTATGGGAAGATGAAAGAGCCTGGGCTCACTGAAATCATTCCTTTGATGTGCACCTCAGCTGTCTGGGGCCAGTGTCCTGCATTTTCACATCCTGGGTTTCCTCAGGGTGCACCACGGGGAGTGGCTGCAGTCTGACGGCTGCTAGATGGCGGGTACTCTTTCCTTCCTGAGTTCCCTCAGGGCTCACCAGCTCTGCTGCAATCGCTGGTGGCTGTGACATCCTTTGTTTACTGATATGGCAGGAAATATTCCATTTCTCACAACCACTAATCTTTTTACTGTCTGAATAGTTTTGCCTTTTCCAGAATGTCATATAGTTGGAATCATACTAAATGTAGCTTCTTCGGATTGGCTTCTTTCACTCAGGTTCCCTCCTGAATGTCTTTTCATGGTTTGATAGTTCATTTCATTTTACTGCTACATAATATTCCATCGGTAGGTAAAAATGAAAATGATTTACCCTGTACAGATGATGGGGAGGGGGTCAATAGAAAAAGGCGACAAGGGCCTTCCTGACACCATTCCAGAGAACATAAGTCAGTACTCCATTTTTAGAGTAATTTGGCAATTTCACATTTAAAACATGGATGTTCTTTGATCCAGCAGTTCTACTTCTAGTACCCTTTACCATAGACACACAAACTCAGTCATGTCCTGGAGCCTCTCCCATCCCATGAGCTTGGATTCCCAGGACTGAGTCTTTTAGAGTCTTTTATTTTGCCAAGGAACCTTGATTCCAAAGAGACCAATCCCTCAGTCTCTCTCTGCCTCTTCATCCTATGCTCAATTAACTCCTACCTATTTTTTAAAATATTTATTTATTTATTTAGGCTGTGCCGGGTCTTAGTTGTGGCACACAGGATCTTTAATTGCGGCATGTGGACTTCTTAGTTGTGGCATGCATGTGGGATCTAGTTCCCCCGACCAGGGATCGAACCCAGACCCCCTGCATTGGGAGCGTGGAGGAGTCTTACCCACTGGACCACCAGGGAAGTCCCTATCTATTCAAACCAAATGTTTCCTCTCGAAAATGTCTTCCTGACTCTCCATACTTGTGCTTAGAGCACAAGTGACACTTATGGTTGCATATTTATCTGTAGGACTATTTATTTAGCATCTGTGCTCCCCACAAGAGCAAGGGCTGTGACTATGTCCCCAGGGCCTAGCCCTGGGCTGACTCATTGAAACACTGGACTGGCGCTGCCTATCTTTGTCCTGAAACCTGATGTGGGTTCACCTAGAGGCTTGCTCAGAAGCTGCTGCGCCCTGTAGCTCATGCAGAGGCTTGCCCAGAGGGCCCCATATGCAGGGAGCAACATCCAAGAGCCAGTCATCACTATCATGGAACCTTGGGAGACAGGTGAGAATGGATGAGTCACATAGCAAAGGTCGTTAATTGTGTCATCGGTGACCCAAGCAGGGGCAAATGAAACTTGTGGGATGCTACTATCAGGCTGGGCTCTAAGCCCCACCCCAAATGCCTTCCTGAACCCCACTAGGGATCAGTGTCTCCCTGTTCTTAGCCTCTGGCTCCATGAACCTCTTGCTCAACCTTCTTTGCCTGAACATACCACATTGCTGGAGACTTTCCTAGCCGACTCCTCCACTTAACAATGCGCTCCTTCCAGGCAGGGCCAGCAGGCTGCTTTTATCCCCAGTGGCCCCATTGTCCCAGCCAACTGCCCACCATTCATCATTCTGGTCCTTGAGATGTCTGCAGACAAATGCCAGGATGGTGGTGATCATTTTGTAACATATAGAAACATCAAATAACTATGTTGTGCACCTGGAACTAATGCCAGTACTGTAGGTCAATTATATAATTAAAAGTATGATAAAACTTTGGAGAGAAGATGAGGAGAGGTGGAGGTATTAAATCTTCATCTCTTATAACAGTTATAAATTTAAAATTTTTTTAATTGTGTTTTTCTTTTCTTTTTATTGTATCTAAATGAGATGATTGATGTTAACTAAACCTAGTGTGGTAATCACTTCACAATACATGCAAATCAAACCATCATGTTGTACACCTTAAACTTATACAGTGATGTATGTTAATTCTTTCTCAATAAAACTGGAAACAAACAAACAAACAAAATGCCAGGACCACTCCCTGACCCAGAGACCCACGTCTCTGGGTAATGATCTGGCTTTCCAAGCCTGTGATGGAGTCCTCTGCTGCCTCCCCAGTTCAGTTTACTTGTTAGAACCAAAAGTATTGAAGTCAAAGATAGGCGTTTGAGTTCCAGCCCATATATTAAGCTATGTGACCTTAGTCTTTCCAAGCCAAAGTCTCCATTAATAAATTCTGGGTTTTAAATACCTTCTCCATGCTACTGTGAGCAGGGGCAGATGGGGGCTTTATGGGGCCTGAAGTTTCTACAGCTTGACGGATCCCCAACTGAGGCATCCTGAAGCTTCAGCTTCAAGGTCAGTATACCTCTGCTCCCTGCAAGAAAAGAAATGGAAAGTGCCAGATTGCCCTAGACCTGCTGCTTTGCAGCGAGGATGTGGGTCTACCATCCAGGTCCCACCAATCCAAGGCCACACCCAGGCTGAGAATCAGAAGCCAGCAACCTCCAGAATCCCTTCTGGTGACTGATGGCAATGATGAGGGCAGCTCCCTCACTTCCAGAGGTAATGGGCACAGGAGTTCTGGTGGCAACTGTCAGTCCTCAGACCAACTCTGTATCCCAGTGTGATTTGGGGTATTCTATTTGTGTGGACTCAAATCTGCTTCCCTGGCCTTCCTAGAGGTGCTGTGAGCTTCCCCCCCCCCCCTTTTTTTTTTAAACTTTGTTCTCATAGAATTTTTTTTTAATTTATTTATTTATTTTTGGCTGTGTTGGGTCTTCGTTTCTGTGCGAGGGCTTTCTCCAGTTGCGGCGAGTGGGGGCCACTCTTCATCGCGGTGCGCGGGCCTCTCACTGTCGCGGCCTCTCTTGTTGCGGAGCACAGGCTCCAGACACGCAGGCTCAGTAGTTGTGGCTCACGGGCCTAGCTGCTCCGCGGCATGTGGGATCCTCCCAGACCAGGGCTCGAACCCGTGTCCCCTGCATTGGCAGGCAGACTCTCAACCACTGCGCCACCAGGGAAGCCTCCCCCCCTTTCTTTTAAACATTTTTAAAGCATGGCTGGCTTTCATTTCCTGAGCTCAGGACTAGCCCTCTACACATCCGGCATCCCCCTACCCCCCCCCCTTTTTTAAATCCAGCATCCGTTTAATAAGATGCTTTGCCGCCAGAGCCAGGTGTTGTGGCTCACAGCTAGGAATCGTACTTTGCTCTTCTCCAGGGCCTGCCACATAAGGACCACGGGAAGACAACCATTCCAGAGCCTTTTTTCTTCCAAGCTCCTGGCAAGCTTTATCTAGTTACATTCACCCTGTGACTTGCCCTCCAAGCACTGATCTTGCTGCCAACCTCTTGCTCTGCCACACGCTCTGCCTGGCTTGCTGCCCTGGCCTGCCCAGCCTTCTCTCCCTCCACCTTTCCCCCTCACCGCCTCCCTCCAGGCTTATCTAGGAGGCTCCCTAGATTCTGCACCCTGGACCCAGAGCTCACCACTTCCCATATCTCACCTCGCAGCTGCGGCCCTAGCCATGGCTGCTTGCTGATCCCCTGAGCAAATAAGATGGAAAAACCTGACCCTTCTTTGTCCAGGAGACAGGCCTCTGCAAGCCTGATTCGCCCTCTCCTCCCCACTATGGCCCCGGAGCAAACCCCCCCTCCTCCCTTCATCCTCCTTCTCATCGTGTGGCCTTGGACAAGTCCCTTCACTTTTGCATTTTGCTTGTCAAACTTTACAGGCTGTAAACTCTAATCTGCGTCATACAGGTGAATTATGTTTATTTCTGTAGGTAGGATCTTTCATGTCAGGACAAATCAAAGTTTCACCTTCCCTGGGCAGGTGATGGGGGCATGTGGGCTCCCAGGAGATTGGGGCAGAGAGAGACTAAGGGGAGACCACAAGATAGAGGCACCTTGGCTGATTTCTTACTGAAGATACAGGTGAACATAAAAGCACTGGCTTTAGTGGCATGTGGTGCCAGAGGCACGGGGTGTGTGTAGGGGGAGATGCACCGACTTCAGGGACCAGCTCACCACAGAGTCCCTCCACTCCCAGGCAGGGCCGGGACAGCCTTCTCAGCTGCAGGATGAGGCATCCCAAGGGAGACTTAAGGGGAAAGAAAGTGCTGGAGTAGGAGCCAAGTCGTCTGAACTTATTCCCTGTGCCCAGAGGAAGTGGGGGCACGAGTCTGCTTTCCATGAAGAGTGTGCGTGATGGGAGTCTAGCTCCTAAAGAAGATTCAAAGGAAAAACAAGAAGTGGGGAGAAAGAAACATAGTTTGGGGAGTCGGTCCTTTCCTACTACATGAGGGACCTCCCAAACTCCCGGCCTCGTGCGCCCCAGCTCCTTCCCCACCACGTGTGAGTCTCCTGGCCCTGGCAACCGCCAGCCACAGCTGGGGGCCTCTGCTACGGCCCGGAGTGCTCGGCAGTAGACGATGCCCAGCTGAAGCTGCCCGGGCCGCGCGGCAGCATGAGGTCCAGGGCGAGGTCGCGCTGCTCGTCCTCAGAGAACACTGGCCGGTAGCCCAGCAGCTGCAGTGCGCCTGCACACAGCTCCTGCACGCGGCGGATCTTGGCGAAGGGCAGCGTGTGGCGCCAGGCCTGCGAGACGTTGAGCGCGTCCCTGGACGTGGTCTTGAAGGCCTCACGGCGCGCGCCTGGCCCGACCCCGTGGGTGATGTTGTGGATCCAGGCCTCGAGCTGCGGTGTGAGACTCAGGCCTGCGAAGGCGTAGAGCGCGCGGATCTCGGGCAGCGGCGCCCGTGCCAGGTCCTCGAAGCGCACCAGGCGGTAGCGGCCGCGCAGGGAGGGCGGTGGCTTGCGCATGGCGGCCTCGGCGATGCGCACGTGGCTGCGGCACACCTCGCGCACCACACGCAGGTCCGGGTCGGCCTCCACCCACTTGCCGTTGGTGCCCAACACGATGCCGTTGTCACGCGCCAGTGCCTTGGCCGTCTGCTCGCGTGAGCGCAGCACAGCCCGCGGGTCGCGCACCAGGTGCACGATGCGCAGGTTGAGCGCCGGGTCGCTGAGCAGCGGGTAGAGCACCTGCAGGTTGAAGAAGCGCACCTCCTTGAGCACCACGTGGCTGTAGGTGCGGCAGGCCTCCTGGGCCAGGCCGAAGGGCCGTCGCGCGCACAGCGGCTTGCACACTGCCTCGCTGCTGATGGCGCCGCGCGGGAAGGCGCTGCAGGCGGGCGGCGAGCACAGCGCGCGGCTCTCCGCCCACTGGAAGAGGTCCGACAGGTTGCGCCGCCACGGCAGGTAGGCGTCGAACACGTCCATGTCGCACAGGAAGACGGAGCGCACCAGGTCGCGCACCGCCATGTGTAGTGCCACCGCGCTGCCCTGCGACAAAGCGGCCCACACGTGCCACGCGGGCTCCATCAGGTAGAAGACGTTGGGGTGCTGGCTGAAGAGCTGGCCCACGAAGGACGAGCCCGAGCGCCACGAGGACAGCACCAGCACGTGCACCCTCTCCTCGCCACCCACCGGGGACGGCGGCCTGGGCCGGGAGACCAGGAAGAGCAGGAGGCCGGTCTGCGCCAGCAGGAGCGCGGTCACCGCGGTGCTGGAGATGCGCCGCAGCCACATGCCGCCGGCCGGGGGCCTGCGGAGCGAGAGTGCAGCCGTCAGGGACCGCGGCCCGCTCACCCATCCCACACCCCAACTCCTGTCTGGTGCTGCCAGGGAGCAGCCCCGGGACTTGACCACCCCACCTGTGGAGGCCTCCCAAGGCCACGGCCGTCTCAGTTGGGCGCCCTTCCGGGAATGTGACTTTAAGACATGAGCCATGATCCAGCCTTTGCAGAGCCAAAGGCCAGTTGCACAATACTATGGGCAGTGTTTTTTCCCTTTTCTCTCTTTCTCTCCCCACGCCCCCTTTTCTTTCTATCCAGAGGGGGAAATATATTTAAAACAGAATTCCTGCTTTTCACTTAAAATTCCTTTTAGGGCAACAGTTGTAGGTTGTTTAGCTAAATAGCTTGATGGGTGATTTGGCAGAACCCTTCCTGGCTCCGCCACTTCCTAGCCTATGATCTTGGACCAAACACTTCATCTCTCTGTGACTCAGTTTACCCATCTGTAAAAAGGGGATTCATTCTGGTTCTGGAGTATTGGGATGAGCATGGAGGGGTGGGGCATTTCTCATAACTGAAAACTTGCACTTTCTACATAGTTTGACTTTTTAAAAAAGCAGATACAACTTTTGTTATTCAAAATAAACACATAGACAAAGAACAGCAACTGTTGCTCTCACCCATGCAGAGCGAAGTGCTGCAGGATGCATGGATTCCCAAGGGAGGATATCCTTCTGGATTCGTGTAATTTTGCAGAAGAAACCAGTTAAAGGAGAGGTAGGATGGAGACAGAGAAGGGGAGAGATGAGGGCAGAGTCAGACCCCTTTCCATGCTGAGGTTACTCACTGCTGTCCAGGGCTGCTGGGAGAGCTGCCCACCTCGATCACAGATCCATGGGAGATGCCTGGAGGTTTTTCAGGGCCTGGGAAAGCAGGAGGGAAGCTGGGTCAGAGTCCCACAGGAGGAGATGGCCCTGCACACTGGGAGGGCTCTGCCTTCCCAGACTGAGAGAAAGTTCCCCATGGGTGGGAGTGTAGCTGTCCTGCCCCTGGCTGGAGCTGGGCCCAGACCAGCAGGCAGCTGGATACATTTTTCCAGATGGGAGTGAAATAACTGTCTCTCCTGCTGGGTTTGAGTTCCTCTGATGCCACTCAGAAGCTGTGAACCCTGGGGCAAATGACTTAACTTCTCCAAGACTCAATATCCTCCTCTGTAAAATGGGGATGATAACATTTGACCTTAGGGTTCTTGTGAGGGATGCTGCTACAAAGACATACGAGGAAAGGGCTTGGTAAAGTGCCATACACGCCCCATGTTACTGTTGCAGCGTTCAGCTGTGTCTGGAGAGGAGGAACCATGGGAAGTCTCCACCCAGATAAGACCCCTGAGGTCACCTACGCTTGGAATCCCAGATTCTCCCAGGCCCCCTGTAGCCCCCAACCACCCCTGAGTCCTTTAGTGGATCTTAAGAATGTACCCCACCCCGGGGCAGGGAGGGATAAATTGGGAGATTGGGATTGACGTATACACACTATATATAAAGTAGATAACTAACAAGGACCTACTGTATAGCACAGGGAACTCTACTCAATATTCTGTAGTGACCTATATGGGAACCGAATCTAAAAAAGAGTGGATATATGTATATGTATAACTGATTCACTTTGTTATAAAGCAGAAACTGACACACCATTGTAAAGCAATTATACTCTAGTAAAGATGTTAAAAAAAATTAAAAAACTAAAAAATTTTAAAAAGCGTCCCACAGAGTGTCCTACAGAGTGAAAGGAACACTGAGCCCAGCTCCCACACCCCGAGGCCCCAGAGTTTTCTTCTCTTTGCACTGCTGCTCCTGCAATGATCTCAAGGATGAGCTGATTTGGAAGGGAAGGACCTGGAAGTTTCTTTCCTCTTTCCTTTTGCTCCCCACCAAGCCACCTTCACTGTCCACCTCACCACTGAGGGAAGCTGGCATCTAAACCGTGAGCAGAGCCCATATCTACTCCTTCCCCTTATCAGGAGGCTGCAGGATCAGAGGGAGGACGCCCAACAGCTCTGTCACCTGCTGAGCCCAGAACTGCCTCCTGGATGCCTCGCCCACTCCTGGATCACACAGCAGCCACCCACCTGCTCTGCGCACGTCACCTCCTCTCCTCGAGGGTGTGCTTCCCGAGAACAGGGTGCAGGAGAGGGAGGAAACTCTAACTCATTTTTGCTGACATAAATGACCTCAAGTGCGAGGTGATTCAACTCAACGGCCACCTCAGGGGCACACTAAGTGTAATGGAGGGGAAGGACAGTGCTATGGGAGCCCATAGCTAAGGGCAAGTAGGGAAATCTTTCCTTAGGAAGTACTAGCTGAACTGGGTTCTGATGGATGAGTAGGGATTAACTATGGGAAGGGCTGTGTGAGGAACCGGCAGAGAGAAGAGTTTGGCAGTAGTCAGTTAGATGAAGCAGCATCTCTAAAGGCTCTGAGAAGAAGCATTTCATGTTCAAGGGTCTGAAGGAAGGCCAAATAGGCTGTACGTACAGTGTCTCAAGAAAAAGAAAAGAAAGAAATCATCCCATTGAACCCAGTCCCATTCCTTGCAGATTTTCTGTTAAAGAAAGCAAAACCTAATGATACATGCTCTCCTGGACCTCACACAGCTAGACACTGCTGACAGGGCCACAGCCCAGGATTTTCAACTTGTACTTGCCCTATTCTATACAATCTACCCAGAACTGCTCCTTGAATTTCCCCAAACCTCTTTTATTCCCTCCCCCTCACTATACATAGAACATCATTTGTGTAAAATTATAATTAGAGAAACAGTACCTGCCTCAAGGAATATGAAACAGATTTGGTTCAGTAAGAAGTATGTGAAGAGGAAAGTGTCGGGACTTCCCTGGTGGTCCAGTGGTTAGGACTCAGTGCTTTCATTACCGAGGGCCTGGGTTCCGGGTTCAAATCCTGGTCAGGGAACTAAGATTCCACAAGCCACGCAGCCAAAAAAAAAAAAAAAAGGAAAGTGTCCTACTTACTGAAGCATATTGTTTCCGTAAATACAGTAATTTGGAGGGAAGGAAAAGGGACTAAGAGGAAGGAAAAGGGCTCTATCCTGCTTTCTATAATAATGGCCAATATGATAGCCTGTAAAATCTCAATTAACAAGACAAGGCAGAGAGAAATGCTAATCAATTTTATCAAAAGGCCTGGAGGCCTTGTTTTGTATCCAAGATCAGCAAGATTAGCTCTCGCATAGTAGAGAGCTGGGATCCTGTGTATTCAGGCCACTAAGACACGTTGCCCATTGGCACATGGGAGAACCTGGAACTGGTCCTGCACTGGTGGGAGGTCAGTGCAGCTTTTTAATTCCTGTCCTTTCAGAAACAGTAGTTGTATAGTCATAAATTCAGTGCCTACAAATTATAAGGCTTTCAAAGAGTGGGATCAATTTTAAAAAAATGATCCAGGGGCTTCCCTGGTGGCGCAGTGGTTAAGAATCTGCCTGCCAATGCAGGGGACATGGGTTCAAGCCCTGGTCCAGGAAGATCCCACATGCCGCGGAGCAACTGAGCCCGTGCGCCACAACTACTGAAGCCCGCGTGCCTAGAGCCCGTGCTCCGCAACAAGAGAAGCCACCACAATGAGAAGCCCGCTCGCCGCAACTAGAGAAAGCCCGCATGCAGCAATGAAGACCCAACGTAGCCACAAATATTAAAAAAATTTTAAAAAAAAAGGATCCAGCTATTTAAGCCTGACGCCACATTTCAGGAAGCAGAGACTGTAAAGTAACCTCTTATTTTTTCCAAACAAAAAACAACCTAACATTAAAATCACTGGATTGCTTTAAAAAAAAAGTTAAGAATCCTGCCTGAATAAGATAGTTAAGTGTCATGTCAGGGATTGTCCCAAAGTGTGAGTGAGTCGATGATATTAATAAGTATTTGCTGAGGCTTCCCTGGTGGCTCAGTGGTTAAGAATCCGCCTGCCAATGCAGGGGACGCGGGTTTGAGCCCTGGTCCAGAAAGATTCCACATGCCTCGGAGCAACTAAGCCCGTGCGTCACAACTACTGAGCCTGTGCTCTAGAGCCCGCGAGCGACAACTACTGAGCCCACACGCCTAGAGCCCGTGCTCCACAACAAGAGAAGCCACCACAATGAGAAGCCCGCGCACCACAGCGAAGAGTAGCCCCCGCTCCCCGCAACTAGAGAAAGCCCACGCGCAGCAACGAAGACCCAAGGCAGCCAAAAATAAATAAATAAATAAAACAAAATAAAATAAAAATAAATATTTGCTGAATTGATATCAGGTCCTCTGTTATCCAAATCCAAAGGGAGTAACTCTCCACTTGTCCCGTATTTCTTTCTGCTGAGCATCTTAAAGTTTCGATAGCTTCTAACCATCCCTGACTAACTCTTGGCCTGAGAGACATAGGAAGGTGCTATTGTTCTACCTGATGTGCAGATGGGAACACTGAGCTACAGGACAGGGGAGGCTTTGTCGCAGCAGGGCCCGGGCGGGAGCCCAGGGATCCAGCTCTCTGGGCAGCACTCACTTGTAGCTCTGCTCTGCCTGCCCTTGACTCAGCAGCTCCTCCGGTCACCAGCCTCCCCCAGCCCTGGCACAGAATCTAAGGGAGTGAAAGGTAATACTAGGTACAAATCCCTGGCTCAGATTTCTCTCATTTTGGCATCAGCTGGAGGTCATCCCTGTTCAGGAATCCCAAAGGCTAAAGAAAAGAGATTCCGGATGAGGGATGCGTGGACTCTAGGCGTCAAGGGCCATCCCTGGAGGCAAACCAGCTCTAGTGGAGGCCAAGGCATCTGTTACGGAGAAGGCTGACAAGGAGGGCAAGAAAGAGGAGGAAAGACGAAGAGGGAAAGAGAAAAGAAAAGCAAGAGACAAGGAAAAAGCAGTAAGGGAGAAAAGGGGAGAGAGAGGAGGAGAAAGATGGGTGTCTACGGTGGAGTGGGAAACATGGAACACCAGTTAATACTACCTGTTGAGGGCTTCCTATATGCCAAGCCTTTCCCACCCATCTTCTGATTATTAAATCAGGATTACCCCACAACAACCCTATGAAGTGCATCTGATGCTCATCCCTATTTTACAGAAGAGGAAACTGAGGCTTAGAAAGATTTATGCACTTGCCTAAAGGACCCACACAGCAGCAAAGTCAGAATATGAACCCCAGTTGTCTAACTTTAGAGCACTTCACTATATAATATCAAGTGGAAAAAACACAACAAAACATCCAATTGTGTTAAAAATACATGAACATCAAAGAACACCATCAAGAAACTGAAAGGATACCCAGAGATGGGAGAAAATATTTGCAAATCATATATATATATAGCAAGGGACTTATACCCATATATAAAGAGCTCTTACAACTGAACAATGAAAGAGAAACAACTCGATTTTAAAATAAGCAAAAGGACTTCCCTGGTGGAGCAGCAGTTAAGAATCCGCCTGCCAATGCAGGGGACCCAGATTCGAGCCCTGGTCCAGGAAGATCCCACAGGCGGCGGAGCAACTAAGTCCGTGCGCCACAACTACTGAGCCTGTGCTCTAGAGCCCGCGAGCCACAACTACTGAGCCTGCGTGCCACAACTACTGAAGCCTGCGCACCTAGAGCCCATGTTCCTCAACAAGAGAAGCCACCACAATGAGAAGCCTGTGCACCACAACAAAGAGTAGCCCCTGCTCGCCGCAACTAGAGAAAGCCCCCACGCAGCAATGAAGACCCGACGCAGCCAAAAATAAATAAATAAATTAAATAAGCAAAAGTTTTGAGTGGATATTTCTCCAGAGAAGATGTATATATGGTCTATAAGTGCATGAAAAGATGCTTGACATTTTTAGTCATTAGGGAAATGCAAATCAAAACTACAATGAGATACCCATCCACTTCCCATCTACTAGGTTGGCTATAAGAGAAAAGACGAATAATAGCAAGTGTTACTGAGAACATGGTAGAACTGGAACCCTCATATGCTGCTGGTGGGAATGTAAAATGGTGCAGTTGCTGTGGAAAACAGGTAGTCCCTCAGATAATCATAGAGCTACCATGTGATCCAGTGATTCCACTCTACAATACCATAAATCCAAGAGAACTGAAAACATATGTCCACACAAAAACTTCATGAACTTTCACAGCAGCATTAATCATAATAGCCCCAAAGTGGAAACATCCTAAATGTCCATCAATTGACGAATGGATAAACAAAATGGGGTGTACCCATATAATTGAATATTATCTGGCAATAAATAATACTGATATGTGCTACAACATAGATGAACCTTGAGGTGATTAACGCACAGCACTGAATCTACTGTAAACCAGTGAACTGGAAACTTTAAAAGGGTGAACTTTAAAGTATGTGAATTATATCTCAGTAAAGCTGTTATTAAAAAAAAAAAAATCACGACTATGTATAGAAAGAAATCCAGAAGGATGCATGCTGAATATCAGTGGCTATCTTTTTATGGCCAGATTACAGGTAATTTTTTTCCTTGTTATTGCTTTGCTGCATTTTCCAGGTGGCCTCCAAGAGACTTTTATTACTTTGTCAATCATAAATTATCAGTTCTATTCCATTGGTTCAAGGAGGCATGGGTGGAGTTTGCCTACTTCAGCTTTCATTGCAGGGAGAGAGGTGCCTGCAAACCATCTCCCACCTGACCTGAGTACCCAGGTGGCCAGAGGAGAGGGGCATGGGAAGGAACTACCTGAGGGGCTTGTCAAGGCCCCCAAGCCCACACTCAGCCTCAGGGCTGTGGGTTGGGCCAGGCTGTGGCAGGAGACGTGCTTGGCCCTAAGCCCTGGCCACATCTGCCGTCTCTGCGCCTGCCCTGAGGAACAGCTGTGTGGCACCAGCCAGAGGCATGGAGGCTACAGTCGTACAGCCCAGATGCTGCTGGAGAAAACAGATCTGCCTGCAAGAATCTATTGGGAAATGAAATCAAGTTAGTCTGGGAAAGGAGCCTCAAGTCTCCTTGGCTCAGAGCCACCCCGGGGGCATTTCAGAGCAGATGAGCAGATATCAACGCATAAACCCTTTTCCCTGGCTCTGAGCTTTGGGGATCCTCAAAGCACACCTTATACAGCACCTAAGTTGGTCTAAATCACAGCACCTGACGGCTGAAGTGCCCTAAAGTCTGGGGCACCCACCTCTTCTCTGCAGTAACACACACAGGGAATGGGTGTAGAGGGTGCATGTTTTGCACGTTCCTTTGTGTTCCCCCAGGTGTGGACTGAGCTCTCTTATATATACAGGGATAGTCTGGAATGTTCTCTGGTTTATTTTTTAATCTCTTATTTTGATTCATTTATTTTTAAAAAGTAAATCATTCTTACAAGTCAATGACATAAAATGAAAAAAGGAAGGGACTGTTTTAGAAGAAAACAACTCAAAACACAAAACAGCCAAAGACAACGTGTGCACCTTGTTTGGATTCTGATACGAACAAACCCAGTGCAAGAAGATATCTGTGAGGTAATCAGAGAAGTTTTAATGTGGACTGAGTATTAGGTGATATGGGGAAATCATTGTTAATGCTACTATCACCACCCAGAATACTCTTGTTCATGCATTTCTGTACCTAACTCCCCTTACTAGACTAGAAGTGGGACCCTATCTCATTAGAGGGAGTAGGAGCAGCACAGGGGCTAAGAGTGTGAACTCCACTTGATCACTTACTGTGTGATCTTGGGCAAGTGACTTAACCTCTCTGTGCCTTTTTTTTTTTAATCTATAAATAGGGGAAATAATATAACCTAACTCATGGGCTTGATTTGAAGAGTAAATGAATTAATATTTATAAAGCACTCAGAACAATGTCTGGCACATAGTACACTTATAAGTATTTGTTCAGGAATCACCCAAATCCTGGGTCACAACTATATTCAGTGAATCCAAGGGAAAGCCTTTTCATAAGGAAAGCTCAAGGACAATAGCCTAACCAGGTCCAAGTGACCCTAGCACCCTAGCCGCAGAAAGTGGCAAGCCTAGGCAGGGGCATTACATACAAAACAGAAGACAGTGAATAATGGCTAAAAGCCTGGCTCCTGAAGCCAGATTGGGTTAAAATCTCGCTCTACCACCAGTGAGGTGTGTGACTTTGAGCAGGTCACTCCTAACCTCTCTGTGCTTCAGTTGGCTCCCTTGTAAACGAGGCTCTAACAGCGCCTACCACACGGGTCCGAGAGGAGTAAATGGAACAATGCAACCCTGAGCACAGCCAACGCTCCCTGAGCAGCATGCTCTTCTTATTAGCTCTGGTACTTGGCTCACTCACTAATGGCTTCACCTCAGCCAAGTCCTTTCTGCTCTTGAGGCCTCAGTTTCCCCATCCTCATGCCTCCAGTACAACAGGGAAGAGGAAAGAGAGTTAACATTTGCTGGGCACCTACGCTGAGGCAGAGAGAGGTCTCTATTGCTGCCCAAGATCCAGCAGCGAGGAGCTGGGGCCGCCAGACTCACATTCAGCTGGATCTGGTTCCAAATTCACTCACCGAGCTGCTTTTCCTCCAGAGTTCCCTGGAAAAAGCCCTTGGAGAATTTTCTAGATTAAAGCCATACCCTTTGAAACTCAAGTTTCAAGAGACAAGGGATCCCCAAGCCGTGATCTCCTGCGCAGCTGAAGCCCCAGGAAGACACTTTCCAGCCCGCACTCGGGGCGGCAATGCTCTTTTCACGTTCTGATAAAACCACTACCACCACCCTCAGCTCCAACTCGCACAGCCGACCCGGCTGCAAGATCAGGGCCTTCCCAGCTGTGCCACTGGCTTAGGCCCAGGCCGCGCAGGGTGTGGGCATCCCGCGCGGAGAGAGGACGAACCAACGTACCCCAAGCGAGTCGTCCCAGCCCGACTGGCGCGGCGGGAGGCAGACGCCTCTGGCCCCAGTCTCAGCAAAGGCTCCTGGACGTCTTTTCCAAGCTCCTCTCCACAGCCGCTCTGTCTCCTCGCCAGGAGAGTCCGCTGCGGCTGATTTGTTCCGCAGGGTCCCAAGGCTATGAAGGGGCACCCAGTGACACCGGGGAGAGGGCTCCAAGAGGCATGGACTTGGGAAGCGGATACCAAGATATTGGAGGCACCTGGAGACCCAAGGCGGCGGGAACCAGGAAACAGGGCAGGATTCCCCTGAAAAAAGAGAGGTGTCGTAAGAATGCGATGTTGGCGGAGCAGTCCCGGGGCAAGGACAAGAAACAGACTCGGGCCCTCCTGCCCCGGAGCCCCCTGGGTGCCCGGCCCCGCGCCCCGCGCTACCTGGGCGGCCGCCGGCGGCCCGCGGCGCTGCTCTGCGCTGCCTGCCCGAGCGGAGCGCGCACAATGAGGCGCTTTCAGACGTGGCTGCGGTCCCGGAGCCGGCGGGCGGGAGCCGGAGCGGGAGGGAAGGAAAAAGCCGGTTGGCCCCCGGCTCCGGCTACCCTGCCCACCTCGGGCGGAGGGGCCACGCCTCGGGGGAGGGGCGGCCGTCCAGCGGCGGGGGCGGGCGAGCCCCGGGGAAGGAGGGCACAGGTGGGCCCGGGGGGCTGCCGGGGGCGCCCGGCTTGGGCCAAGGATGTCAGAGGGCGCTCGCAGTCAGCTCTCATCCCACTAATTGACCAAAAAGTTGTCTTCCCCCTCCAATCCCCAGAGAAGGGAGGCTACTGGGAACACAAAAGGCCCTTGTGAAGGAAATCGAATCTTAATTTTGCCCCTCCTCCCTCTCAGTGGCATCCTCACAGCGAAAGGACTTGGAATCCAAACCGCTTCCCAAGCCCCCAGCCTCAGACCTAAACCAAGCCCCAGGCACCTTGATGCCAGGCGGATCCGCGCGGCCTCCCCGGGTAGTAGTCAAGCTGGGGGCGAGGCCGGGACACCAGGTGGCCCTCAGGAGCTAGGCCTGCAGCTGGCTGTGCCCCTCTTTCTGTCCCCTCCCTGCTCTAGCCTCAACTGGATAGCAGGTCCCGATAAATACAGGGTATGTTTCAATAAATAAAGATGCTATTTCCTCCTACAGATAACGGAGCAGAATCCAAGCACCTGAAAAAGAAAGAGAACTCTGACCTCTTGTAATCCGCTGTGGGATCTGAAAGAAATATCTGCCGCTGGGAGTATAAATTAGTGCATTCTTTCCAGGATGCGGTTTGGCAAGATGAATTAAAATCCTTATGAACGGGCTTCCCTGGTGGTGCAGTGGTTAAGAATCCGCCTGCAAATGCAGGGGACACGGGTTCGAGCCCTGGTCAGGGAAGATCCCACATGCCGCGGAGCAACTAAGCCCCTGGGCCACAACTACTGAGCCTGCGCTCTAGAGCCCGTGTGCCACAACTACTGAGGCTGCGCTCTGGAGCCGGCAAGCCACAACTACTGAAGCCCGCGCACCTAGAGCCCGTGCTCCACAACAAGAGAAGCCACCGCAATGAGAAGCCCACACACCACAACGAAGAGTAGCCGCCGCTCACAACAAGGAGACCCGCACAGCAACAAAGACCCAACGCAGCCAAAAATAAATACATAAAATAAATATATTTTTAAAAAATCCTTAAGAACGCCATAAACTTTTGAATTCATAATTTCTTTCTAGGATCTAAAGAAAATAAACTAGCAAAAAAGGATTTATATGCAAGTTTCACAGATGTGTTGCTTATGATAGCAAAAAAAAATTAGAAACAAAAGATTAAAAAGATGTGTATCAGAAAGCCAACAGTGATTACTTCTAGGGAGCAATTTACAGACAACTTATTTTCTTTAGGTTTCTGTAATTACACATTTCCCCCAATAGGCATTTAGAACTTATGTGGTCACAAAGAACCAAAACTTCTTTTACAAAGCATGATCATGAAGAGAAAGAAAGAAGGCTTTATTAATTGCTTTATCAATCTTACATGATGGAAGATCACCTGATTCAAACAGAAACTGGAAAATCATTTGACAAAATAAGGGATTCCCCCCTGCCAAATATTGTCTCAAACCATGGATGTAGTTATGGGTTACAGCCCAGTTGATAATATCCTGTATACTTCCATTTTTCCCCTCTTTCAGCTATAAGGTGTGATTCAGGTTCAGAAGCTACCAACATCTGATCTGTAAATAATCTAATATTCACCAGACGCAGTTGTAATTTTCCAGCCTGTGGTTTCCACATGCCATGTGGATTTCACCAAAAACTCGCATTTACTTGGGGCAGGGCCAGAAGACTTTTGCGAAGAGCTAACAAAAGCTCCAAGGTTTTTGGGCAGAGCCCTGGCAAAGCAAGGCTGCTGGTGAGTAACCCCAAGAAGTGTGCACAACCTCTGCCCTCCCCATCCTCCCCTTTCCAAATACTCTCCCTCTAAAGAGCCACATGCAACCTTCCAGTTTGAACATTTTAATTATAAAGTTACAAAACATCATGGTTCTTTATACACATTTTGCATGAAAATAATGTAATAAAATGCAAAGCCATGTTTATACACATCTTCAGCTATCTTTCCATATCTCATTACCTTTTGGTGATTCAAACCAGAAAACATTTTTTATTTAAATCTCAAGAAAAAAACTTTAGGCATATAAACAGCCCAAAATATTAAAAGAAAAAGCAGAGGGGTCAGTGTTAGGATATTTTTGTGCTTGGATACTTCAAAACAGCTTTGTTTCCAAAACTCTTATTTTGGTCAGCCTGAATGAAAAGGTGCTTTGGAAATAAAAACTGAGTCTCCAGGGTAAACTGAGGCATGCACTCAGGAGTGTGTGTGTGGATGGGAGTGAAGCGTGGATCACACAGGGCATGTCCTTCCAGTGCCAGTGATATCTCGGTATCATAAAGCAGGTCCAGCTGTCCTTAGGGCGAGAATGGAGAATTCTCTGCAACAGAGGGCCATTCCAGCGGTCTCTTCAGCAGACACTCAGTCATGAGGGTAATCTGGCTGGACTGCGTGTCATTCTGCTAAAGGCCAGGCCCGGATTGGGCTGCCTGGGTTAGCATCCTCTTTATCCCCTCCCTGCTCCTTGTGTGTCCTCTCCAAAGCGGCCCACTCTGATGGGCACCCTGTTCCTTAGTCGAGGGAAACACAAGTAGCTGGGCTTCCTGCTAGCCCTCCAAGTAAACTCTGTGGTTGTCAGGCAGTGGGAGCCAATACCAACAACGGCTCCTCTGTCACCCATGTCCTTTTCAAGAAGGGGGAGGGCTGTCAAGGAGAAGGAGTGGCAAGCGTCCAGGCTGTTGGGTGAGGGCCAAAGAGAAAGAACCTGTTGTTACACTCCTTACTTCCCCCACTGTTGCTGAGGGGCTTGTGAATGGAACAGCACTTCTGACTGCAGCCTGCTATTCCAGGGGCCCAGACAGAGGGCAAAGAGCCAGCCACAGCAGGGCAGGGATAAAGAGCTGTTCAGCTGAGCTACCGACAGACGACTGTCTGTTAGACTAGGGGCAGGTGGATGGATGGTCTTAGTGTCCTCAAGTTGCCCACCCTCCCGCACGTGCATACATGTGCTCTGGAGCGCTCCCTTTCTCACTCTCCAGATCTCCAGTTAAAGGCCTCTCAGTTCTGGAAATCAGTTCTGAATGGGAAATTTAGATGCCCAGGAGTGGAAAGTGCTGATGATTTGCATATCTATCACCAGAGAGCCCTGAAAAGAGTAAAACGTGGTTTACAATAGGGGGAAGAAATACATAGCATGTTTCTCAGTTCAAGAGAGGAAAAGTCTTTGCTTGACCAGAGATGGGACTCTTTCCAAGCTCTCTGAACTGACTGTAGTTTTCTCCTGAAATTCAAGTCTGAGACAAAAAACAAAAGCAAATTATAGCCTTCAGGAACCCTCAGAAACATTTCCACAAACTAGTCCGTGATTATTTTCGTAGGCGTGTAGAAAATATAGAATTTGTGTGGAGGGATATTAGAAAGGAATGTTCTTTGTCTCTGATAGGAAAAGCACACATGTGGGCAAGTGTCCACAGGCTCTTTCCAGAAATTTCGTAAGATGACAGTCCTCAGAAGACAACAGTGAGGTAGCTTAGAGTTTTCAGAAAGGGTCTTCTTAAGATAAATGCTCCTTATACAGTTCTCCCTGGGGCATTGCTGTTACAGGGATTGTGGTCACCACCTGATTTTGAAACACAAATCTTTTGATTCTTTCAAACACCCAGAGGAAGATAAGTAGGATACTGACATACTGGATCCAGGCAAACTTTATCATTTCCCAGAATCCTGGTAGATAAGTACAAACAGTTAAGGAATCACAGATGACATTTTCTAAGGAAATGTTAAACCAAAGGGTTAGTTTAGACAGAAAATGGCAAAAATGTTTCAAATACCCTTAAGATAAAAGAGATAATAAAAGATTAATAAGATATAAATATGCATGATTCTGATCTAGAAGAATTGCTCAAGAAGAAATATGAACAGGAAATGAATATTTTTTCCTGTATGAACTGCAGACAGTCATTTGCGTGGGGCTACAAATGCAGCAATTTCCAGTCTGAGGCTTCCCACATCTGTTCCTTCCTGGGACAACTGAGGAATCCTTTCCTTTTTTGAAACCCAGCTACTGTTGGCCCTTTAACAGAAAGGATATGAGATGACTTCCAGGGGGTATCGGATGACAGCATTAATTACAAATGGAGCTTCTGCAGCCCTTCCCACCAGCCAGATGGGGTTGGGGTCAGTCAGGATGGTGGTTACTGCAACACAGTGGGGAGTTAATCCATGAATGCTCTCTTCGGCAATAAAACATTGAGGGCTATAAAAGTACTCTGACCTCTCAGGCAAATTCTGCACTTCAGAACTCATACCAAAGAAATAATTCAAAAGGAAAGAGAAACTGAATGTTCAAAGTTGCTCACATATTATTTGTTAAAATACTTGTTAAAATAAGTTAAAAACTTGGAAACAGTCTATGTGTTCTACAACTGTTGAGTGGCTAAGCAAAGGAATACTATGCTACCTCTGAAAAGAAAACCAATTAGAACTTTGTAGCAGTGTGGGAAAATATTTATATTACAAAGTACAAAATATAAGTTAGATCATAAAGTGTCTCTAAACTATGATAGGAGCTGGGACTTCCCTGGTGGTCCAGTGGGGAGGACTCCGTGCTCCCAATGCAGGGGGCCTGGGTTAGATCCCTGGTCGGGGAACTAGATCCCACATGCATGCCGCAACTAAGCAACTAAGAAGTCCACATGCTGCAACTAAAAAAAAAAAAAAAAAAAAAAAATCCTGCATGCAGCAACTAAGACCCAGTGCAGCCAAAATAAATAAAAAAAAAGATCCTGCATGCAGCAACTAAGACCCGGTGCAGCCAAAGTAAATAAATAATAAACTATGATAGAAGCTGTATTTAAAAATCTACACATGTACAAAGACTGGAAGGAATTAAGAAAGAAAAGTTGATTTGTAGATAAATGATTTTGTGTTCTAAAATTATTTTTGGAATAATGCTGCTAGTGTACTACATAAAATCAGAAAGAAATACTGGAATTGCAGTCCCCTCACTTGTTAAATGTCTGTGTATAGTATCTGTGATGTCTGGTTGCCAAGTAATGCTTTAGATGCCTTTAGAGAAAACCTCAGACCACCAACCAGCCAGATGTGCTGAGTCAAGCACACACTCAGGGACGGCCTGAGAGCCCACCTCTTGAAAGGGATGGATACCCTCTGCCTTCCAGCTAGAACCTTGGGTGCTTTCTCCTACTGCAGCTGCTGACATGGGGTGAGTCATGCACAGTCCCTATTTCCACCTGAAAACTATGGACAGCAGCTTGTCTTTGGCTTCTTTTACACGTATGGTGTGGGGAGGAACTCACATATCTATATATATAAACTCATCAAGTCAGTGGTGGGATAAATATGGCAGTTAATTGGCACTAACCTGCCGGACCATAGGAGCAGCGGAAGGGACGGTTAGTGTGTGGGTCTTTAGATCAGGAGAAAAAGGACAAACCCTGAGCAACCTGTTCACCTTCCATAACTGAGCATTCACTGTTTTGGTTTTTTTTTTAACAAATCTATTTATTTATTTATGGCTGCATTGGGTCTTCATTGTTGTGCACGGGCTCTCTCTAGTTGCAGTGAGCAGGGGCTATTCTCCATTGTGGTGTGCGGGCTTCTCATTGCTGTGGCTTCTCTTGTTGCGGAGCAGGGGCTCTAGGCGCGAGAGCTTCAGTAGTTGTGGCACGCAGGCTCAGTAGTTGTGGTGCACGGGCTTAGTTGCTCGGCGGCGTGTGGGATCTTCCCGGATCAAGGCTCAAACCCATGTCCCCTGCATTTGCAGGCAGATTCTTAACCACTGCGCCACCAGGGAAGTCCCAAGCATTCACTGGTTTTGATACTTTCATATGACGTGGGCTCTAATTCTGTTTCTCTCCAATAACCCCGTTAACCTGCAAAGTCCTTGAGAAGCAGCTGAATGAACGCTCCCCATGACTCACCGTTCCTTTCCTGATAGGCAGCAACAATGTGGGTGAGGTCGTAGTCACGGGCAAAAGGGCTGGTCCCATTGATTACAGATACCTGGGATTCAACAGGAGGATATGATGTGAGCACCCAAGCGGCTTCCCCTCTTGTTTTTCTACCCTCCTGCCCACCCAGCCTCAAAGACAACCCTCTTGTGCTTGGTGGCCCATTCCAGTATTGATAATCTTTTCTTCAAGGATGAATGAACTCCTTTGCAACAATTTAAGTCATTTACTCTGTCTTTCTTTTTGCAGGGATGGAAACAAGGGGTCGATATCCACCTTTTACACGTTAAAAGCTATTTATAAAATACCCCTTTCTATTCCAATGGGAGAAATGATTAATTTTTTTTTAAGAGACCACATTTTCAACTCCTTTGTCTTTTTCTTGCTTTTGCCTGGATTATCTGTAATTGATCTCTTTGAAATACAGAGATGGAAATAGGATAAAGCACAAACAGTAAGCACATAATCCTTTGAAGAAAAGAAAGATCGGCCCTCTAATATCATATTCCTGTTGACATAATCTAATATACAAACCTTCAAATAAAAAGTGCTACATTAAGTTTATATCTTATAGTCTCCTCCTTTTTAAAAAACGTATGTTGGGACTTCCCTGGTGGCGCAGTGGTTAAGAATCCACCTGCCAATGCAGGGGACATGGGTTCGAGCCTTGGTCCAGGAAGATCCCACACACCACGGAGCAAATAAGCCTGTGTGCCACAACTACTGAGCCTGCACTCTAGAGCCCGCGAGCCATAACTACTGAAGCCCGTGCACCTAGAGCCCATGCTCCACTACAAGAGAAGCCACTGCAATGAGAAGCCCACGCACCGCAATGAAGAGTAGCCCCTGCTCCCCACAACTAGAGAAAGCCTGTGCGCAGCAACAAAGACCCAAAGCAGCCAAAAATAAATTAATTAAAACAAAACAAAACAAGATGTATGTTGATTATAGCTAGGTGACCACGAATCCCAATTTATCTGGAACAGTCCTGGTTTATGCCTATAATAAATGATAACATCTCATATTCATTTTCTAAAGTAGCCCAGCCAGGGACTTCCCTGGTGGTCCAGTGGTTAAGACTCTGTGCTCCCAACACAGGGGGCCTGGGTTCTGGTCAGGGAATTAGATCCCGCATGCTGCAACTAAAAAAAAGATCCCGCATGCCACAACAAAGATCCCACATGTGGCAACAAAGATCCCTCGTGCTGCAACTAAGACCCGGTGCAGTCAAATAAATAAATATTAAAAAAAAAAAAAAAAAAGTAGCCCAGCCCAACTTACATGGGCCTCCCTGTGATAATGTAAAGGTTAGTAAAAAGTGATCAGATGCATGAGTTCTGGCCTCAGAGAGACAATTCATGGCTCCATTACTTTCAAGCTGTGGGACTTAGGGAAAATTAATCAATCCCTGTAAGCTCCAGTTTCCTCATGTGTGAGGTGAGAGTTCATTCTCACATCAACTCAGCGCTTACAATGCGGCAGGCACTGTTTCAAGCGCTGGGGTGAGAGAACACAGAAGACGGCAGCACTTTTACCACTGAGGGAGATGGCAAATGAACAAACGGAAAACCTCTCTTTAATATCTCAGGTGGAGGTAAGAGGAGTAAACCTGGGTGAGGAATGATGGAGGGACAGGTAAACGTTCTTTAGAAGGAGTGTCAGGGAAGGACTGTGCTCAGGAGCTTTGAACAGGGACCAGAATGGAGCAATAGGATAAGCAACCTAGACAGGAGCACAGGGGGACAGCGAAGGACAAGCGGCGGCAGAGCAGGGAAGCTGCAAGGGAAGGCATCTCTTGAGGTTGCGGTAATGATTCAATGAGATGACACGTTTAAACCTCTTAACTCAGGCTGGCATAGGTTATATGCTTAACAAATGGTGGTTAGCATTCTTTTTCTTTTCTTTTTAAAATAAATTTATTTATTTATTTATTTAGGCTGCATTGGATCTTTGTTGCTGCGCGCGGGCTTTCTCTAGTTGCCACGAGCAGGGGCTACTCTTCGTTGCGGTGTGCGGGCTTCTCACTGCGCTGGCTTCTCTTGTTGCGGAGTGCGGGCTTCAGTAGCTGTGGCACTCAGGCTCAGTAGTTGTGGCTCGCAGGCTCTAGAGCGCAGACTCAGTAGTTGTGGCGCACGGGCTTAGTTGCTCCGCTGTGTGGGATCTTCCTGGACCAGGGCTCGAACCCGTGTCCCCTGCATTGGCAGGCAGATTCTTAATCACTGCGCCACCAGGGAAATCCCAGTATTCTTTTTCAAATGTTTTACATGAACTGAAAAAGATCACCTGAAATAAATACACCGTGTGTGTGTGCCCACATGTGCGTGCACCCAAAAACTATAAGCAATTCAATTCTTAAAGACAAAGACATATTCTTTTCCTCTCTTTTTAGATGTAAATACAGGGGTACCTGTCTCCATATTTTGAAAGAACTCATGGAAAGAACTCCTCAGAAATCCTTTTCTATGCCACCCACAAAGACATGCTATTTCCAATGTTCCTTTCTCCCTCTTCAAAGAACTTGACAAGCAGTAACATACAGGGACTTCCCTGGCGGTCCAGTGGTTAAGACGCCACGCTTCCAATGCAGGGGGCACGGGTTCGATCCCTGGTCCAGGAACTAAGATCCCACATGCCGCGTGGTGCGGCCAAAAAAAAACCCAACACACACACACACACGCACATACCCCAGTAACATACAGAAAGAAAAGAGATGGACAGTAAGCAGTATCCTTACGTTGTACCGAACATCTAGGCCACCATAGCTTAGGGGCTGCTTCTGCTGCAGCCTCAGGTCTCCATTCACATATAATTGGGACCCTGGAACAGCGAAGGAGGATTGGAAAAACGCCATGCTCTGCATCACGAATGTCGACATCCTCTGAAATCATTAGAAGGAGAGACAGTATCAATTTCGGTCAGATCCAAGGGGTTCTGGGTTCTAAGTGTCACCTGTCTGTGGTTGAAGCCTAGCCATCCCTCCTATGCCTCACTCAGCCACGCAGGAAGCACTCTGCCCAGAACCCTCTGACCTATTAATAGCTCATGTAAATTAATGTGACCTCAATGAAGAACATTCAAATTGAACTTCTGCAGTTAAATCCCAAACGACACCTCTGAAAAGGGTCTTCTGCAGTGTGGGTTTTCCCAGAAATCAGAAAGGCGGCTCTGTTCTATTGAAAGACAAAAGGGAGAGGACTCACGTGCAGTTGGTAGGAGAAAGTCAAAATGAGCTGCACACCAAGAACGTGCTCCGTGGACTGCAGGGGAAGCTCCAGTTTAAAATGTAACATGTCCATTTTCCCATCCTGGTTCCTGTCTTCTTCTCTAGTCTAGGAAAGCCAAAAGAGGCCAGTGACCCCGGTCCTTAATAAGTCTGGGAGGAATCCATCTCACTGTTGGACATACACAGTGACTCATAGTTCTGCCACACAGAGGCATTATCTTCCTCACCGAAAGAAAAGAGAAAAAGGGACTTCCCTGGTGGCGCAGTGGTTAAAAATCCGCCTGCCAATGCAGGGGACACGGGTTCGAGCCCTGGACAGGGAAGATCCCACATGCCGCGGAGCAACTAAGCCCATGCACCACAACTACTGAGACTGTGTTCTTGAGCCCGCGAGCCACAACTACTGAGCCCGTGTGCCGCAACTACTGCAGCCCGCGTGCCTAGAGCCTGTGCTCCGCAACAGAGAAGCCACTGCAATGAGAAGCCCGCACACCACAACAAAGAGTAGCCCCCACTCGCTGCAACTAGAGAAAGCCCGCGCACAGCAACGAAGACCCAACGCAGCCAATGAGTAAATAAATAAATAAATTTATTTAAAAAAAAAAAAAGAAAGAAAAGAGAAAAATACATAGGTATAAGTGGATCAATGGTGGTGAAAGAGACACATGTGCATGGCCCCTAAACTGCATACTTGGGCTTCTCAAATATTCTAGGGCCAAACTGAACAAGACCTGGAAGTGGCAGTAACAACAGTGTAAACATCCGGATGCATTGTTCTTCTTCAGTTGCCTCATTTGATTTTTTGGTTTTATTGCTGGTGTTTTCTTTCCTTTTTAGAAACATGCCTGAGTTTGTATGGAACATTTAAATAGCATATCAAAACACACTTCTACTTCTCTAGAAGTCAACTTTTTAAAACAGAAAAGAAAGAATCCTAGTCATTATGCATTCCCCAAAAAGACTCAGCAGAAAAACACCAAGCTCTATTTATATATTCTTTAACCACAGTGCTTTGATTCAGATTCTCAGTGTTGGACTGATGTCAGGGCTTCATAGCCTAGTGCATCTTTTAGTACCAATCAATACAATGAAAAAGAAAGTTAAGTAAAATCAGTGAGGCATTAAAACTACACAGGTACTTTATAAATTATGGCCATGAAAGTAGGGAAGGGACCTCCCTGGTGGTCCAGTGGTTAAGAATCCGCCTTCCAATGCAGGGGACGTGGGTTCGATCCCTGGTTGGGAAACTAAGATCCCACATGCCGCGGGGCAACTAAGTCCTCGGGCCGCAACTCCTGAGCCCGCACGCCACAACTAGTGAGAAGCCCCAGTGTCGCAACTAAGACCCGATGCTGCCAAAAATAAATAAATAAATAAATACTAAAAAAAAAAAAAAGTAGGGAAAACAGAGATACAAGGAGGGAAAAAGATAAATCACAGATCCTAAAAAAACACCAGAATTCAGTCTCACCTCATAGTGACCCTAAAATGACCCTAAAATGACTAGCAGGAAAGACTGTCACTGAAATGGGATCACTGGTGACATGATTCCTTGCTACAACTCGGGATCTTGTTACTACAACTGATCCTTTTCCACTGTAGGTTCCCAGAAGGATTCTGCTATGGGGTATCAGCATTCCCATCTGAATTCCCCATCTACTGATTCATTTCGTTTTCCACCATACCTTTATGTGGGGGAAGAGATTCTTTGTTCTTTTTCAGGCTAGTAAGGTCGTTTGAGATGGAGATATCTCAGTTTTCAGAACCTTTCAATCATTTCTTTCCTTCTGGACAATAATGTCCTTATCCTAGGCCTTGTTATAGAGAAACCTACCCTCTCTCTTCTGTTGGATACTATTTTCTCTGTCCTGTTACATCAGCTTTGCCGGTGTAGGCGAGGGATATCTGTTACCAGGGCTGACGATCAGGTTACCGAGGCAATTATGTATTAGCAATTACCAGTAGGATGGAAAAGAGGCTGTGAATTCACAGGCTTGTCTTCCTGTGAATTTTTTTCAGTTGGTATCTGGGAAGACTTGGAAGACAAAGTCAGGTTAACTCTCTGTAGTGGATCCATGGCTTTTCTGGATCTTTAGGGTTGGACAGGAAGACAAAGATCAACAACTTGCAAGAGAGAAGAGTGACCAGGAGGGAAATGCCAGAAGAATCCAGACTCTAACACAGTCTGAGAGGGAGAAAAACACGTTTCATTTGACCTTTACAACAAGGCGAAGGTAAGCAGAGCAAGTACTTCCCCCATTGTATATATGAGAAAACCAAGGCTCAGAGAGAGTAAGGGATTTATGGAGTACGGCTACTATTGGTAAAGACAGGATATGAAACCACATCTTTGACTTCACATCTGATCCTCTTTCCAGGATCTAAAATGTCCAGACTTAAACTCAAGGAGAAAATGTCGGTTATGAAAGATCTTTTTGCAAGAAGCCAGCACACTTTTACACCATGTTCACAGAGGACAGAGATCCAGCACAGCACCATAATTGGTGTCTACTTGTTAAATCCATTCATTAACCTGGCAAATATTTTCTTTTCCTTTTTTTTTTTTTTTTTTAAATATTTACTTATTTGGCTGTGCTGGGTCTTAGTTGCGGCACGTGAGATCTTCTTTTAGTTGCGGCATGTGGGATCTAGTTCACTGTCCAGGGATCGAACCCAGGCCCCCTGCACTGGGAACGCGGAGTCTTAACCACTGGACCACCAGGGAAGTCCCAACATGTCAAATATTTTCTGAGGGCCTACTATGTGCCAGGCATTGCTTCAAGTTCTGGGAATATAATGGCAAACAAAATGGACAAAGTCCCCACCCTAATGGAGCTTACATTCCCAGCCAGGGAGGCAGGAAGTAAATCAACAAACAGATATGTGCTAACAGGTAGTGCTAAGTGTCACAAAGAAAAATGAAGCAAACTAAAATTAGAGAATGACCAGGATAGAACAAAAATTTTTATACAAAGTATTCAGGAATACCTGACTGTCCGAGAAGTCAGGTGAAGTGAGGTGATAAGACATAGAAATGTCTTGGGGAAGAGTGACCCAAGCTAATAAAGCACATATACTCTGGGTGAAAGCGGGTCAGTGTTTAACGGAGTGAGATGAGGCCAGTGCAGCCGAGCAGAGTGCATGAGCTGGAGACAGCGGAAGATGAGGGCCCAGACAGGGCCATGGGGATGAGTGATGGTGCAAATGGTGCATCTCCCACAGAGGACCTGTCACCAAGTAAGACTCTCGCTCCCTTGGGGCTGGCAAGGTGGGTTACATCGCTGTGCTATCACTTGGACCACTGATGGAATCAATTACCTAATTCCATTTACTTCAAACCAAGCTTAACACAAAATGCAACAGCTACAAAGGCAGGTGTTCAATGAGCTAATACTTTTTTAAAAACATTTTTTAAGAAGTTATTTATTTATTTTTGGCTGTATTGGGTCTTTGTTGCTGCACGTAGGCTTTCTCTAGTTGCGGCGAGCGGGGGCTACTCTTTGTTGTGGTCCGTGGGCTTCTCATTGCGGAATATGGGCTCTAGGCATGCAGTCTTCAGTAGTTGTGGCGCACAGGCTTAGTTGCTCCGAGGCCTGTGGGATGTTCCCGGACCCGTGCTTGAACCCATTTCCCCTGCATTGGCAGGTGGATTCTTAACCGCTGCGCCACCAGGGAAGTCCCCTCAATGAGCTAATACTTCTTTAACACAAGTTCAAGATTAGTAACTAAAATCCAATGGGTGTGTCTGGCTAAGAGAATTCATAAATCACACCATCACCTTATTTCTATAAGGTATATGTGCAATTTGGAGCAATTTTTATATCCACGGTTCATCCTGTCTTGTCCCTCTGCATATCCCAGGAGAGAAGTATTATTACTAGTAATAATTAGCAATAGTTAGAGAGGTAGGTACTGTCATCCTCTTTATATAATTAGTTACACTGAGACCAAGAGAGGGTATGGAACCCAATGACAGAACTGGGGCTAGAACTTAAGTTTACTGACTCCTGATTCTATAATAGCCCATAAGAACCCTAATTTCAAAGATTTCTGGAGTTAAAACAGGTAATCCTTTACAGATATGTGTGAAATCAATACTAACATACTAGATAGGATAAATACAGGCATTGTTGGATTTAGTCAATGCTCATCAGTCCACCTGTATCAATCAGGGTCCAATCAGGAAGGAAGAAATGAAAATAAACAGTTATTTTAACAGGGGAATTTAGTATAGGGGATAATTAATAACACAGGCATTAGTGGACTAAAAAGGCAAACAGGGAACACTTTTGGCAGGATAACTACCTAGGGCCGGAGAAGAAAAGGAAGAGGCTGGCATTACCTCAAGGAGCTGGGACTCAGACCTCAAAAAGGGAGTGCTGTCAGCTGGTACTGGTACCTTTGGAGCTGGGACGAAGAACCCATGAGGGAGTCAATAAGGCAGGAGGAAAGATGTACTCCTTGCTGTTTGCATCACCCCAGCAATGGTTCTTCACCCTGGTTGCAATTTCTGGTTTTCTGCCACTCCCAGAACAAGGCTCACCATGCCTCCTACTGGCAGAATCTAACAGGGAGCCAGTAGGCAGAGGAAAATGTGGTTTTCAGTATCTCAGCATGGGCATCACAAAGGAGAGTATAGGAGGGTAGGTTTGGAGCTGAGACAAGACCTAATAACCAGCACAGCATCTGACAGTAACAGTAGCTAGCTGTAAATTTAACTAGTGCCATTGTTTCCAAAGTGCCTTGACTTGCAACATTTTTCTCAGCAGGGATTCTACAGTATTTGATAGTTTGCTGGAATTTTATTTGGCTCCTGTTTGTTTTCATATCTTTTATTCTTTAGTCATACTCTTTTTTTTCTTTCTTTTTTTGCTGTGCCACGTGGCTTGCAGGGTATTAGTTCCCTGACCAGGAATCAAACCCAGCGCCCAGCAGTGAAAGCACAGAGTCCTAACCACTGGACCACTAGGGAATTCCCTAGAGTCATATTCTTTTACTGAAGGTTAATTTCCTAGTTTATACCAGTGTCCACTTTACCATATACTTGTCATCATTGGGGTGTCCCATTTTTTCTTTTTAAGCTGATAGTGTTCTTTGACACCAGTCTTTGGGTCTCCAGCAAAGTAGGAACTACTACTCCATGTCTCCTAGACATATAAAATCCTTGCTACCTGTATTTCAATTAATCTAAGATATCATTAATTATAAAATGTACCGATATTTTATATACCTGTAAGAAAGCAAAAATAGTTCCAATTAAACTGACAAAATGCTTTCTAATCACTAAGGGTATTTATTTTATACTTATTGAAAGAGCTTTTAGATTTAGGCATATTAATATCAGATATCCTATTTATGTGCATAGAAAAATATATGCAAAATAAATTGATCCAGGGATTCTTAAAACTTCTTTACATCGTGATTCTTTGACTCATTTACTGACTCAGTATTATCCATACTTTTCTATGCAAGTTTGTCCTTTGTGCCATGAAACACACTGGTGCTTTTTTACAGCATTTAAAAAACATTCACAAAGGGAACTAAAATTCACTGGTCTGGGTTCATAAGCAGGCTTTAAAATTCTGTGGAGTTATCCTATTATTAAGTGCCTCTTGAACCTTCCCTTACCTGCTTATCACTTGGTTCTTAGGGTTAAAATGTTTTATTATTGTCTCTGGGGTTTTCTTTCAAGTTGCTGATGCCCCTTCTGCAAGTTTGGTGCTGGTACTTTTCAGTTTCCATACGTAGGCAAAGAGGACTAGCCCAACCTGTCTTCTGGCCAACAGCTATTGTAAGATACCACTGACAGGCAGACACACTGATTTTGGAGATGTGAAAAAACATGTCTCGGACACACAGTGCTCTCCGCTCATCTTCCTGCATCCTCTTGTAGTCTTCAGCCCCCATATTCTCTGGGTCACACATGCTTAAAGAACCAAGTCAGGGGCTTCTCTGGTGGCACAGTGGTTGAGAATCTGCCTGCCAATGCAGGGGACACGGGTTCGAGCCCTGGTCTGGGAAGATCCCACATGCTGCGGAGCAACTAGGCCCGTGAGCCACAACTACTGAGCCTGTGCGTCTGGAGCCTGTGCTCCGCAACAAGACAGGCCGCGATAGTGAGAGGCCCGCGCACCGCGATGAAGAGTGGCCCCCGCTCGCCACAACTAGAGAAAGCCCTCGCACAGAAACGAAGATCCAACACAGCCAAAAATAAATAAATTAATTAATTAAATAAAAAATAAAAAGAACCAAGTCAGGCTCATTGAGGAAAAAGGTCACTCTGTGCTTTTTTTCTTCTTTCATTAGAAACAACAAGAAACTTGACTTTTAAAGCATTAAAAGCATAGGGACTTTAGAGACGCTGTCCAAGGTGAGCTGACCAAAGCAGAAACAAGGCCGTTTCTGACTTCTAAGGCATTTTCCCAAATTAGCACCCGCAAAGCCACCTCCAAGCATTTGGTCAAACTTTGACCTAAAACCACTGCTTCCTTGGCTCTCCAGGCAGTTTCTTGGACAGGTCGTAGTCAGTCTAGTTTTATGTTCAGAGTTAGAAGAGTATTTTGCTGCACTAGGGTTAAGAGTATAAGATACAAAACAAGAAACCTTGGGGACTTCCCTGGTGGTCCAGTGGGTAAGACTCTGCGCTCCCAATGCAGGGGGCCAGGGTTTGATTCCTGGTGGGGGAACTTGACCCTGCATGCATGACGCGACTAAAAAAAAGATCCTGTGTGTCACAACTAAGACCCGGCACAGCCTAAATAAATAAAAATAAATCTTAAAAAAACAAAACAAAAAACCCCCAAGAAACCCTTGAGCTGTAGTCCTGACTGCTCAGCTGAGAGCTAGAAATTGTCACTTAGCTCTGAGTCTCGTTCTCTTCATCTGTAAAATGGGGGTATAACCTCTACCTCACAATGTTACTGTGAGGCTTAAAGAGATAATATACGTAAAAAATCAATGGCTAACACTTTACTAAGTGATTGTTAAAGGCCAAGTATCACATAGAGGAATTTAAATATATTATCTAATGATAAAATGCTTAGCATATGCCAGAGGCATGGTAAATCAATAGTAATTTCAATTTTATTTATTTATTTGGCCGTGCTGTGGGGCTTGTGGAATCTTAGTTCCCCGACCAGGGATCGGAGTTGGGCCCTAGTCAGTGAAAGTGCGAAGTCCTAACCTGGAAATTCCCAATAGCAATTTTTATTACTACGGCTTGTAAGCATATCACCAGGATATCACCAACATGCTTTTAAAAAAATTTAGACATAATTCACATACCATAAAATTCACCTTTTTGCTACAATTCAGTAGATTTTAGTATATTCACAAAGTTGTGTGACTATCACCACTGATTCCAATTTCAGAACATTTTCATCAGCCCCAAAAGAAGCCACATACCCATCCCCATTAGCAGTCACTACCCATCTCTCCTCTCCACCAATTAATTCCCCAAGTTCCTGGAATCCCTAATCTACCTTCTGTCTCTACAGATTTGTCTATTCTAGACATTTCATCTAAATGGAATCATACAACATGTGCTGTTTTGTGGTTGGATTCTTTTACTTAGCAAAAAATTTCATCCAGGGCTTCCCTGGTGGCGCAGTGGTTGAGAATCTGCCTGCCAATGCGGGGGACACGGGTTCGAGCCCTGGTCCGGGAGGATCCCACGTGCCGCGGAGCAGCTAAGCCCGTGAGCCACAACTACTGAGCCTGCGCGTCTGGAGCCTGTGCTCCGCGACGGGAGAAGCCGCGACCGTAAGAGGCCCGCGCACCGCGATGAAGAGTGGCCCCCGCTCGCCGCAACTGGAGAAAGCCCTCGCACAGAAACGAAGACCCAACACAGCCAAAAACAGATAGACAAATAAATAAATAAATTAAAAAAAAAAAAAGTTCATCCATGTTGTAGCACATATCATGACTCCATTCCTTTTTGTGGTTGGGTAATATTCTCTTGTATGGATATAACATATTTTGTTATCCATTCACTCACTGATGGACGTTTGGGTTGTTTGGACTTTTTTTTTGAATTGTTATTGCTCTTATGAATGAGGCTGCTATGAACATTTGTGCACAAGTTTCTGTGTAGACATGTGTCCTCAATTCTCTGGGGTACACATATGCCTAGGAGTAGGGATGCCGGAACACATGATAACTCTATGTTTGGGTTTTTTTTTTGGAAAGAAAATCACTTTATTCTAATTAATTCACAAACAAAAGCTTGTTTAAGAGGCCACACAAACATCCGCCCAGCCCCAAACTCAACACCATCTCGAGCTTCTACATGGTGAGAATACCCTCTTCCACTGCAATTCTGAAGCACAAAAGCTATTAATGATCGAGGAGAGGTTTAACTGGTGGCTTCACACTTTATATCTTCACTATCAATTATATTTTTAATGCTAAATCAACGTGGTCATGAGAGATGATTTTTCATGCCTTCAGTTGGAACTTCTTGATGAAGCTAACCCGTTCACCAATTTGCACTGTTTCAGCACCTCACTGAAACCTTCACAAAGCTTAAGGTCACCCTGGTTCAGTGCACACTCCAAAAACTATTTCACCTCAAAAAAGCATGGGCCATTCTGCTGCTGCTGTGCCGGCTGGGTTCCCTGAGGCTCCCGGTAAGCGATGTCAGGCCTTGAGGGCTCAGCATTTCTTCCTCCACTGAAGCCACCAGGGAGGGCATGACCCAGAGTGTGGCCGACGGCAGAACTCACAGCCACGCCGGCTGCAGTGGTTGCCACCTGGGCCATCAG
This sequence comes from Balaenoptera musculus, assembly GCF_009873245.2. NCBI lineage: Eukaryota > Metazoa > Chordata > Mammalia > Artiodactyla > Balaenopteridae > Balaenoptera > Balaenoptera musculus. Next base: position 48,504,067 of record NC_045803.1, read on the forward strand.
ACCTGGCTGCCGGGGAGCAGAAGCAGGGGAGCCAACAGCAGACGGTGGAGCCGCTGCGGGTGGCTGAGCTGCGGGCGCGGTTCTCATCTGAGCGGCCTGGCTGGCCGGAGGGGCCACGCCGGAAGCGCGGCTTCGGCTTCCACGCGGCATCGTAAATGCGCGGCGAAGCGGGGTCTAGAAGAGCGAGGATAACTCTCTGTTTAACTTTTTGAGGAACTGCCAACTATTTTCCAAAGTAACTGTGGCATTTTATATACTTACCTGCTTTTAAATTTTTACTGTTTTTTTTTTTGGTTTGCTTTTGTTTTACACGGCACTTTCAAAATTTTTCCTTTAAAAATTGTTGTCATTGTAATTTAAAAATCTTGAATATGTATTACATTCCCATGTTACAAAATTATAATGGTACCAAAGGCTATGTAGTGAAAAATTTCTCTCCCACCTTAACCTCAGCCACCTAGTTCCTTCCCCAGAGCAATCAATGTTGTCAGTTTCTTTTGAATTCTTCCAGAGATAGCTGAAGTATGCATGTATGTGTATGTAAATACACACATTCATATATTTTTTGGGTTTTTTTCTATTTTTATACAAATGGAAGCATATTATATACAATTTTTGTTTTTTACACTTAATCAATTTCTCTTGGAGGTAATTCCACATCAATAGATATAAATCCAACTTCATTAAAAAAAAAGCTATGTAACATTCCACCAGGTAGATGTAACACAATTTTTTAAATGAGTCTTCTGGGGCTTCCCTGGTGGCGCAGTGGTTAAGAATCCGACTGCTTAATGCAGAGGACACGGGTTCGAGCCCTGGTCTGGGAAGATCCCACATGCTGCGGAGCAACTAAGCCCGTGCACCACAACTACTGAGCCTGTGCTCTAGAGCCTGAGAGCCACAACTACTGAAGCCCACGTGCCTAGAACTCATGCTCCACAAGAAGAGAAGCCACCGCAATGAGAAGCCAGTGCACTGCAATGAAGAGTAGACCCCGCTCACTACAACTAGAGAAAGCCTGTGCGCAGCAACAAAGACCCAATGCAGCCAAAAATAAATAAATAAATATATAAATAAATCTTGTTTTAAAAAAAAAAAAATAAATAAATAAATGAGTCTTCTATTGCTACATAGATTGTTTACCATCTTTTTAAAAAAATTTATTTATTTAATTTATTTATTTTTCGCTGAGCTGGGTCTTCGTTGCTGCGCATGGGTTCTTCTCTAGTTGCAGCGAGCGGGGGTTACTCTTTGCTGTGGTGTGCAGGCTTCTCATTGCAGTGGCTTCTCTTGTTGCGGAGCACGGGCTCTGGGCGCGTGGGCTTCAGTAGCTGTGGCACTCGGGCTCAGTAGTTGTGGCTCGCGGGCTCTAGAGGGCAGGCTCGGTAGTTGTGGTGCACGGGCTTAGTTGCTCTGCAGCATGTGGGATCTTCCCGGACCAGGGCTTGAACCCGTGTCCCCTTCATTGGCAGGCGGATGCTTAACCGCTGCACCACCAGGGAAGCCCTGTTTACTATCTTTTGATACTATAGATAATGCTGCAATGAGCAACTTTTTACATATGCCATTCCACATGTGTGCACAAACCTTAGGATACCTTACTAGAAGTAGAAGCAGGCACGTGAATTGGTAATTTTGACAAATATGGTCCTGCAAAGAGGTTGTATCAATCTACACTCCCACCAGTGATATACAGGAGTGTTTGCACAATTCCCTACATCTTGCTCACGGTGCTAAGAAACTTCAATTTTTGCCTATTTGATAGACAAAAAAGATATCTCAATTATTCTTAATTTGCATCTCTCTAATTACGAGTGCGATTTCAGATGTTTAAGAGTTATGTGTTGAGAAATAGAATACTGCCTGCCATATCAGTAAACAAAGGATGTCACAGTCATTGGCGATTACACCCACCGCTGAAGGTGAGCTGGTGAGCCCTGAGGGGACTCAGGACAGAAACAAAGAATACCTGCCATCTAGCAGCCATCAGACTGCAGCCACTCCCCATGGTGCACCCTGAGGAAATTCAGGATGTGAAAACACAGGATACTGGCCCCAGACAGCTGAGGTGTATATCAAAGGAATGATTTCAGTGAGCCCAAACTCTTGCATCTTCCCATACATAGCAAAGCGCTAAATTCCTTAACTTGAGATCTAGTTTTCTTTTACTAACAGTAATCTTTTGTTCCTACTACCTGCCCTTTGTTGCAAAACTCCTGTATATCCTACCTCACCTCCTTGGAGCAGTTTTCTCAGGGTTACTAGAGATGCTGCCTCCTAGGCTTGAAGTCCTCAGTATGTGTGCCTAATAAAACATAACTCTCAACTTTTAGGTTGTGCATATGTTTTTTTAGTTCACAGTGTGTTTTGTCTTCTATAAACTGTTCATATTCTTTGCCCATTTTTTTACTAGGTAGTTGGTCTTTTAATTATAGATCTGTAGGCACTTTATGTTAGGAAAATTAGCCCTTTACAAGTGATACAAACAGTAAAACTTTTTTCCTTGCTGTCATTTGTGTTTTGGCTTTGCTTATGGTTTTCACCAGGCCAATGATTTTTTAAATTATATACTTGCATTTATCAAAAGTTTCTTTTATGCCTTCTAAATTTTACGTCATACTCAGAGATTTAAAAGCTTTCACTCATTTGTTTCAGTACTTTTATGATTTCATATTTTAAATTTAATTTTGATCTATCTGGACTTTAATTCTGCTGTACAGTCTCTGAGGACTAGCTCCATCTTTACTCACTGATTTAAAATGCCACCTTTGTCATATTAGGGTCCATTTCCATACTTTTTATATAATTCCCCAAACCACACTACTTTACTTATTAGAGTTTAAGGTATAGTTTAATATCTGGTAGACCTCTTTCCCTTGTATTGATATTATCCTTTTTCTCCTAGAATTTTTGCTTATTTTTTTTCTGTACTTCCCTTATATCTTCTAACTATTTATTTGTATCTCATGATTTCAAACTATTCTCAAACCAAGAGCTCAGCCAGCAAGGAAGCAAATAATTACTGAGAAAGGACTGTAGACGACAAGGTCATAAATTACTTATAGACAGAGGCTTAGAATGGAGAGAAAAAAACGACTAAGAAAAAGGAGCTTTGGCTTTATGTTTTACAGTGTAAAATTGCCCAGTATTAAAGAGAATTGATAGCTCTGGACACCATAAAAACAAGAGGTAGTCTTGGCTTCACAAAATCGCAACACACACACACCAGAAGTAGGGGGTTGGTGGGCAGTGCTCTCAAGGGAGTGGTTTCTGGTTACAGAGATAAGAGGCTAATTAGCAATCCAACTGGGAAGCCAACCCAGTTCAAGGTGGATGAACAAGTGAAAAGAACACATGAATGAAACCTAATGCTGTATCCTTGTTTTCATGATTATTTTAAGTTTTCATGATTATTTCTTAGACTCAAGTAACCAGAAGAGTATGATAGATAGGAATATACAAATGTAAAGAAAAAATTTCTACCAAAAATTTAAAAGACAAGGAATGCTAACCTAAAGTCAAACTAACAAGTTAATTTTTTGTGTGTTTGTAATACAGACAACAACAACCACCTTTGTTTCCACTTTTGGAAAGGAAACACAGGTGGAACAGGAGAAGTACAGTGGGTTTACAGGGAAAAGGAAGTGAACCTCAATGCTGGCCTCTCACCGGCAGTCACCCTTCCCCAGAGGCATTGTAATCTCAAATAAGAATAAAAATGGGCAACATGTCACGATTAGGGAGGAGCTGTGGAAAGAAATTTGTCTCTACTCCACTTCTATTTTTAAATAAATTTAAAAGACCTGATCATTTAAAGAATCAAAGTGTTCAACAACGTTTGTTACAAAAACCTGCAGGCTTCCACCCACAGGGCAACTAATTTTGCCTCATTTACCTTATTATTTAGAAATGTATCTCCATGTCTTTACACAACCTTGGCATTGGCTGGCACTTCTCAACTTCCGTTTCAGGCATCCTCTATTGTCTTCCCGCAAGGAGGGATGATTTAGTTTTCTTTCCCCCTCCCTGCCAGCCAGCGCTGCCGCCTTCCCATCCCCCCAGTAGCGTTAAAGTCTTATTTTGGTTAGTCAACATTCAGTGTTCACCAAATTATGATTATGTAAATCCTATTCATAACTCTGATTGCTTTTCCTTACTTTTTATTTTTCTGGAGTTAATAATTATTTTATTTGCTTGCTTAGTTTTCTATGTATTTATATAATTTCAACAAACAGCTTCTATTCCAATTCCTCACAATTTGATGTTTAAAGGTGTATGACTTATTCAAAATCTTCTTCACTGCAGTATTCTAATAGTGAAAAAGTAAAAGCAAAGCAAAAATCCACCAACAGGCAACTGGTAAATCCACCGCAGTTTTCCATATCACTTTGCAGACCTTAAAACGAAGGTTAATTAACAAGTATTGATACATGTACCAAACTGAGCCTTTAATTTTACGTCATTATACGTACCTGTAACTCTTTAGTATTTTACAATGAGCATGCATTTTTATAGTCAGAAAAAAAAAGGAAATTTAAAGTAATCATAAAAAGTAATCGGAATCATATTTTGTTTGCGGTTATTCATATCACCAATCAGATTTTGAAATTTTTGTCATTTTGTTTAGTTGCTGGGCAAAAAGTCAATTTTTTTTTCCGCTACACAAATTTGACTGTAGGCCAATCATCTCAGAGACGTCTAAAGAGATTCAACTTTGGAAGAAGGAAATCCAGAATTTTCCTACTTCTAAAGGAAAATGTTTTCAGAAAATGAGTGTAAAGGGGGTGATTGTATAGTTAGCCCTCACTTATCTCGAACCAGATACCAGATTACAGACAGTAAAATGCTCCATTTTCATCCCAGACAGCGGCAGGATGGAGCGGCATCTAAGGAGGCGAGCCCAGGGCCAGGAGCACATTCTGCGCAGGTTGCTTAACCAACCAGCACGTTGGCTTCCGTGTGTCAGTCTGCCTAAAAATGCCTGCCCTTTCCGTTCCTACCGAGTGCTGATGCACGACTGCAGCTGCACGACGGGGTAATTAACTAGAACACTGCTCGCCCTTCACGACTCATAAAGCAACTTTCGCGACCACCCTTCCATTAGGAAGGGGCAGGCCCACGGAAGTGACGGGGTCGGACACAGGTTGCCCCCAGGCTTCTAGCCTCTGTATAGGACACAGACGCTGACAGCTGTAGCTGACTTCATTGGGGTGGTGGACGGCTTGGAGAAGTCGAATGAAACAACAAATTTGCTCCCCAGGAAATTAAACATAAGCTCGGGTCAGTGAACTTGTGCACAGAACTTCCCGTGGGTTCGTGACTCCCTCAGATCCAAGCCGGGCTCCCCAGGACAGGGGCCGGGGCTCCGGCCGCGGCCGCTCCCTCCCATCCACCCCCTTCCCCCATCCCCACCGCAGCCCAGTACGGCGGGCGGCTGGGCCCAGGCGGGAACCACGCACCGAAACGAGCGGGACGCGCAGGTGATCCCCCTGCAGCCGGTTGAAGGCGGGGAACGTGCTCCAGGCTAGGAACCCACCGTGCTCGGGTCCTAGCAAGGCCACGAGCAGCACCTGGTGCTGGAAGCGCACGGTCGGCTGCTCCTCATAGCTGCTCCGTTTCAGCCAAAACCCTGAGGTAAAGAGGGCGGGAGGCGGAGGGGTCGAGGTCAGGGAGGCCGGCGCGGTCGCTGCGGAGAGCCGCGTCGCGCACCGGCCGGGGGGCAGGCTCACCGTGGCTCCGGAAGGCCACCAGCAGTGGCGGGATGTACGTGAGCGCGGCGGACAGCATCAGGAACAGCGCGGCCTTAGAGCAGAGCCCCGCGCGGTAGCCCCGCTCCACTGGGTGAGAGAAGAGCTCGTAGAGCGCCATGAGGGCAGCGGTGAGTCGGGCCAAGAGCTCGGGATTCCTCTGCGGTTCCAGAGATTCGACAAACTTTGGCTTCTCCTGGTTGCCATAGCCTTGGTCTCCACGGCAACCGACGGGGCAGGGAAAGGAACCAATAGCAAGGAGACGGGCTTCGGTAGGGGTGGGGCTAACGGGGCGGTGTCCGCAACTGAAGTGTAGTCGTCGCTTTACGGGTTACTTACGCTTTCCCAAAGGCGGGCTGCTTCTGTGCACCAAGATCGTAGCCATCGCCTGTGTTAACATTTTTGTAAAATAAGATTCTCATAAATGTTGACTTAAAGTAAATACTTGCATATGTGTCATCTGTTAATCCCCAATATGGTTCATTGTATACTTAAGTCCAACCAGTCAAAGCACACCCTACATTGGAGGAAAACACAGACAACATAAATGTGGCCTTGGTCCTGGACCTGGTCCTGGGCCAAGACCAAACCATGTCTCTTTGTCTCCAAACTTTCTATCGCTTTCATTATACTCCATAGCCGGACAGACACGGAAACAGGACACAAATCTCCCTGCTCTTCCTAGAGAGAGAAAGGATAATTACTATATAGCTCTGCTATACTTTGTTATCTTAATTGGGCACAAGCTTGGCTACCTGTTTTAGGGGAAGCTATGATCCTCTCCAAAGATAATGTTGGAGTATCACTTAATTGAATGCTTTCCCCCACTCCACCCGCCCCCCTAGTATTTCGAACATGGCAGAAGGAATTTTTTTTTTAACATGGTCAATAGCCAAGTTCTTCATCAAAAGGATCACACTGCAGTTGCAAGAGATAGTGTGAGGTTTGTGCTCAGAATGGAGTCCAGTAGTAGATGCTCCTACTTTGAAGGCAACCTAGAAGGGTTTTTTTCCTTCTAGTATATTGAGGTATAATTGACATACAGCACTGTATAAGTTTATGGTGTACAGCATAATGATTTGAGTTACATACATCATGAAATGGTTACCACAAGTTTAGTGAATATCGCTTATCTCATATAGATTAAAAATTAAATAGAAAAAAATTTTTTCCTTCTGATAAGAACTCCTAGGATTTACTCTTTTATATATAACATAGAGCAGTGCTAATTATATTTATCATGTTGTACATTACATCCCTAGTACTTATTTATCTTATAACTGTAAGTTTGTACCTTTTGACTGCCTTCATCCAATTCCCCCCTCCCTCCACCTTGCCTCTGATAACCACAAATCTGATCTCTTTTTTATGAGTTTGTTTTTGAAGTATAATTGACCTACAACACTATGTAAGTTCCTGTTACACAACGTAGTGATTCAATATTTCTATACATTTCAAAATGATCACCACGATAAGTTTAGTCACCATAACCTGGAAGTGGGTTTCAGATGAAGAGAACAGCCGAGATCCTAACAACACAGAAAGAGGTCAAGATGTCCCATAAGGGAAAACTATCCAGGGCCCTTAGCACAGTCCAAGGTGACAATGTAATCAGCCATAAGTCATTTTTTTGACATATCTGGTCCATTACCACTCAGTTTTGCTTTAAAGCTTTTCTGGGGTGGCAACACAGCTCTTAAATACAACAACTGTTAGGCTTAAATCTATGTTATGATTCTGCCATTATACTGTATTTATGCTTTAAGTGAATGTCTTTCATTTATTTAAATAACCAGGGGACTTCCCTAGTGGTCCAGAGGTTAACTCTGCACTCCCAATGCCAGTGGCTGGGGTTCAATCCCTGGTCAGGGAACTAGATCCCGTGTGCATTCTCCAACTAAGAGTTCACATGCCGCAACTAAGAAGCCCACACACAGCAACTAAGAAGTCCACATGCCACAACTAATGATCCTGCATGCCACAACTAAAGATGCTACAAGGAAGATCCCGAGTGCCGCAACTAAGACCCGGTGCAGCCAAGATAAAAAAATAAATATTAAAAAAAAAAACCATTAAAATAAAATTTAGAATAGATGGTTCTGATGTTGCTTCCTGAGGGTGGCTCTGCTGTGAGGAAGGAGGTGTTTGCCTCCAAAGCTCTTTCTTTCAGAAGGAAACACATGCTGTAGCTGGTGTCAGCTTAGTCATTGCTGAAACGGAGGTGACTACTAAGAATTTTGGTGTATGAAGTGCTTCAGCCTCCTCTGAGATGCCATGAGCTTTGCAAAAGTGTTTAATAATAACAGACACTAATATTTACTCTTTGCTTCCCTGATTTGAGGAAACTACTTTTTGTGGTTTTATTTCAATTCTTGACAGAATATTAAAATTTTTTTAAATGCTAAAGATTTGTCTATATTGTGTCATTTTCACACATTCTTGACTAAGAACTGACTTCTCAGTTTCCATTTCCATAATTTTCTCGTGTTTTATGCAATTTACCTCCAAGGACAAAGAAAGTCGTTCTCTAAAAACTATGCATTTTAATCATATTTTAGGGCTTCCCTGGTGGCGCAGTGGTTAAGAATCTGCCTGGCAATGCAGGGGACACCGGTTCGAGTTCTGGGTCGGGAAGATCCCACACACCACGGAGCAAGAAAGCCCCTGCGCCACAACTACTAAGCCTGCGCTCTAGAGCCTGTACTCTGCAAGAGAAGCCACGGCAATGACAAGCCCGCGCACCACAATAAAGAGTAGCCCCCGCTCGCCGCAACTAGAGAAAGCCTGCGCACAACAACAAAGACCCAATGCAACCAAAAATAAATAAATAAAATTAAATTTAAAAAAATCGTATTCTACTCCTTTCTATAAGCGCCCATTCAGGGTCTGTTGAATCAGGTTAGAACTCCTGAATGTTTGCTTCAACACTTTCCAACATTTCTTTCACCTTGGCATTTATATCACCAAACCTTTAACTTCCGAGTTCCCTCTTCCTACTCCAGCCTTTGTTTCTATCTGTTAAGGAAAGTTTACACTTTGGAAAATGCACCCTTCTTTCTGAAACATAAGATTCACATTCTCTGTGAAGTCTTTTTTTTTAATTTTTATTTATTTATTTATTTAGCCTGCATTGGGTCTTAGTTGCAGCACGTGGGATTTTTAGCTGCAGCATGCGGGCTCATAGTTGCGGCATGCGGACTTCTTAGTTGCTGCATGTGGACTCCTTAGTTGCAGCATGCATGTGGATCTAGTTCCCTGACCGAGGATTGAACCCAGGCCCCCTACATTGGCAGCGTGGAGTCTTATCCACTGGACCACCAGGGAAGTCCCTCTGTGAAGTCTTTCTTGATAAGCCACACTTGGCTTTGCGTTGGCCCCCACTGTCCTAGCCATCCCTCAGTATCCATGTTCACATACCTTTCCAAGATTTTAAATTTACTCTCCATGTTTTACAAGTTGGTTAATGTGTAATTGCATATATGCATTATACTGTTTCTCCTTCTGACTCACCTCGTCAATTAACAACCCTCTCAAGGAAGAGATCCAGTGTCCTTAGAACATTCAGTAAGCTAAATATAATGACCCAATAGGTAAAGAAGGTGATGCATATCATCAAGGCAGATCAGAGAAACCAGTTAGAATGGTGAACTGGAAAAGGACATCAAGAAGGTAGGTAAAGATAGAAAACAGACACTGCACATCATTGAGACCATCAGATGACATACGTGCCTGTAAGCTGGTGAGCAGCGGATCTCTCTCCTGAGAAGTGTACTAAGTTCTTCCAGGTGCAAGCTGGTGTACACATGCTTTGAACTAGGACACAATGGCCAGCTCTGTAAAGGGAAGCAGGGGGTCTTCGGTCCAATTTCTATCTCCTTCACTGATTCACTATCAGATGGTGAATAACCATCTTCATTCCTCAGTGTTTGACTCTATTCGCAAAATAGGTATTTTCATTTTTATACTCACTCTCTAGCAGATCTCTAGTTCGATAGCTTTAAATACTTCTCTTCTGAATTTGAGACTCATAGATCCATCTACCTACTCTACATCTTTACTTGGATGTGTCTCTTGGGCATCTTAATATAACCAAAACCAAACCCATGCTTTCCGCCCACCCCCCCCCGCTGGCTCCACCCTATTCCAGTACACCAGTACATGGCAACTCCATTCTTCCAAAACCGTGACTTAGACTCATCTCTCATAACTCACATTCAATTGACCAGCAAATTTTGTTGGACCTACCTTCAAAATATATCTAGAACACAGCTGCTTCCCACCACCTCCACAGATAACATCTTGGTCTAAACCAACAAAATCGTACACCTGGATTATCACAGTAGCCTCTTAACTCTTCCCTTGCTTCCATCCTCAACCCCCTATAGTCTACTGTCTACACAGAAGCTAGGCTGATCACTTAAAAAGGAAAGTCATATCATGACACACTTTTTTTTTAAACATTTTTATTGGAGTATAATTGCTTTACAGTGGTGTGTTGGTTTCTGCTTTATAACAGAGTGAATCAGTTATATGTATACATATATCCCCATATCTCTTCCCTCTTGCGTCTCCCTCCCTCCCACCCTCCTTATCCCACCCTTCTAGCTGGTCACAAAGCACCGAGCTGATCTCCCTGTGCTATGGGACTGCTTCCCACTAGCTACCTATTTTACATTTGGTAGTGTATATATGTCCATGCCACTCTCTCACTTTGTCCCAGCTTACCCGTCCCCCTCCCTGTGTCCTCAAGTCTATTCTCTAGTAGGTCTGCATCTTTATTCCTGTCTTGCCCCTAGGTTCTTCATGCATGTCACACTTCTTCTTTTTTTCTTTCAACTCCTAAAGAATTATTCAGTACTGAATATATCTCTCTTTTTTAAAAAAAAAAATTTTATTTATTTATTTATTTATGGCTGAGTTGGGTCTTCGTTTCTGTGCAAGGGCTTTCTCTAGTTGTGGCAAGCGGGGGCCACTCTTCATCGCGGTGCACGGGCCTCTCACTATCGCGGCCTCTCTTGTTGCGGAGCACAGGCTCCAGACACGCAGGCTCAGTAATTGTGGCTCATGGGCCTAGTTGCTCCGCGGCATGTGGGATCTTCCCAGACCAGGGCTCGAACCCGTGTCCCCTGCATTGGCAGGCAGATTCTCAACCACTGCGCCATCAGGGAAGCCCCATGTCACACTTCTTTTTTTTTTTTTTTTAATTATTTATTTTATTTATTTACTTTTTTTGGCTGTGCTGGGTCTTGGTTGTGTGCGTGGGCTTTCTCTAGTTGTGGCAAGCGGGGGCTACTCTTCGTTGCGGTGCGTGGGCTTCTCATTGCTGTGGCTTCTCGTTGCAGAGCACAGGCTCTAGGCTCACGGGCTTCAGTAGTTGTGGCACACAGGCTCAGTAGTTGTGGCTCGTGGGCTCTAGAGCGCAGGCTCAGTAGTTGTGGCGCACGGGCTTAGTTGCTCCGCGGCATGTGGGATCTTCCCGGACCAGGGCTCGAACCCGTGTCCCCTGCATTGGCAGGCGGATCCTTAACCACTGCGTCACCAGGGAAGTCCCCATGTCACACTTCTTAAAACCCTCCACTGACTTCTCATTTCATTCTAAATAAAATCCAAAGTTCTTAAAATGGAATTCAAAGCTCAACTCACTTTTGTTCTAGATCCCTTTGATCTCACCTCCTAACACACACCCTCTTATTTATTCAGCTCCAGCCACAAGGGGTTCCTTCCTGTTCCTAGAATATGCCAAACCACTTTATCTAATATGCATTTCATCCCACACATCACCAAGCACCATGCTTTATTTTTCTAAACAGCACCTATCATTACCCAACATATATCTTTTTGTTTTATCCCACTAGAATGCAAATTCCATAAGAGCACAAGTGTTGTCTGTTCTGTTCACTGCTTTTCCCCAACACTTAGAACAGTGCTCTTATATGCAACAAGAATAATTTCTAGGTATGAAATTCAAAGGATTTTTCATTTCATTAAAAACAGGCAAGAAACAAACACGGATTTTAGTTGCTCAGACACACAGTCTTAAAATATCAAAAAGAATTTCAGAATAAAGCTAGATTCCACAACATCCATCAGGAGTTTCAACTGAGGAAATGATGAATGACAATGTTCAAACATACAGGCCTTTCAGATGCATCAGAATCACAAGCACGTGGCAAGGATCATGTGTCCCAATTAAGTGAATATCTTGTTACATATTCACCAGCTCATAAACAGATGATGAACCAGAGCAGACTGCCCTGATGACTCTTGGAGGAAGAAAGGAATGACATCACTGGAGACCCTGAAGGCATGTGCTCAGGCAGATGGGACACACACACACACACAGCCTAGGCTGTGACTGCTGAACCCCATGCTGAATGGCAAAGAAACCCGTCTCATGACCAGCTATCAGGGGAATTCTCTGAGCCAGACAGTCACCTCTAACTCCTCTGCCAGTTAAGGCGAAGGGGCCTCTTTGTGATCAGTGTGATGTTACACTCCTCAAATGCGTAGTTATGATATCTTTTCTTAAATGCTTATTCAAATATTTATCCGTGAATAAGGGAAGGAAATGGGATTTGTTTAAATTCAATTTCTAGGTCCAATGCAACCTGTTATGGCTGTCCCCAGTACTGAACCCCCGGGTTGTCATCAGTACCCCTCCCCATACAGTCCCCTCAAACTAGTCACGGCCTCCAGATTGGGCCCCGAATCTGTAACTACTCCAAACAATACTCCCCAAAGTGCCAACGCCCTAAATAGACCCCCTGCCATCACCAACCACCAGAGAACCCTCTTCTGTCATTCATACCTACAAAATGCCCCTGTTGTCACCAACGCCCCAGGCAGATTTCCCTAATGAATAGTCCTCTATAAGAGCCCTATCCCATCAGCCAGACCCCCACTCACCCCTTCCCGTTACCAACGTCCACCGAGACCCCACTTCTGTTACCAGTTCTCTAATATCCCCTCCCCAGTCACCAATATCCCTCACAGACATCTCTGTCACTAACTTCATCATCCCCACTCCGCCGGCAGCCCCTCTCACCGCCCTGTCCTGTCCCGCCCCTTGACATGCGGCTCCGCCCCTTGGCGCGGCGTCCCAGCGAGCGGCGCCGGAAGCTCCGCCCCCTGCAGGTTGCTAGGCTCCGGCAGCCGGAAGTCCCGCCTGCCGTGTAGTCGCCGCCGCCGCCGCTGCCGCCGACGCCGCCGTCGTCGTTGTTGTTGTGGTTGGTGCGCTGAGCTCCGCGGCTCCGAGAGCCGGCTGCATCCTTTCCCCGCTGCCGCCGCCGCCATGAAGTGGATGTTCAAGGAGGACCACTCGCTGGGTAAGCGCTCGGCCGTTGGCCCCGCTGTGGGGGCTGGGGCGGCGGTGGGCCCCCTCCCCCACTCGGGCCGCCCTGGGCTGGGCCCGGCGGGGCGGATGCCGCACTCTGGGCTCGGGTCGCCGAGGTCCCGGCACCCCGGGCGGCTGCCCACCCACCCCGCGCCGACCTCTGCGGGACCTTCCGGAGCCAGTGGACCGGGGACCGAGGTTGCCGGGACGCCTGAACGAGGACCTGGGGCGTGCGCAGGTCACGGTGGGGAGGAGGGCCGGGGGCTCGGGAACCGGCCGGCCGGTCGGGCGCGACCGTCAGCCCGGTGCGTTTCTCCCATAGAACACAGATGCGTGGAATCTGCGAAGATCCGAGCGAAATATCCCGACCGGGTTCCGGTGAGTGGACTCCCCGCCCCCTCACCTCGCTGTCACCCCTGCTGTTTAGGACCCGTGATAGGGCCCTAGGCCATTCAACAGTTGACAAGTTTAGATTCCAGTCCCAGTTATAGTAGCAGATGGGCCAGACTGGGTAAGGGACCAGCTGGGGCCGGGGCGTGAGGGGCTTGAGTTGATGCTGTTCAGGATGCCTCAGTGCTGAATCTCCTGATCTAGGCCAGCGAGCTGTCTGCAGCCTCTGGGCTTCCCTAGACAATTATGTAAGAAACGATGTTCTAGGACGGGGCAACAGGTCACAGCCACTTTTGGGAATGGTGGTGGAGGGAGACTTTCACTTTGGTCTTGGAAGTGGTACTTTAGTCTCAGGACATTGATCTTGAACTTTGAGCCTCCATCTTTACCTGACTTCTAGTTCCCTCTTCTCACTCTGATCCTGTCATCCTTTCCTGACCCAAAAAATCTGAGAAGCCACTTCTAGTGGCTTGTGTTTAATCAATGATACTTATCCTGTATTTATCCCATGGTAGGGGAGATGGTTTCTGTAACCCTTATTTATTTTTAAGGACATCCAGGCCTGCTATTGTAGCTCATTGCTTGTGAACAGTTTCTTTGGGGAGGGGGCAGGAGGGATAAATTGGAAACTTAGTTCAGAGAGAAGCAACGGGCCGAATGAAGAGCTTCGTTCTTGGCTGGCTGGGCTTGCCAGTCATTCCCGTTAGTCCATCCAGTCTCATTTCCTGCGTTCCTTGAGATCTTAATTCCCCTGTAGTGTGAAGGCAGATCCATTCTGGGGTCCAGCCTGGAGTAACAGGCTGTAGAGGAAACCCTCACCAGATATTTTGGAGTCTGCCCAGACAAAATGTTGAAAAGCTTTGTAGTGAGGGCTGTGTTTCTCTTACGCATGCTGAGATCAGGGATGAGAAATATAATAGTTGACCACAGAAAAGCACTTACCGTTTGTTTCCCTATAACACATTTATATCAGTTCTTAACCTCCAGAGTGTGTGGTTTATTAAATCAGGGGCATATTTTCTCATGTTATGCAGTTTCCCACCCACCTCCTTGCCTACACACTGTTCATCAGCTCTCCAACGATGCAGGGCCAGAGCCTCACATTAGAAATCTAGTCCTGACCTTTCTTTGCTTTCGCAGGTGATTGTGGAAAAAGTCTCAGGCTCTCAGATTGTTGACATTGACAAACGGAAGTATCTGGTTCCATCTGACATCACTGTGGCTCAGTTCATGTGGATCATCAGGAAAAGGATCCAGCTTCCTTCTGAAAAGGCAATATTCCTGTTTGTGGATAAGACAGTCCCACAGTCCAGGTGAGAGCTGTTTACTGGTATTGGCCATCTGCTTGATTGCTTACAGAACTCAAAACTTTGGAGGTCTGAAAACTCTTAGAGGTCCTGATGAGAAATCTGATTTTTGTGCTGCCTGACATCAGGAGTTCAAGGAAAACAAAAAAAGGCTTTAATAGGTGGGTGTGCGCTTTGGGTTAAAAAACAGAACAAGGCCTGGACTTAAAAAAAAAAAAAAAAAAAGAAATGATGACATTTATCCTCAGACACCCAAGAATCCTTTTAAATAGTTCAGGACTTAATTAGGCTTAAGCTATCAGTAGAACTGAAGCCTGAAATGAGGTTTTCTCCAAATGATCCATGAAATAAGTCCTGTCGTTCTTCCCCAGGAGCTTGTGGGCCCTGCTGAGGCTCAGCTCCAGTTAATCACCCTGCCTGCTTGCTCGCTTTCCAGGCTCAGCTCTGGCCACTGTGAGAGTACCCTGAGAGCAGCTGCCTGATCCTCAAGTACGTGGAAATGGCTGCTGGCCAGCAAAGGGCTCTGAGATCTCTTTACAGACTTACACCTCTCTTGGTACCACCTGCTCTGACTTTCAGAGTAACCACCCCTTTCTCTTGCTCTTGTGCTGCCTGGAAGCAATCTTTGGGATAACTTGGGGCCTGAATCTAGGCAGGGGCATTACAGTTCCCTTCTAGGTAGTTGACAGTCTGGCTTTAGTCCTCTGTGGAAAGAGGAAGATTTTCTGGCTCAGTCTGTATCCCTGGTCAGTCCTTTCCTATTACTGATTTGAGTACTTCTAGGCCCTTCCTCTGAATGTGAATTACTGGCTGCGTCTCATCTTAGTGACCCAAACTAAGTTTCATTTGTTATCCCCCCAAAAATAGTACTTCTGAAGCTAAGGCTTTAAGAACTCCTGGGAACTAGCCCAATGTGGCCAAAATATGTTTCTTTTGAAAATCCTTGAAAGCTCCAGAAGAGGCCTAAGCCAAATTCTAGTCCTTTTCCTATGAAAGGTAGACAACTCTGGCTACTTTTTTTTTTTTTTAATTTATTTATTTATTTATTTATTTATTTTTGGCTGTGTTGGGTCTTCGTTTCTGTGCGAGCGCTTTCTCTGGTTGTGACAAGCGGGGGCCACTCTTCATCGTGGTGTGTGGGCCTCTCACTATCGCGGCCTCTCTTGCTGGGAGCACAGGCTCCAGACACGCAGGCTCAGTAGTTGTGGCTCACGGGCCCAGCTGCTCCGTGGCATGTGGGATCTTCCCAGACCAGGGCTCGAACCCGTGTCCCCTGCATTAGCAGGCAGATTCTCAACCACTGCGCCACCAGGGAAGCCCTCTTCTTTTTTTTTTAAGAGTATTAGTCATTTTATTTTTATTTACTTATGGCTGTGTTGGGTCTTCGTTTCTGTGCGAGGGCTTTCTCTAGTTGTGGCAAGCGGGGGCCACTCTTCATCGTGGTGTGTGGGCCTCTCACTATCGCGGCCTCTCTTGCTGGGAGCACAGGCTCCAGACACGCAGGCTCAGTAGTTGTGGCTCACGGGCCTAGTTGCTCCGTGGCATGTGGGATCTTCCCAGACCAGGGCTCGAACCCATGTCCCCTGCATTGGCAAGCAGATTCTCAACCACTGCGCCACCAGGGAAGCCCCTCTGGCTACTTTTTGGTCTGATTTTCTCTTTCCCAGTCTCTACCACCTCCACCTCCTGGTGTTAGGCAGAGGATAAGGGAGAAATGGAAGGTTCTTCTGTTAGGCCAAGGTTCTGCCTAATGGGTGCCATTGGTCTGCTTACAGCTGTAGCTCAGGAAGCTGTGGTGTTGCCAGGGGTGATCTGGTCATCCCATTGGGCTCTCCCAGCCTTCCTTCGCAGGCCTCTGGGCAGTGTGGTGCTGGGCACACTCTTCACCAGGGAAGGCTGGTGAAGCCCTGGGCATCTGTGGTCACTCTCCGCTTCCCTTCAGGTAGTGGGGGAGGTAAATCTTCATTCATGCCACCTGCAACTTCTGCAACTCCTTGGCAGCCCTGTGTTTTCTCCTTCCCGGTGGTGGCTTCTTATGGGAGGAAGTAGGTGACTAGGACCTGTGGCATTGAGTTTTATTTTCCTCGATTCTGATCCTCTGATACTTCTTGAAAGAAATGAAGCAGGCTTCTGGAGACATTAAGATTACGTTATTTAGCAATTAAAATGGCTGCAGATTTTAACTAATGCCCTCTTCCCCCATTATCCCTGAAATATAAATAGAATTGGAAATGAAAAGTGATTCTCAGGGCAGCAGAGGCTGCTTCAGGGCCATTTTCTCTCTAAGTTTTATTTGCCTTTCCAACCTGGTAAGAATCCTCCCTAAAACAGATTACACCAGTGACCAAGTCACTAACCAGCCCCTCTGCCCAGGCTCTTCAGCACCTTTGGACACAGTTAATGACTTCCTGCCCCATATTTAATGTACCAGTTCTTTGTTTGTTTGGGTGTTTTATTCTTAAAAACAAATTTGCTTATAAACAAAAGAGGCATGTGACATCATTGGCCTTTATGCAACTGATGGCTGCACAAACAAAATTGCCAGTCTCCTTCCTAAAGCTACTATTTGACTCAGTGTCGCCATTTTCTCCCCAAGGCAGTAGCAGCCTCTTTCTTAGCACTTTCCAGCCTCCTTAGGGAAGCATGGAGCCTCCTTTAACCTTCAGCCAGTGCTTGCAGCCTTTGGAGAGTGGCTGGGGAAATCAGAGTTGAGAAAGGATGAGCCCTCCCTCATCCCATAACAGACAGATCTACACAAGGATAACTTACGTCTTGAGGCTGAGCGAAAGTAACTTCATTTATTCCTGCCTTGGAGCGGAACTTTGGGAGAGTGTTCTGGAACACAGGCGACCATCATGTAAAATAACGTGATTGAGTAGTTAGTATTAAATATTGATTCTAGAAATAGAGACAGAAGCAAGTCTCTAAGAGTTTTACTTTCAAAATTCTGAGTTCTCTTTTTTTTAAAAAGGGGAGATCTCAACTGCCTTTTCCCATTTCCCATTGAAAAGTTGAATTCTCTGCCTAGGTGCCTGCATCCAGAATTGGGCCAGAAACGAAGGGAAAACTATGCCTTGGTGCAGACAGGACTTGAGAAAGAATATCAGTGTATGTTTCCCAGTCACGGCTTTAGAGGGGAACCCAGACCTGGCAGTGGTGCCCACCTTTTGGTCTTTGTTTAGAGCACAGATAAGAGCCTTCTTAATCCCCTGTCTAAAATAGAAACAGGAGTATAAAATAAAATATATCTAAGATGTTATAACTTGGGAATGTTACATTGGGAAATATGCTGTTTAGTTGCTCCTGGCTCTTAAAGAGGTACTAAGTAAAAGAAGTTGTGATGTCTTACAGTCCAAACTTCATTTAGAAAGGTGCTTAAATTAAGCACATTTGATCATTTCTGGGTAAATACCTCATCAAGAGCAGGGTTTATCTTAACAGTGGAATAGAGTTTATTTATATCAGAGAAAAATCTGATAAAAGGAATAAGCAGTAGTTAATTTTTGTATTTTAGAATCTTGGGCAGCCTTTAGGGCCGTGTTAACTTTCACTCTGAGGCCCGTGCCTTTCCAGGATCCACAGCAGTGGCCGTTGTCCTCCCAGTTCACCCCACCCACCTTCCCCCTGCTGGGAAAGAGATAAATCCAGATCCAGTGGAAGCACGTGGGCCGCAAAGCAGATGGATGGCCGGGCGGCCCATCAGGCCAGCCAATTCCTGAGTCAGGCTGGATCCCACAGCCTCCACAGCCTGACCTTGGTTGGGGCCAAGGGAAGGTTGTGCAGGGGTAGGGCATCCACATGGTTCTAGGTCAGCCTCCCCCAATTCGTAGGCTGTTGAGCAGCTTGAAACTAGTTTGCCCTCAGCAGCATGGCCATTCCTGGTTGTGGATCCTTCTGAAAAGCGCCTTTATTATTGGTTAGTTTGTCTAGACCGGTTTGATCTTGAATGGAGGTGTAGGGGACAGGGTTTCAGGGGGCAGTTTAGGTTCATTTCACTCAGTACTTCAGGGTCCCACCATACCTTTAGCTTGGCTCCATGGCTTAAATCTGCCATTGGCTTTCCCATTTCTTTCCTTGTCAGACTCAGAGCTTAAAGGTAGCAGTCCCCCACCACCACCGCTCAGCGGCCTCCTTGGATGAGTGTGTGTAATACTTGATGCCGCAGCGGTGTGCATTAGTAATAGGGACGGGGGGCCATCTTTGGGTGTCTTCAGCAGCCAGTAACTTCGGCGGGAAGCCTTGGAGTTTCAGTGCTGCTCATGAATTGTCAGGGAATCCAGCTTAGCCTGACAGATGCATTAGAGCAGCCTCTTTGCTTTCAGATCCTCTGGTGCTCCAGTAGTGGCCCACCTGGTGCTGTGTGGCTTGGGCCTCTGTGAATTCTGAGCGGGGAGCCCGACTTTTCAGAGGTGTACAGAACTTGTCCTAAAGGAACACACCAGCCTTCTGCTGTACGCTGCCTGCTGAAAACGGGCACGTTTTGCATCCCTGCCCTTCCACTTGGCTGTTCTTTTTTTTTATTATTATTATTTTGTGTCCCTCATGACTTTTTTTCAAAGAGGGCTCTTTTTTTTTTTTTACTTAATTAAATTAATTAATTTAATTTTGGCTGCGTTGGGTCTTCATTGCTGTGTGCGGGCTTTCTCTAGTTGCGGTGAGCGGGGGCTACTCTTTGTTGAGGTGCGCGGGCTTCTCATTGGAGTGGCTTCTCGTTGCGGAGCACGGGCTCTAGGCGCAGGGGCTTCAGTAGTTGTGGCACGTGGGCTCAGTAGTTGTGGCTTGCGGGTTTAGTTGCTCCGCGGTATGTGGGATCTTCCCGGACCAGGGCTCAAACCCGTGTTCCCTGCATTGGCAGGCAGATTCTTAACCACTGCACCACCAGGGAAGCCCTTGGCTATTTTTTTTTTTTTTCTTCTTCTTTTTTTTGGCTTGGCAACCTGCACCCCACTCCACAAGAACCAAGCCTGACCCAGCGTGGCCTTGAGGGCTGCCGCCTCACCAGACCCTCTTTCCCGCTTTCCCTCCCACCTCCTGGGATCCAGCTTCCCTCCTGCTGCCTCAGCCGTCAGCGACAGCGACACCCACTCCTCCCCTCCCGCGGCTCCCCGCGCCAGGTCGCCACACCAGACAGCGGGTAACCGCCTTGGTTATTCTTTTAATGGGACTTTTTTTTTTCTTTTTAATTTATTTTATTATTTCTGGCTGCATTGAGTCTTCGTTGCTGCATGTGGGCTTTTCTCTAGTTGCGGTGAGTGAGGGCTACTCTTTGTTGTGGTGCGCGGGCTTCTCATTGCGGTGGCTTCTCTTGTTGTGGAGCACGGGCTCTAGGCACGCGGGCTTCGGTAGTTGTGGCACGCGGGCTCAGTAGTTGTGGCATGCGGGCTCTAGAGCGTAGGCTCAGTGGTTGTGGCGCACGGCCTTAGTCGCTCCGCGGCACGTGGGATCCTCCCAGACCAGGGTTTGAACCCGTGTCCCCTGCATCGGCAGGCGGATTCTCAACCACTGTGCCACCAGGGAAGCCCCTTAATGGGACTTTTAAAAAAAGTATTTTTAAACTATATTTGTAGCCCTGCTCTTTTTCAGCTCCAGACCAAGTTATTCTGACTCTGTATGTGTGTGGCCTGATCCCACAAGTGCTGTTTTTGAATTATACTGTACAGACGCGCCAGTCTTCTTTCTCGGCACCTAGGGAAGCCTTGGAATTGGGCGTTCAGTCACGGGCTGCTGACTGGAGCGTTTAGCTCCCAGTGTTGAGCATTGTCAGTTTTCAAGTTCCTGCCCAAGGGATACCCTGAGTATAAGGACACGGTGCTACTGCCAACTAAACAGAGTTTCCACATGACACTGCGTGGCAGAGGAAAGGAGAACAGTGAAAGGGCTCTTAAAATCATTAGGCCATCTAATTGTAAAATTACAGGATCTGAAGGACCTGCTGCTCAATGTGTGATACAGAAGCTGGCAGCAGTGGCCTTCCCTGGGAACTTGTTAGATAGAAATGTAGAATCTCATCCTTGACCCAGACCTTCAGAATCAAAACAGGCACTTTAACAAGACATCCAGGTGATTCCCTATGCATGTTTGTATGTGTGAGAAGCGCTATTCTAAGGGAGGCCTTCACAGAAGGTACAAGAATGCTGACATTAGGTCATTAGATCTAGTTGTGTATTCACATGGAGGCAGCACAACTTGGTGGTAAGAATGTCTCCTAGCTTTGTGATCTGGCATGAATTATTTAACCTCTCTGTGCCTCACTTTTATTATCTGAACTATGGATTATGATTGTACCTGCCTCCTAAGATTGTTCTGAGGGTAAAGAGTTAATACATGTAATGCACTTAAAACAAGTGCTTGGCACATAGTGTTTGCTATTATAATTAGAATTTTTATGATCAGCCTTTATAGCTGCTAGGGCACTGTTAAATTTATAAACCCAAGTTTTACTTAAAAGACAATGGAATCTGAAGACAGAAAGCCACATGATTATGGGTCCTCCTCCCCCAGCCCCGTCAGAGTCTCACAGCCTGCCTTAGACAGTAGTCGTTCCATGGTCATTGTTCACTGCAGACAACGTTCAGAGTCTGGGGTTTATAAAGCTCCTCAAGTATTTCTAACTCAGCAGCAGGATTTAGAGTCACTGCCCTTGGGCTTGTAACTTGCTAGGAGAAGAGCAGAACTTAGTCTGGCAGATGGAACCAAACTTGACAGGCATCAAGGCGTGGTTGCCACCTTTGAATTGCATGCAGTGTCTGCTCCTTCCAAACCCCTTTGGTAATGGTAGTGGGGAGATTGTAGTTCAGGTCTTATCAAGGTCACCCTGGACACTTGTACCAAGCGGGGCAAAGAGAGTTGTGGCAGTAGCGGTAGCTCTTTTCCCCTTTGCCTCATTCTGAGGATTCTCAGGGAAAAGCTGGGTTCCTCAGGGCATTCCTAACCACCAGGGTAAAAGTCTTCTTGAGAGACCCCGCTACTTGTTCAAGCCCTTTGCTAGTTGCTGGCTCTTCACTCCACTTCCTGGCTCACTCTACTTCCTAATCCCATGCTTTTAAAGATAAGCATCTCCAAAACAACAAACAAAGACAAGCATCTCTCCCTCTGGCAAAGGGATTGTTTCTCAACTTGGCTGCATATGGAATCATCTTGGGCATTTTTTTTTTTTAATATATTTATTTTTGGCTGCGTTTGGTCTTTGCTGCTTCGAGTGGGCTTTCTCTAGCATGGGCTTTCTCTAGTTGCGGTGAGCGGGGGCTACTCTTCGTTGCGGTGCGCAGGCTTCTCATTGCGGAGGCTTCTCTTGTTGCGGAGCATGGGCTCTAGGCACACAGGCTTCAGTAGTCGTGGCATGTGGGCTCAGTAGTTGTGGCGCACGGGCTTAGTTGCTCCACGGCACGTGGGATATTCCCGGACCAGAGCTCGAACCCGTGTCACCTGAATTGGCAGGCGGATTCTTAACCACTGTGCCACCAGGGAAGTCCCCATCCTGGGCATTTTAAAACTTACTGATGCCTGGGTCCTACCTCCAGAGATTCTGATTTAATTGGTCCGGGGTGGGGCATGTCTTTCAAGCTCCCCATTGTTTCTGCTGTGCAGCTGAGGTTGAGACCTACCACCCACCACAGGTGTTCTCATGGGCATGGGTTCCTCCCTCTGCCCGCTGCCCCCCAAGTCCTCACACGTTCCAGGGCAGTGTGGTCAATAGAAATGGCATGTGAGACACATACGCAATCTAAAATTCTCTAGTAGCCACATTAAAAAAGAAAAAGAAACAGGTGAAATTAATTTTAATAGTATTTTTTTTTTATCTGATATATCCAAAATGGCATCATTTCAACATGTAGTCAAAATTGAGATATTTTACATCTTTTTTTTCATACTCTGATACTTTGAAATCTTGTGTATGTTTTACACTTACAGCACATAGCAATTCAGATGAGCCACATTTCAAGTGCTGAACATAGTGGCGACTGCATTGGACAGCAGAAATATAGGACATTTCTGTCACAGAAGAAATTTCTAGTGGACAGTGCTGTTTCAGGGAGTCCTTATTTTACAAATTCCAGTTAGATCCTCGCAGGAAGCACGATTTTATTGTACAAGATGCCAGTGACAGGCCATTTTGTATTCATACTCATCCACTCCTACGTTATTACTAGTTCTCATCTACCCACACAGCCGAACCAGCTAAGCTTGAAAATGGGCAGGGAGAGTAGGAAAGGAGAAAAACTCCCTTTTATAAATGTGGTCTGCATTCCTGTTTACATGGTGGTCCCATACAGCTGCCAGGAGCAGAGCAGCAGCATGGGGCAGTCTTTGCTTCACCAGCTTGAGGCCTCCGACCCCTCTTTATCTACCCTCTGGCCCTTGTTCTCCTGAGTCCTGCATTTAAGCATCTGTTAAGACCTGTCCGGGCTTAGTGACCTCTGTCATCTTGAGCCGGCTCTCAGACTGCTTTGTCCGTGCTGGTTCTGGTTGACCCCACCACGCATGGTCATGCTGAGGTTTAGCACATGTCTGCACCTCCTGCTTATCTCTAATAGAGCAGTCATGTGGCCAGAGCTCACCTGGGGCTCCAGGTGTTACTAGTCTTACTCTGGAGCCAGTGCAGCTCACCTTCATGGCAGAGAACTAGATTAGGTCTCCTCTGCTGCAGTCTGTTTTACTGCTAAGGGAAAGCCAGCTCTCCCACCCACACATGTTTAGTTTGAGCAATATCTATTTCTGCAGGGTTCTTAGGAAGCTTGGGCAGGACTTCTTTGGATCACAGATATAATATGAGAGCTTTTTGCATTACGTGTGAGGAAAGTAACTTCCCTTCGATGACGCTGATGCAGATCTCTGGGGCACAGGGTTTCTGGCGGGGCGAGCTTCCACAGGAATCAGCCCACTCATTCTTTATCATGTTAGGTACGAATTATAAATCTTCAAATAGACCAGCCCTGAGGAGAGGAAAGCACAAGTACTCTTCCTTACCTTTGTCTCTCACCCACACAGGGATGGGCCTCTTAGACTCTTATTTTGCTAATAGCTTTTCTCCCTTGCCCCCAGCATTCAGAAAGCATTGTGAAAGCACTAACCAGTACTAACCAACCACATTCACCCTAGGAGTTAGAGCTGGCTTCTGAAGGAATACCTTGGTGTGAGGGTGAGTCAAATGGCCTTGCCTCGGGACAGGAGGATGGAGGTTGATTCTAGTCTTATCTACTGAGTCCCAGAGGCCGAATTACTTTTTACCACCTACCACCAAAGGTGTGACATAGTAGCTAGTTTAAGTAGTGAAATTCCTTATCCTCAAGCCATCTTTCTCCCAACACCAGAGACTCAGTAATCAGACCCAATTCTCAATGTTGTTTTTTGTTTTTCTCTTTCAAGCCTAACTATGGGACAGCTTTACGAGAAGGAAAAAGATGAAGATGGATTCTTGTATGTGGCCTACAGTGGAGAAAACACTTTTGGCTTCTGAGGGCCAATGCTGGGCTGGGTGCACCATTCCTGCTTGTGTATCTTGTAAATAGCTGGCCATTTTCAGTTACTATACCAGAACCTCTTAACATAGACCTATCAGTGCATTTGTAACTGGATTTATTTCTTAATATATTGGAAGGTTTTGTTTCCTTAGACTAGTAAATTATCATACAGAGTTTTATTTTGAGTTTTTCTTTTTGTGCACTGTCCTCATGGCTATACTCTCTAGGGAACTTGTTCCTCTGGGAATCTTATTTAACGAAGATATTTCCATATTGAAGTGAGGTAGGTGGGAATTAAAATGAAAGGGAGGGAGATGATGCGTTTATTCTCGATTATGTTTGAAGTGTTAGATGGCTAAGTATTAAAAGCATCCAAATTAAATCCTTAGCAATCAGAACACTTGCTTCACTAGATTTTGCCAACTGCCAATCATGTTGGACTGAGCTAATCTGTTCCTCTTTCTGAAACTATTAAGGTAAATAATTAACAATAAAACTTCCTCTTATAAAGGCATTGCAGTGTGACCATGTCCTTTATTCACCTTCTTATAAGTGGGTCAGAGAAGTAGCTCCTACGTCTGCCAGGCTAGGAGGAGGATTTGTGGGGCCCATGGCAGCACAGCTGGGCACAGGAAGCAGTGGCCTGTGTCATGAGGAGGGAACTTTTTTTTTTAAGTGGTTAATATAGTCACATGGTTCAGATGTCAAGTCTCTCTAAAAAGGTATACATCGAGAAGTCCTTCTCCCACCACTGTTTTCTGATTACCCTAACCCTCCACTTTTTGCGAAACTACTTATACTGGCATCTTGTTTCTTTTCAGAGTTTGTTTTTGGAAGTTCAATTAAATATGAATATATGTCCAAAATGTTTTTTTCTTATACAAAAGAGAACACATTATATCTATACTTAAGTACACTGCTTTTTTTTAAACAGTATATCCTAGTGATTTTTCCATATCAGTTCATAGAAAGCCTTTTAATTTATTTTAGTATTGCATTATGTGGATATATCATTATTACTGAAACTGAGCAGGACCCTGTGGGGCTCCTGGGCGCAGAAGCCTTTCTGTGTCCCCCGTTTCTTGTAGGGAATAGACTCCAGCCTCCATGACCTTCCCTGAGTTCCAAAGGGCAGATTCAAACAGTTGCTAATCAATCAGAGAAGGGAGGGGATGCAGAGACAAGGTGGTAGGAGCAGCCAAGAAACAATAGTGTAGCCTTGGGGCAGGGTCCTGGTTCCAGGTCAAGGGGTATACATAACATCTTTGAGCTCTTTACGGAACTAAAACTCCCAACAAATGGAAGATGTTAGCATTCTTCATTCCAGAGAAGACCATCTGAGGCCAGATTAAAGGAACCAGAGAAGCTTATCAAGAGACCACCTGAGGCCTGGGACTGCCCTGGTGGTCCAGTGGCTAAGAGGGGACCTGGGTTCGATCCCTGGTCCGGGAACTAGATTCCCCCATGCCTCAACTAAAGATCCCGCGTGCCGCAACTAAGACCCAGAGCAGCCAAATAAATAAATATTTTAAAAAAAAAGAGAGACCACCTGAGGCCAGATTAAGGGAAACAGAGAAGCTCAGTAGGAGGAGACCACCTTGAGGCCAGATTAAGGGAAACCGAGAAGCTCAGTAGGAGGAGACCACCTTGAGGCCAGATTAAGGGAAACAGAGAAGCTCAGTAGGAGGAGACCACCTTGAGGCCAGATTAAGGGAAACAGAGAAGCTCAGTAGGAGGAGACCACCTTGAGGCCAGATTAAGGGAAACAGAGAAGCTCAGTAGGAGGAGACCACCTTGAGGCCAGATTAAGGGAAACAGAGAAGCTCAGTAGGAGGAGACCACCTTGAGGCCAGATTAAGGGAAACAGAGAAGCTCAGTAGGAGGAGACCACCTTGAGGCCAGATTAAGGGAAACCGAGAAGCTCAGTAGGAGGAGACCACCTTGAGGCCAGATTAAGGGAAACCGAGAAGCTCAGTAGGAGGAGACCACCTTGAGGCCAGATTAAGGGAAACAGAGAAGCTCAGTAGGAGGAGACCACCTTGAGGCCAGATTAAGGGAAACAGAGAAGCTCAGTAGGAGGAGACCACCTTGAGGCCAGATTAAGGGAAACAGAGAAGCTCAGTAGGAGGAGACCACCTTGAGGCCAGATTAAGGGAAACAGAGAAGCTCAGTAGGAGGAGACCACCTTGAGGCCAGATTAAAGGGATGCAGGCCCTGCACACACCCTAATCTTATCGGCAACTCTGCCCATTGCTATAAAACTCCTCACCAAATCCCCCTGGGGTTGGGATACACAGTTTTCGAGGCACGAGCCCACTGTGTCCCCCTTTGCTTGGCAAAGCAATAAAGCTTTTCTGCGTCACCCAAAACTCTTGTCTCCGAGATTGAATGCAGCACTGGTGCACAGAGGCTGAGTTTTCAGCAACATTCCTAACTAGTGCCCTATTAACGGCATTTGGGTGGTTTGCAGTCTTTTACTATTACATACCGTGTTGGAATGATAACCATACACGTATAGCCTGTATATGTACCTGCATTCATGGTGCTGCTTTTCAACCACTTTCTACAAATGAAGATTCAGATTTTTCCAGGCCATACATTTTATGATTTCTCACAAATTAGATGTGTAGGCTTGCCACTACACAGATGCATCTAAAAGGAAATGCTTATTGACTTCCCTAAGTCTTCCCCAGACAGACTGTGGCTGGAGGCTAGAGCCATTACACAGATCATCAGAATAAAGAAACCAGGTATCATCCAGGGATCTAAGAACGTGTAGTTAAAATGACTATCCAATTTTCTACTGGGGAAGGAACAAAGAGATTTAACTTCATCTTTACCAAATTATGTAAGCAATCCCTCCAAGTACTCTACTAATGTCAGCTTTCCAGATGGGATCAGAAAGCCAATTGTTTTTCTTTTAAAAGTAGTTTATAGTTAGCATTTATTGAGCACTCACTAGATATACCACATAATTTACATACATTGTTGCAATTAATCTTCAAAAAGCCCTTACGAGATAGTGTCATTCTTGCAGCCAGCCACACTGCTACGGAGTGGCAGAACTGAGACTCCAAACTTGAGATTTAAGAGACAAGACATAGCTGGCAGTGTCATTTTGTGATTTTTTTTTTTTTCTTCTATTTACAGTGTGTCTCACACTGTGCTAGACACTGGGGCAAATATGAATAAAGCATTACCCCCTACTCCAGGAGCTTACAGTCTGGTGGTAACCAACACAAACATTACAAAGCACTGTTGTAAGTGGTATGTAGAAAGTATTATTGGAACAGAGGAGAGAATAACTGTTACTTATAAAAACTATTAAAGCAGCCTTATTTGTAATATCAGTCAATAAAAATGGATTTGTTAATATTGCTTTTAAAATGCAACAGATGAGTGAAGGTTTAAAAAAAAAAAAAAAAGGGAATTCCTTGGCAGTCCAGTGGTTAGGACTCCGCGCTTTCACTGCCGAGCGCCTGGGCTCAATCCTTGGTCGGGGAACTAAGATCCCACAAGCCACGCAGTGTGGCCAAAAAAAAAAAAGTTGCATGTAGTCTCCCCCGACTCTAGTCTGTAACAGACACTAGTAAGATTTTACAGATGAATTTTATCAAACTATGTAAGGAACCTTTAATCCTTTCTTAAAATTTCAGAGATTAGGAAAAGGGAATAATCAAAAATTAATTTTGAGACAAAATCTCAATGGCCAAAACTTTATGAGAAAAATTATACATTGATCTCATCAACATAGAAAAATCCTAAATATTAGTAAGTAAAATTCAGTAGTATACCAAAACAATCATGACCAGGTAGCGCTTAGCCCAAGAATGGGTTATATAGTTCATCATTATGTCTATTAATAAAACACCAAATTTAACAAAGGAGAATGTTGGGCTGTACCCCGCAGGCCTTCAAGACCTGTACTTGCCCAGCCTCAGACTGAAGAAAGAGCCCAGAGTCAGTGACAGAGACATCAGTGGTTTAATGGATAGGGGATCTTACATGTCCGGAGCAAAAGGGTCCTGGAGTGACACTCCACTGTAGATGGCAGACAGCAGGCAGGACATGGCAGAAGTCCAGGGAGCTGGGGCGGTGGGGGGGAAGGTTACCTGTTATGGGGGAACTGATGTCAGGTTGGCTCATCCATTACCAGGGAAACCAGCAGAGGGGCATGTCCCTCATAGCCCCTTTGATAAAACTAGCAGGGTGGAGCCGTTCTGGTATAAAGATTAGAAGAATCACTAGCTGGGGGCAAGTACATAGGCATTTACTGATTAGGCTCTATGATTAAGAGGGAAGGTCAGCCATGTGAGTAGGGTGTAGGTGAAGCACGGACTGGTCAAGCAGGGGATGTACAGAGAGCAAGAGAACAAGCCATCCTGGGTGGCCTGATCACATGGCAAAAACTATATGATCATGTCACAGATGAAGGAAGAGCACCTGAAACAACTCAAAACCTATTTATAGTTTTTTATTTTTAAACTTCTTAGCAAATTAAGATTTCTTTAATTTGATAAAGGGTATTCATAAAAACTCTGTAGCAAATATGTACATTAGTATATAAAGCTATGGTAAGTAAGGCAGTGTGATACTGACAATGGGATAGACAAATACTTTAATGGAACAGAACCCAGAAATAGATCTGTGTATAAAACATGTCAGAGGTGGCATGACAAGTCATCAGGGAAATGATGAACCAGTTAACAAATGGGACTGCAGCAATTAGTTACTTATATGGTAAAATTTCAGAGGCATTCCTATTAAAAACAGGAACTAAAAAAGGAAATCCGAAGGGTGAACTTTATGGTATGTGAATTATATCTCAATGAAGCTGTTAAAGTCTGCTATCAGTGCTTTTACTCAACTTTGTCCTGGCATAAAACGAATGTAATGAGAGGAAATGTAAATGAGAGGCATAAGAATCAGAAAGGAAGACTAAACCATAATATACAGACAGTGATAATCTACATAGAAAAATCTAAGAGAATCTATACAAATTAGAATAAGAAAGTTCTCCATAGTTGCTGGATACAAGATCAGTTACAAATACTGATGATGTTTCTACACACCATTTGTAACCAGTTAGGGAATATTATAGGAAAAAATTTCATTTTCAATAGGAGCAAAATGTATAAGTGCATAGGAATAAACTTAATATAAGATACACTAACATACCATATTCCAGGATGAGAACATCCAATATGGTTAAGATGCATATTGCCTCCAGGTTAATCTGTGAGTTTAATGCAATTTCAATAAAAATCCCAATCAGGTATGTGTGTGTGTATGTGTGGAATCTGACAATTGATGGTAAAATCCATGTAGGAGAGCAAAAGCCAAGAATAACCAAGAAGTGTTAAGAAAAACAGGCCAGGGAGATCTGTGTTAGCAGTAATTAATTAAGACTGTGCCCTATGGCAAAGAGACAGACACATAAACCAGGGAACACAACAGAAACCCAGAAACAGATCCATGTTTAAAACATAGCTGTATTTTGGGAATTCCCTGGCAGTCTAGTGGTTAGGACTCTGCACTTCCACTGCAGGGGGCACGGGTTCGATCCCTGGTCTGGGAACTAAGATCCCGCAAGCTGCGTGGCCAAAAAAAAAAAAGGCAGTACTTTAAAGTATCTGGCGCGAAAAATCAAAGGGGAAATGATGAACTAGTTAATCCATTATTTAAAATTGGTTATATATACATGAAAATAGATTCCTATATTATATAATAGGATTATAAAATAAATTCAAGGTGAATTAAACATCTAAAGCTGGAAAAGCAAAACTTTAAAAAGAACGAAATAATGCCATTTGCAGCAACATGGGTGGACCTGGAGATTATTATACTAAGTGAAGTAAGCCAGACAAAGACAAATATCACATGATACCACTTACATACTGAATCTAAAAAAAAAAAAAAAAAAAAATGATACAAATGAACTTATTTACAAAACAGAAACAGACTCACAGACCTGGAAGACAAACTTACGGTTGCCAAAGGGGAAAGGTAAGGGGGGAGGCATAAATTGGGAGTTTGGGACTGACATGTACACACTACTATATTTAAAATAGATAACCAACAAGGACCTACTGTATAGCACAGGGAACTCTGCTCAATATTCTGTAATAACCTAAATGGGAAAAGAATTTGAAAAAGAATGGATACATGTATATATATATAACTGAATCACTTTGCTGTACACCTGAAACTAACACAACATTGTTAATCAACTATACTCCATTATAAAATAAAAATTCAAAATAAAAAGAGTTGGAAGGGAGTCCTTAAGTAAGCTACAAAAATACAAAGAAAAAGTTTAAATTTAAGTACATTAAAATTTTAAAAATTATAGTTTTTATTTCCTCAATATTATTCCTCAGTAATATTTTTACTGAGGGCATGCTGAAAAGTTGTCTTGATATCACAAAAGATTTGTCTTATTAAATGGGAATATCAGCTTCACCTCTCTTTAATAAAAGGTGACCACATATATTATGGAATTTGAAAAAACTTTATAACTTTAAAGAATAAAACACTTTATTTAAACAAAATTAATAGAAGCTGCAGATTGGATGAAAATGTTTGTAACAGATATAAACCAAAAAAGAATTAATATCCAAAATAAATAAAGAACTCTTCCAATAAGACAAACAACCCAAGAGAACAATGGGCAAAGACAAAGAATCCTTAACTTCATTCCAGTCCACTGTATATGCTGTACATGCACTGACTCTATCGAGTGCCTTTCACAAAGACTACAATATGAACGGTGCCCCCTAGAGTTGTGCAGTGTACAACCTCTACACTAAAAGATGCAGACTTGCACTACACAGTTGGTGGCCTTACGAAATGCAAAGGAAAGTAAACTCTGGTTTATCTTTTCACACTCATCAAATTGGCTAAAGTTTCAACAAATAAAATGTTAGGGAGGATATGAAACATCTGGAATCCTCATAAACTGCTGTTGTGGGTGTAAATTGGTGCCATCACACTGGAAGGCAATCTAACAATATTCAGTAAAGTTGAAGATGCAGATAACCCATGACCTAGCAAATTCCACGTCTAGGTATATATCCTAGAAATATCCCCACCCATGTACAAGAGACATGTACAAGAATGATCACTGCAGCCTTGCCTATATGAGTCAAGAATTGGAAACCGACTAAATGTCCAGCAACAGGAGAACGGAAGGATAATATGTGGTATAGTCATACAAAGGAATACTATATAGCAGTTAAAATGAATGCACTAGAACTACATATGTTAACATAAATAAATCTCCAAAATGGTGCTGATGAATGAAAAAAGCAAGATGCAGAAGTATATTCAGCATATCATTTCTATAAAGTTTAAAAACATGGAAAACAATTCTAAGTACTGCTCACAGATACAAAGTTATGTAATAAAAGTATAACCATGCAATTCAGGATGGTGGTTACCTAATGGAAGGAGGGGAACAGTATCAGGGAGGGGTCAATGTGGGGTTTCAAATACAGCTAGTCATGGTTTATTTCTCCAGAAAATAAAAACCTGAAGCAAATATAGCAAAATATTTACTGCTGTTATTTCTTTTTATTGTTATGTTTGAACTATTAAATAACTTTTTAAGTTACATCAGTGAGAACAGGGATTGGGTCCTTCTCAAAGAACAGCACACGGGTGCCTCCATTTCTCACTCCCCTTCACTACCAGCCCAGGAGAGGCCAGCTTCTTCTACTTCCCTGACCCTGCGTTTGCTGAGGTTACCAAAAATAACCTTGTCCCCCGAGTTGAGGGGCTGGAGGGGAAACACGAGGTTCTTAGTTCTTACCTTCCTTGTCTCTCTTTCTTTTAATATATTCTACACTCCAGATTACTCCCTCTTTGAAGCTCCTAATTGCCTTTCTCCTGATTTTCCTCTGGCCTCTTGGTCACACTCCTTCCTGTGCTTCTCCACCTACTCCTGAACTCTCCATGTTCCCCAGGGTTCAGTCCAGGGTCCCCTTTTCTTCTCATTCTCTACACATTCTCCTTGGATGGTTTTATCCTAACCCGTGTCTTTAAAGACCTCCTGTAAATGATGACCCCAAAATCTTGATCCTCAGTCCGTCTCTCTCCTGAGCCCCAAGCCAGTCCTTCCAAATGCCCCCTCTAGGTCCTTGGCCCGCGGTATCACAGAAATCCCAACTGTCTGAGCTCATCGTCCCCTGCAACTCCTCGCCTGCAACTCCTGACACTGACCCCCTCCCCACCCCAGAGCAGCTCTTCCTGGATCCCCTTTCCTCATATACAGCACCCCCTTCCCTCCTCTCACCCCCACAGGAACCTGAGAGCCATCCTCAATGCTCCCTCATCCTCATCCCCTACCGCAATCAGCCAGTCAGCCTCACCAGCCTCTGCATATTTCTCAAGTCAGTCCCCTCCCAATGGCTCCTAAAACTTATTGTCTGGGCCTCATCATTTCTCTTCTTACTATTACAGTAATCCCCCAGCTGTGGTCTCCCTGCCACCATCTCTGTCCCTGACTAATCCATCCTCCTTGTTACAGAGGAGAGTGATATCGCTAAAATGCAACTTCCATCCCAATACCCTTTCCTCAAAAATCCTTGAAGTGCCAAGGCATCGGGATAAAACCATTCTCCTTTGCAGGACTTAAAAGTCCTCACTAACTTGCCCCGAGTGCCTCTCCAACCCCTCCCACACTCCGCCAGCCCAGCCACGCAGTGCTGTCATCTCTGGCCTTTGCATATGTTGATTCTCTACCTCAAATACCCTTCTCTCAAAGCTGTCCCTATATGCGCCACCAGTTTCTCTTTGTTTGCTTCCCCTTCACCTCTAAGCAAGTATACCTGGGCCTATGAGATCTTCCTGTGCCCCTTCCTCTCTCAAGTTGGGAATTAGACCTCTATCATGGTCATCCTTGTGTTCCCTGCAAAGTCACTTGCCCACCTTCCCTATCAGTCAAGGAGTAACAAGAGGACTACCCCCCTCCTTGTATTTCAGGTGCACAGCACAAAGCCTGATATACTGATGGTTTCAGAAGATATATGACAGGTCCACCTGGAACTGAGAGCCTACCTAACAAGTGCTAATGCATCTTAATGTTGCAGCAGTGGCTGAAATACGTGAAATATGTACTTAGCCACACAGAGGGCATGGGGCAGGTATGTGCACCAGGGCACCAATTCCAAAGGGGGCCCAAGCATCTCCTTCAAGGAGAATTTAGAAGGAGGCAATGTAAATGTTCTTATTCTCAAAAGCCTCACTCTTCATTAGGCTGAATGGTAGAACGCTTTAAAAAGCACAATTGGGGATTTTATTTTTTTATTTTTTAAATTTTTTTCTGGCTAGAACCTTTATTATTTCAGAAATAGCCATCCTATGTAACTTGAGGTGGGTAGAATAGTTATTTATGGATTACTGTAGTAAATACTTGTCAAAACACCAACTATCTCAATAATCATACACTTATTTCATTCATAAGAACTTCCAAAAATAACTCTTCTGTATCAAAAAACTTATAAATGGCACAAGAGAGTTAAATAATGGTCTATGGAGGAGAGAAGGAAAATTCTGCTACGGAAAACTCTAGTGAAGCATCTTCTCCATTACATTTTTGATTGATAGTTCATGAAAGAAGCCTCGCTTTGCCTTCCTTTTTTTAGTGATTCCTCTGAGAGGGAATGCAGGAAACTAAATCTGAGGGGGAAAACTGCTTTCATAATCTCAAGTGTAAACCACGAATAGGCTTTTCTGATAAAAGCTTTAAAGCCTGAAGAGATAAGAAAGGCAAGCATGTATTCCTTTAAACATTTCAATAAATTTGCAAAAATATTCAGCAACTATGCACATATTGTTTGTATACTTAAAAATGCAACAATTTTCATGCTTCGAATATTTTTTCCTGAGTGTTTTAAGGATGTATTGTTCTAGACGATTCAAAAGTAAGACTTACACACACACATAATATATATAACAGGAATTCTCCATATGATTAGCACTGTGGACTCTCCTAACAGTGTCAAACAATGAGAAGCCAAACCTGATCACATCCATATTGTAAGGAGAGCCTGGAGAATCACCTGTGTCTTTGTTTTCTGCTCAGTGCTTCTGATAAGTTCAGCAGATGTACAGCCATGACTTGTTTCCAAACATCCAGACCCCCTCACTGGCTCACCACAATTACACGAGTGCTAAGTTCTAAGTATTCAAAGAAAGACTGCAGGTGTCACTTTACTTCTCTCTGGTCCCTTTACCAAACCCCTACATCACTTACGACGTTACTTGTTAATATTCTGCAATCCAAAATGAAAAATGCAGGTACACAAGTTTGCTAAATTTCACTTAACCAAATAAATTTTAAAATAGATAAAATACGTAAATTCCTGCAACACAAAACTTGGTTTTCATATTCATTTGAACATTTTAGAATTAAACATGAGAATTGAAAATGTGTGTGCTATTTGGAAGAGAACTACTGAATTTATTCTCCAGAAGAAAAAGCAGACCCGAAGCATCACATTACTGGAACACCTGAAACACGTTGACAAGTTCTTATCTTCTAAACTTCAACGAAAGCTGCTTGCACGAACTATTTAAAGAATATCTGCCCCTATTAAACAAGCCAGATATCTGATGTATTAAGGAAGTCAGAAGCTGAGTCACTTCATTTCTTTCTGTTGCCTCCAGTTGCTAGAATACTGGCAACTCGCATAAATATGTTTAATATATCCATGTAGATTCCCAGCATCGAATTGATGGGATCATATTTTTGAACTCCATACACTGGTACTACTTCTGCACGCTTGATTACCTTCTGTGTATCATACAGAAGAAACATGCTGAAAAGAACTAATCCACCATAAATTGCCACTGAGTACAGAGTGGCGCCAGCCACAGTGGTAGGTGGAAGAAACACAGATCCTAGTGAGGACACAAAGACGACACCCAGGCCCACGCCCAGGGGTGCTCCGATGTTCAAAAACTTCTCACTGGGTGCACATATGGCCACAGTGGAGAGGCCTCCCACAATACCAGCTGTCTACCATGCAGCTGTGATGAGAAGAGGCCCCCCTAATATCGTCAGAGGAGGCACCACTGCACCCATCACACCAGAATGTAGTCACCAAGCAAGATGCTTTGGGCCTGGGCTCTGGTCATATGATATCGACTGGACCAGCATTCCAGCTCCAATCATGGCTGCAAAGGTTGCACCAATTGTCACCCAAGAGCCTCTCATCACGAAGTTCATGAGGGCAGGAGTTCTGCTCACTGCCAGGGCAGACAAAGCTGTTATGCCGATACTTCCTGCTAAGTACACATAGGTGGTATGAATTCTATCCTTCACATATTGAGGCCTAATTACAGCTTTTTCAATAGCTCCAATCTCATTAGACATTCCCAAGCCATAGTAGCACAAAGCTCTAAGACCAACAGCAGCCCCTCCAGCAATAAACCATCTTCCCATCTGATCAATTTTAAATATTTTTTCCAATGATGGTTCCGAAGCTGCCTCCTTGAGTTCTTGGCTAGTTTTCCCACGCCAAATTCCAATTCTTGTCCTGGTGGCATATTCCCTGCTGGGTGTTAAGAGCCACTGATTTTTCGTGATGGAATTCTTCACAACAGGGGAGGCCTTGGTGAAAGCTGGGTGGAAAACCCTGGAAGGTAGTGTCCGGAGACACACAAGTCTTGCGGCCAGCATGGTGGTGCACCAGGTTTACCAAGCAGATCTGAGACGCTCAGTCCCTGGTCAACTCAAGCGCGCAGTTCCCCTTCCGGCCGCGAAACGCGATGACTACCACCTCCCGTGCCCTCCGCCCACCTCTTACTCAATTGCGGATTTTAAATTCCCCTTTTCATCTTTATTTCCTCAGGGAGAAAAAAACAATCCTGGTGGTTGACATCAGGAAGGCGAAGCCACGGAGTTAGGTAGGAGGATCTACATATTTCTCTGTGATCAACAGCTCTGCTTCCTCCCCTCCTTAGCTGCTGGAGACAGGTTGCTGCTTCCAGATGTGGGATGGGGTGCTGCACGCAAGCCAACGCCTGGTGCGCAGCAAGGGGCTCCACAAACATCTGCCCAACACGCTTCTCCTAAGGACCATCTCTTAACGTTTGTTAGCAAAAGTCCTGGAAATGAGGATCAGTAAACTTCAGAGTACCTTATGAGCGGCAGTGACAGACCAAGGCAGGCACCGCACACGCGGTAGGCAGCCCTCCTCACGCCTGTGCTGAACAGCATCTCATCTCATCGCCACAACCCCACTGCCAGGGTGGCGTTGCCCTCATGTCAAAGGTGAGGATACTGACGCTCTGAAAATGCACTTACCCACCCAAGACCACACACTCAGTCCGTCCTGGAGTCACAATTCAAACTCAAGTCTATGGCCAAAGCCCATCCTTGTTCTGCTAGACCAGAGGTTACAAGCTGAAGGCCTGTGTCTGTACGTGGACCCTAGACATGTACGTAAAAACACAACTTTCTTGCTTCTCCTCAAAAAATTCTGAAGATCTGGCTACAATCAGCCAGAACAAGATAATGGCTCCTCTTTGGACAAGGAACTTGCCAGTTCACTCCACCTACTTTATTAAAAAAAATATTTATTTATTTATTCATTTATTTAGGCTGCACTGGGTCTTAGTTGAGGCATGTGGGCTTCTTAGTTGCGGCATGCATGCCGGATCTAGTTCCCCACCAGCGATCGAACCCGGGCCCCCTGCATTGGGAGCGTGGAGTCTTACCCACTGGACCACCAGGGAAGTCCCTCTCGCCACCTACTTTTTTTTTTTTTTTTTTTTTTTTTTTTAATGTCTGAAACATTTATATTAACATATTTCCATACATATTTCCATACAAATACAAATATAAGAATTTTAGAAATTTCATGTAATGTCTGAAACATTTATATTAACATATTTCCATACATATTTCCATACAAATACAAATATAAGATTTTTAGAAATTTCATGTAATGTCTGAAACATTTATATTAACATATTTCCATACAAATAACCCAATGAAAGTTTAGTATTAGTTGTTTTGTTTGTTTTTTTATACTGCAGGTTCTTATTAGGCATCAATTTTATACACATCAGTGTATACATGTCAATCCCAATCGCCCAATTCAGCACACCACCATCCCAACCTCACCGCAGTTTTCCCCCCTTGGTGTCCATATGTCCATTCTCTACATCTGTGTCTCAACTTCTGCCCTGCAAACTCGCCTGGATATATTTGGGCTTACAACCTTTGCACCATAGTTTACGTGCCATCCTTTATTTTAGAACAGAATTCTTCCAAAGTGTATGTAAGCAAAACACTAACCCACATTGGTCTTCATCTTTCACGGGAGAGGCAAAGAGCTGGGCTGCACGGTCTGCCTGCGTCGGCACAGGTGAGCGAACCCTGTCGTCCGGACCTGTTGAGACTGTACTCCTGCTCCCTCACCCCGAAGCCTGGTTTCTCCCACTGCCAGCTGTTTTCTTAGCCCAGCAGTTACTGATGTGCTGGGATAGGAGGGCATTCACATACCACTGGGGAAATGAGGAAAAGTACAGCATGAAAATACCAACTGAAAAGGTACTCACTAGAGGTCAAAATAGTCCACTAGTAGTAGCAATAAAAAAGGAAGTTGATGAAATCTTTGGGGGGAGGGACAGGGAACATACATTGCGAAGAGCCCTTTGCTTTCTCTCAATTAATGGAAGCTAATTCAATTAAAACTGGGGCAAACTAGATTGAGAGTGCCTCTATTGCTGGGCAAAGCTTGGGTTGCCCACAGTTTAATTTCTTTTCTTTTTTTTTAAAATTAATTTAATTTATTTATTTACTTTTGGCTGCATTGGTTCTTTGTTGCTGCGCGCGGGCTTTCCCTAGTTGTGGCGAGCGGGGGCTGCTCTTCGTTGTGGTGCGAGGGCTTCTCATTGCAGTGGCTTATTTTGTTGTGGAGCACGGGCTCTAGGCGCGCGGGCTTCAGTAGTTGTGGCATGGCCCACAGTTTAATTTCTCAGAGATTTCCTGAGAGGTTGCACATACATAAAGGTCTGTTGTTGAACTGAAGAAAAATGCTGGGAATAGGCTCTCTGATCCTGCTCTGTTGTCAGGTTGGTTTCACCACCCAGGGGCCCACCGTGCCTCTCCCCATGGAGACACTGCTGGGTTTCAATGTGCTTTTCATTCTCTTGGCTGCCTGAGCAAACAGCCATCACTGTTTCCATTGTGAGCTCTTCTCCGTCTGGAGCCAAGCCCAAGTTCAGGGAACATGTGCTTGCGACCAACATTTGGCAGCCTGGGTCCCCATTTGGAGCGACTTTCTGCCTTTGCCTTTTTCCCATCAAGACAGTTTCTGAATCTGGAGACTGACGAGCAGTGCTGAACATGCTTAGTTCTAAAAGCTGGTTCCTCATCCTGCTAGCTCACTGGGATGAGGGACAAAAAATTCACACCAAAATCCAGAGCCCAGGTTACTAAGACAAAAATTATTTCCATCCCTCCCTTGTTACCAACGTGACTGAGGGCATACATAGCTCACAGCATCAATGGGCTTAGTTTCCTGGAGAAAATTTCTCTTTGTATTATCTACCCAGTTAAGAATTTTTATGAGAAATCCTAATACAAAGTTGAAAAAAATTGAGCATCCTAATCCTGAGGCCTCATTTTCTAGGTTAGGTGACAGAATGAAGAGATTAAATGCTTTCACCACATCCACATAGGAAGTAGTGGCAGAGTTGGTACTAGAACATAATTACCTGAATATCCAGACCAAAGTTTATTCTACTATGCCAAGTCACTAATAAGGACTGGTTTTTTTTTTTTTTAACATTTTTATACTGAGATATAATTCCATACAATAAAATGCACAGATCTTAAGTGTAGAGCTTAATAAATTTTGACAAATGTTTACACCCACGTGATCAAAACTCCAGTCGAAACATGGAATGTTTCCATCATCCTAGGAAGTTCCCTTGGGCCTTTTTCCACTCAACTCCCTTTTCCCATCTTCCTGCACCCAGCAACAACCCCTGCTCTGATTTCCATCCCTTTTGATTAAGTTTCGGGGCCCCAGTTTTAAGAAATAAAAATTGAATGCATGTGAATTTGCCTGAAGCCCTTAAATGTCTCTTTGCAGAATTTTCCTCTCCCTTCTGGACCGCAAGTACTACTTAAGATTTGTTTTGGATCCATCTGGACATTCTTCCAGAAAGTCAGCCTTAGCCCCAGCACAGACATATTTAGGGTTAAAGGCATCCACGTTTATAAGAAGTAAAGGCCAACTATGATTCCTCAATATGTGGTATAAAAAGAACTCTGCCTTCTGGAAAATAAAGGTGCTATCTCCAAAATATCTGCCTTCTTGGCTCTTTTTGTATCCCACCACTCCTTCAGAGTAGCTGCCTCTGTTCCTATGGAAAGAATTGCCTGAGCCCTTGAAAGTGAGCACATATGCATTATCTTTCTACTTGGAAGCTGTTTCCTAGTTTCGATAACCTGCTGCTGCAATGGAATTCCTCTTCGCAGCTCCTCTGACTTCCCCAGACATCATTACAGGAGGGCAGAGGCAGTTAAAAACCTAACGTTGTCCTAAGCTATTTAGTCAGCAACGGATCTGGGTTTTAGAAACTGGAAAACTTTGGCTAAGGCTTGCTCAGAACACTGTCTTAAGGCCAAAAAGTGTTGGCAAGGTCCAGGTGAAGGGAGCTTTCCACCAGCCACAGACACGACCAAATCAGACGGGGCCTGCTTCTCTTTTAAGCAGAGCACTGACGGCCAGCCTGGATCATTTTCTCCACATCAGCTTGTCTCCCCAGACAGTGAGCTAATGCTTGGCACCAAAAAACACCATAAAAAAAGGCATTTAACCCCATGTTTTGAGGCAGAAATGACTAAATGGAATATATACACAAAATTATTTCAATCAAGACAACTTTTAAAAATTCTAATAAAAATTATGCACACATAGTCATAACATTGGAACCCACTTGTGAACACAGAATAAAGAGGAAGCAATGCTGAAAATGTAAACTTCTCTGAAAGAGTCAAATTTCAGAAGACATTTTGTTAGTAAAGAGAGAATTCTGCGGAATTAGCTGCCTAAAGCATGTTGAATCCCTCGTCCCTATGCAATGTCACTTCTGAGTATGTTGTGGTGTTTCTACAGTTTAAAACTATTGATATTTTAAACTTTTTCTATTTTTTTTCATTTTCTAAAATTTACTTTAAAAAATAGGCACTATATTAACATGGTTCAAAATTTTAAAAATAAGAAAAGTCTCCCTCCCACTCCCAGGCCCCAGCCATTCCCTTTCCTACCCCATAGGCCCTGTGTTAGTGGTTTCCTGTGTATCTATTCAGAGCTAGCTTAGCAAAACATAGATATATACCTTTCATCCTTCTTTTTTGTAGAAATGGAATGTTATAATGCTGTCCTACATTTTGCTATTTTTTTTTTGCACTTCATTGTATTTAGAAACAGAATTTTGAAGACATATTTCAATAAAGAAAAATTATATGTTCATTTACCCTTTGACACAGTGAATCCCACCTCTAAGAATCTATCCAAAATATACATTGGCAAAAATACAAAATATTCTATGTAGGCTATTCACAGAGTATTTCAAAAAGAAAGAATATGCAATGTCCACCAACAACTAATAAAAATGGTTACTGCTGGGGGCAGGAAGAAACAGAGGTGAGGGGACAAGGATTAAGACCTCTCTGAATGTACCTTAAAAACAAAAACTTGTTTTAAATATTTTACATAATTTTTTAAAAAGTCTCCCTAAAAATTGAAAGTGAAAGGAGACAAAATTAACTGTATAGAGTTGAAGCACTAACTACAGAGGAACTATTTCAAGTGACTTTAAAATATTCACAATCTGGGAGTTCCCTGGTGCTCTAGTGGTTAGGATTCGGGGCTTTCACTGCTGTGGCCCAGGTTCAATCCCCGGCTGGGGAACTGAGATCCTGCCAGCCGCGAGGTGCGGCCAAAAAAAAAAAAAACCAAAACACCTCACAATCCCTAGATCTGGTTTTTCAATCTCAGCACTACTGACATTTTGGGCTGGATAATTCTTTGTTGCGGGGGGTTGTCCTGTGCATCATAGGGTGTCAGCACCCAAGGCTCAGGTGAGCTTCCCTGATTGGCAACATTTTGCACATACAGTCACACATCGTTGCCCCGAGAATTAAGTGCTGTGTTCGTCACACGTGCACCCAAAAAACTAAATATTGACTGCCCTGGGAGAATGTTCTAAAATATAGGAGGAGGGGGCATGACACAGCAGGAGGAGCCACATGTGGAAGCACCAGGGTGGG
Source organism: Balaenoptera musculus (assembly GCF_009873245.2). Classification (NCBI taxonomy): domain Eukaryota; kingdom Metazoa; phylum Chordata; class Mammalia; order Artiodactyla; family Balaenopteridae; genus Balaenoptera; species Balaenoptera musculus. The sequence continues at coordinate 48,545,601 of NC_045803.1, forward strand.
TCAGGAGGCACAGGGAGGAAGGAGGAAATGTGGGCAAGAGCCATTATTGTGAAGGGAAAGGGACGGGACGGGCAGGGTAAACAGGCTTGGGATTGGCTGGTTTGACTAATTTCAGTAGACTCTGAGGCACAGTGACTGCCCCTGGTTTTCTGGTACCTGGCCCTGGGGTGATTAGGGCAGGTGGATAGTGGCCCGAATGTGAGAGCCCCAGAAAGGAGGTGGTTGGGCTCTGGGCTCTGGATTGGTTGGTTTGCATAAAAAAGGTGTACTCACAGATGAGTCTTTAACTATCCCTAGAAACTGGCTGTCCCTGGGAGGGGCAGTCTCTCCAGGGTCAGCAAGGCAACGATGTCAAAGCATCAGAGACCCAAGGTTAGCAGAGAGAGGACAATTAGAAGCTTGTGCAGACTGTCTCCTGGACTTCGCCCATGTGCCTTTCCCTTTGCTGACTTTCACTGTAATAAATGGTAACTATGAGTATAACAGTTTTTCTGAGTTCTGTGAGTCTGTCTAGTGAATCAACCTAAGGGTGGTCTTGGGGACCTCGTGACACAGTTGCTAAAACCATTCTGTAAAAGGGTGATGGGATAGATCAGGCTGATACCACTAAACCCACTGATTAATCACTGAAAGCGGGACAACCCTATGTTGTGCAGAACCACCTGAAAAGAACTGAACCTGAATGTAATCAAGCCTCTCCATGTAATCACAAATTTATAGGAAATATGAGGGAGAGAGGAACCTGCTATCAACACTGGAGGAAATAAGCAGCCAAATCCTGGATGGGGGACAGTCTACAGGACAAATAACCCATTTGTTAAGCACATAAAAAGGAGAGTGAACTGCTACAGATTTAGTGAGAAAAAGACATGTCAATCCAATGCCTTATGTGGACATTGTTTGGATCCTAATTTGAACAAAACAATAGTCAGAAGACATTTTTGAGACAACAGGGGAAATAAAACACAGCCTGCATAATAGATATTAAGGAATGATTGTTAATTTTGTTGGGTAGAATATGATGGTTAGAATTCACTTTAAAATATTCCAAGAAAAACAAAATTGGAGGGGAGGGGGGAATAGATTAGATAACAACAGCATAAAGCTGATGATTGTTAAGTCTGGGTGATGGGTACATGGAGGCCCACTGTGCTATTCTATTTTTTGTCTATTTAAAAATTTCTATAACAAGTTTTTATAAATTTATTTATTTACTTTTGGCTGTGTTGGGTCTTTGTTGCTGCGTGCAGGCTTTCTCTAGTTGCAGCGAGCAGGGGCTACTCTTCGTTGCAGTGAGCGGGCTTCTCATTGTGGGGGCTCCAGTAGTTGTGGTACGTGGGCTCAGTAGTTGTGGGTCACAGGCTCTAGAGCACAGGCTCAGTAGTTGTGGTGCACGGGCTTAGTTGCTCTGTGGCGTGGGGGATCTTCCCGGACCAGGGATAGAACCCACGTCCCCTGCATTGGCAGGCGGATTCTTAACCACTACGCTACCAGGGAAGTCCTATAACAACTGTTTAAAAAGGTACTTAAAAATTGGAAGCAGTTATCAGTAAAAACACATGATCTAAATGTATGAAGTCCGAGAACCTGCCAATATTGCAGAGATGTGATTTTAAGGCATAGGTGAGACTCTAAACTTGGGTTTTTGTTTGGTTTGGTTTTGTTTTTGGGGGTTTTTTTTTTGGCAGCACCGCGTGGCATGTGGGATCTAGTTCCCCGACCAGAGATCGAACCCACGCCCCCTGCAGTGGAAGCACGGAGTCCCAACCACTGGACTGCCAGAGAAGTCCCTAAACTTGGGTTTTAAGAGATTAAAGCAAAATGTAGGAAGTTGGCTATCTAAGCTCCCCTTTTAGCTCTTGAGAAAACAGGCAGAGTCCAAGCTGCCTCTGGTCTCTAACTTTCAGGGTTTTCCCAGTCTCTGTTCTGAAGCGTAAATCTAGGGGTGTTTTTAATATTTAGTTTTTTGGGTGCACATGTGATGAACACTATAAAATTTAGGAATAAAAAGACATTATCTCCTTACATTCTCATATAAATCTTTATCCTTTAAAATAGAATCTTGGGACTTTCCTGGTGGTCCAGTGGGTAAGACTCCGTGTTCCCCATCCATGGGGGCTGGGTTTGATCCCTGGTCGGGGAACTAGATCCCACAGGCATGCCGCACCTAAGAAGTCCTCATGCCGCAACTAAAAGTCTGCATGCTGCAAATAAGAAGTCCACATGCCGCAACTAAGAAGTCCGCATGCTGCAACGAAGATCCCACATGCTGCAACTAAGAACTGGTGCAGACAAAATAAATAAATATTAAAAAAAAAAAAAAGAATCTCATGAGAGAGAGAGCTGCATAATTTTCTGTGGATAAAAGCTTCTGCCAATCGAGGTATCTTAACTGCTCTCATATCATAGGATTTGGGGTCAGGCAAAAGGATCTCTCTGATTAAAGCAGCATATGGTAGGGGTCTGGCCTTCAGGTAGTGATGTTTTTGTCTTTCTTTCCTGCTATCTAAAAGGATTCCTTATAGAAAAAAGTTCAAGGATAACTTGTTATGAAAAACTTATGGGGGAATTCCCTGGTGGTCCAGTGGTTAGGACTTGGTGATTTCACTGCCGTGGCCTGGGTTCAATCCCTGGTCGGGGAACTAAGATCCCGCAAGCCGCACAGCACAGCCAATAAAAAAAAAAGTTACAATGGTAAATTTAAAAAAAAAAAAGAAAAAGAAAAACTTACGTATTACTTCTGTAATAAAAAAAAATTAAGAACATATGTTCACATGCAAGCTTGTATATGAATGATTATAGCAGCACTATTCACAATAGACAAAAAGTGAAAACAACCTAAATGTCCATCAGTTGATGATTAGATAAACAAAATGTGGTATATCCACAGAACTGAATATTATTTTTATTCCATAAAAAGGAATAAAGTACTGACTCGTGCTACCAATTCACATTATAACATCATGAATCTTTTTTTTTTTTTAAAGAAATTCACGTTTATTTATTTATTTATTTATTTATGACTGTGTTGAGTCTTCGTTTCTGCGCGAGGGCTCTCTCCAGCTGCGGCAAGCGGGGACCACTCTTCATTGCGGTGCGCGGGCCTCTCACCATCGCGGCCTCTCTTGTTGCGGAGCACAGGCTCCAGACGCGCAGGCTCAGTAGTTGTGGCTCACGGGCCCAGTTGCTCCGCGGCATGTGGGATCTTCCCAGACCAGGGCTCGAACCCGTGTCCCCCGCATTGGCAGGCAGACTCTCAACCACTGCGCCACCAGGGAAGCCCCAACATCATGAATCTTAAAACATCACATTAAGTGAAAGAAGCCAGTCACAAAAGACCACATATTGTATGATTCCATTATATGAAATGTTCAAAACAGGCAAACCCATAGAGACACAAAGTAGACTACTGTTTGCCCTGGAGCTAACGGTTGAGGGGAAATGAGGAGCGGCTGCTAAAGGATACTATACTGGGTCAAACAGCATCTCCCCGCCTCCCACAGATGAGAACAAAAATGTTCTAAAATTGATCGTGGTGATGTTTGCACACCTTTGTGGATATACTAAAACCTACCAAACTGTTCACTTTATTTTTTTTTTTTTTAAAGCTTTTTTTTTTTTTTTTTTTACTTTTTTTTTTTTTGGGGGTTTATTTAATTTATTTATTTATTTATGGCTGTGTTGGGTCTTCGTTTCTGTGCGAGGGCTTCCTCTAGTTGTGGCAAGCGGGGGGGCCACTCTTCATCGCGGTGCGCGGGCCTCTCACTATCGTGGCCTCTCTTGTTGCGGAGCACAGGCTCCAGACGCGCAGGCTCAGTAGTTGTGGCTCACGGGCCCAGTTGCTCCGTGGCATGTGGGATCTTCCCAGACCAGGGCTCGAACCCGTGTCCCCTGCATTGGCAGGCAGATTCTCAACCACTGCGCCACCAGGGAAGCCAAACTGTTCACTTTAAATGGGCGAATTTTATGGTATGTGAATTATATGTCAATAAAGCTGCTATTTAAAATATTTAAAGGTATAAGGAAATACTGAAGAACCAACAATGACCTTGAGTAATCCCAAATGGAGAACTTCCACTTTTAGTCAATAAATTAGAGTGTGAAGAGGTTGAAAGTTAAACATTAGTTGTTAGTAAAAAACAGCATTGATTGCTGGCTCTGCTGCTGAATTACTATAGGGACTTTTGGCCTTTTCGACAGAACTCTTTCCATTGAAAGTCATAGGAAAACGGACTCAAACAGGCTTACTCAAAACAACAGCAGCAATTTATCTCATATAATTGAAGTCCAGAGTAGACACTAGTTTCAGGCATCCAGACAAGGTCATGAGAGCTTTGATTCTCTCAGCTGTTTCCTTCATTGCCTTCGTTCTCAAGCTGGCTGTCTCTATGTAGTAGGCAAAGGCAGCCACAGGCAATCCCAAGATTACGTGGTGTTCCCGATACAAGAGGAGAGAGAATCTTACCTGATCACTCTGGCACTAGTTCCAGGACTGTTCAGGGCTGGCTCACATTCCTGGAGCCAAGGAGTAAAGTTCGCTTCATCCAAGCATGGGTAAAGCAGGAAAGGGTGGTTCTCCAAAGGAAAAAAGGCTGGATATACAAAATACGTGTCCACTATGACAGGAGAAACTCTAAAACTTGCAGAGATTCAAACATCATCTCAGCCCAATAAGTACTTGCCGAATCAATGTAGGAACACACAAAATGGAGCTATTGCAGAGTACTTTTAAAGCATCACGTTCCAAATTCTTATTCTTAGAGAAGCAATAAAACACAGGACACATACCAAGGTCATTAGCAAGATGCTGTTTTAGCAGTGAGCTACTTCAGTCAAGTATAGATTGTTCCATGTCCAGAATTCCATCCATCTCACACAGAAGAGATATTTTGCTCTGGTAGATGGCAGTCTTTTTTTTCCTGATCAGCCACAAGAAAACCTAAGGCTTATCCAGCATGTAGGAAGAAGGCAGTCCAGAATGAATGAATGGAAAACTCCCTGCTGCCAGTAAGCTTTGCTCATTTAAATTGCTGATAATCCGGTGGGTTTCTGATCCAGGATCCAAACGCCTGCTTCCGGAGTGCGCTCCAGGCCCGCCGGTAAGTGGACGCGGCCTCCTTGTACTCGCGGTACGTCACTGGCTTCTGCACCCTAATGCACACACACCACCAAGCACACAGGCTCTCACTGGACAGCTCACCACCGTGGCCAGCGAGGCACCTCAGCAATAGGCTGGACAGATTTACTACAAGAGACTCAGGAAACAGGAGGGTTCTGTTATGCTGTCCTATGCTGACTCTTGCCTCCTTTGTAGGAAATTCACTAGAAAACAGCGTGGATTAAAACCGGTAAGAATAAACAGAATGCTCGTTTTGTCTGGTCCTGGTGGAATCAGATAAAACAAGAATAACTGTATCTACTACTTGGTTTAAAATTTTCTGTGTGTCTATAATTTCCACCATTAGGATCTAGCTGTTAGAAATTTCTCAACTGCATTTTCCCAAAGCACTTTCCATCTTAATCATATTCTCCTATGTACTGCCAGCTAACACCCCTTCCCAAATCCCTTAGTGTCTCTGACTGCTGAAGAATGGCTGACGTGCTGAATAATATCTATAATACACCCAGATAAAAAGATTTTCTTGTGACAAAGATTCTTTCCTTTGATCACACTTGAGTCAGGCTCCTCTGAGCCCTCTTCTCGATCCAGCCCCGACCTTGAGCTGCGTCCTTGCCATCTCATAGCTGAAGAAACTGAGCCTCATGTCTCATTGATTCAGGTTTTATCCTGCTTCTACTCTTTCGTTCTTTGCCAAGATCTGAGGAGACCCAAGTTGTTTCTTCACTCACTTCAGCAAAGATTAAAGTTGCTAACTGTAGCAAACACTGATTTTAGTTGTTTGATCAATTTCCCATAGCTTTTTGGTGGTTAATGGATGGGAGCCACACACATGACAATGTTAAACTTTACCTGAGCCCTCAGTTCCCAAAACAAGCTATGGTTAAGAAATCTCCCTCCCACACTTTTGTGTTGTGGGAAGTGGCTGACTGCAAAGAACCACCCTTCTTCATGGCTTAGACAGACTCATGAATGCCCCCCTGGTTTACCTCTAACAAGGCCAGACACAGACACCATTCTTTCTCTCATAATGATTAGCTGAACTGTTTGTACCCACTGACAAAATCTTGACAACATGCCTGCTAATTTGACCAAATATTAGTTATGCTTCTCTCCTTCCCCCAGACCCCTGAACTTTGAGCCACTTTCAGCCTGAGCCAGCATCAGCATGTGTAACAACCCCTTCTTTTAACAGCCCCTCCTGAGAATCAACACTTCCTGGTCAACTGTTCCATCACACTACCTGCTCATCCCACTCCCCCATTCCCGGCTCTAACTTTGCTTCTCTCTCCTTATAAAAGAAAAGTCCTTTGCACCTGCTCTTCGAGAGGCTTACAGATCTTAAGATTGTCGTGCTCTTGCTATTGCGTTAGTCCTCCTCCTCCTATTGTAACAGGCCCTTTCTCTTATTGCAATAATCCTTTTGAATGAAGTCTCTCCTTACCTAATTCCAGATTTGTTTTTAAGTCACAGAATATATGGAAACCCACCCTGTTCCAGTCTGATTCATTCTTCCAGACAAGAAACAAGCAAACTGACCACGGAGGACGGGAGGGCATCAATACTGACTGTAGGATACATGATGGTGAAAACAGGTGGTAGCCTCTTCATATGGAAGTATATAGCTACTCCTTCGCTTCCCCACTGTTGTATAAAAAAGAATTTGGCTGATCTTTGTTGCCAGTTCCTGGCAGGGAGCCTCTAAGCCCTTAGAATTTCCCTAATGATAGGAATGTCTTTGTTATTCATGGTGGACCCCTCAGATCACACCTGAGTTTTTGCTTAACGAGATGACTCACGGTGGGCCCTTGATAGTTTCAGGATGGGCTGGCCATGCCAGAAAGACCAACCATGAGATTAGAGAGTTGGGGCTTTGAGCCATCTGATATCAGTCTGACCTCCTGGGGTGGGGATATTGGAAGGTGGAGACTGAGTTCAACCACATCATGTGGCCAACAATTCTATTAATCATGCTTATTGATGAAACCACAATAAACACTCTGGGCACTGAAGCTCAGGTCAGCTTCCTGGTTGGTGACAGACAGTGACACGCTGGGAGGGTGATGCATCCTGGGGACACAGAAGTGTCAGGTTGGGGACCCTTGGAGACCTTGCCCTATGTGTCCCTTCTTTCATCTGGTCCTTATTTGTATCCTTCACAATAAAAGGTAATTGTAAGTATGGTGCTTTCCTGAATTCTGTGAGTTTTTCTAGTGAATTATTGAACCTGAGGGGGAAGTAGGAACCTGAGTTTGTAGTCAGTTGGTCAGAAGTGTAAGTGGCTTTGGGGCCACCCCAGTATGTGGCTGGTGTCCTGAAGTGAGGTCAGTTTGTGGGGACTGTGTCCCTACCCTGTGAGATTTGGCCTAACTCTGGGTAGTTAGTATCTGAATTCCACCCACCCACCTGGCCCAGAAGTGGTTTTATAGTTCTCTACATTCCTGTTTGGAAAGTAATTTAAGTCTTCGAGCTTCCGTTCACAAGCAGTGATGTGAGCAAAAGAAAAAGAGAAGAGAATGATATTCCCAACAGAATATATTGCCCCCCAAGCACTCACATTTCCACAATGCTCTCCATCCGGAGGTGGAACAAGAGGAGGGCCTGTAATGGCCCAGGCCCCAATTCTACCCTTAGGCTCGTGAGACTCTTATTACCAACTACCCATCTGCCACAGCTCAGATCATACACATATCTGCAAATGGGGCCATGGAGATTGAAGAGCATGTGGTTAGTAATAAGTACCCACTGGCCTACCGAACCACCATCCCTGCCAAAGCTTCCTGCCATCCATCAGCAGAATTAAACCAGAAGTCTTCCTAAATATGAAAAAACATAGGTCAATGGCATCACCTGAGGGAGTCTGGCCACTTGTCCTCTGAAATACTGCTTAGCAGCTTCTGGAATGATCTAAAGAGCTCTACTTTGCTGATTCGGGATCTGTTTAGAAAAAGAAGACCAAGAAGATTTATTAAGTGTTTACTACGTACCAGGCCCCTATCAAACATACTGGGCTTCACATGGTATCTTTTTAGGTCTGAATGTCCTGAGCCCCCATTTTCACCTTCTTGCACTTGGCAAGAAGACAAATCCAGACCCAAGAGTCTGATTAGGTTGAGGGACAAAAATGACTCTCAAGGAAATGTTATCAGGGACTTCCCTGGTGGTGCAGTGATTAAGAATCCGCCTGCCAATGCAGGGGACACGGGTTCCATTCCTGGTCCGGGAAGATCCCACATGCCGCGGAGCAACTAAGCCCGCGTGCCACAGCTACTGAAGCCTGCGTGCCTAGAGCCAGTGCTCCGCAACAAGAGAAGCCACCGCAATGAGAAGCCTGCGTACCGCAACAAAGAGTAGCCCCAGTTCACTGCAACTAGAGAAAGCCCATTTGCAGCAACGAAGACCCAAAGCAGCCAAAAAACAAACAAACAAAAAAACAAACAAAAAAACCCAAAACTCTCATGAAATGTTATCAGCAGTGAAATCATCAAGGTGACAGGCTGAAATGGGGTAAAGACAGAGGGAATTACTAAATTTTGGGGTAAAGACAGAGGGAATTACTAAATTTTGCCCCCAAGGATACCCATCAGCTATGTTTGGCTACCTCCTTTCAAGGGAGCTGGCCCCTTGGGTAACAATGCTTACAAAGCTTTGGGACTTCCCTGATGGTCCAGTGGTTAAGACTCTGCGCTTCCACTGCAGGGGGCACAGGTTCCATCCCAGGTCGGGGAACTAAGATCCCGCATGCCACATGGCGTGGCCAAAAAAAAAAAAAATCAGGAATAATACAAGGATACTTGCTATCACTGCTTTTATCCAACATTATACAGAAGGTCTGGCCAGTAAGACAAGAAATAAAAGGAATTAAGATTGAAAAGCAAAAAAAACAAAGTCATTATTCATAGATGATTGTGATATTGTCAGTTCTGGTCAGCACAATAAGTCAAGAAAAAATAAATAAAAGGAGTGGAGGTTTGGAAAGGAAATAGTATTTGCAAAAGATAGACTATGTTCAAAAATTCCAAAAGAATGCCCAGATACATTAGTAGAATAATAAGAGTTAGCAAGGTTGCTGGATACAAACATTAATTGTAAGAGAGAAATAAACAACAAGAAAAAAGTTGATTGCAGTAGCAATGACCAGAAAATGAAATGAAAGGAAATTACTTAAAACAGCATCTGGGGGACTTCCCTGGCGGTGCAGTGATTAAGAATCCGCCTGCCAATGCTAGGGACACGGGTTCGAGCCCCGGTCCGGGAAGATCCCACATGCTGCAGAGCAGCTAAGCCTGTGCGCCACAACTACTGAGCCTGTGCTCTAGAGCCCACGAGCCACAGCTACTGAAGCCGGTGCACCTAGAGCCCGTGCTCCGCAACAAGAGAAGCCATGGCAATGAGAAGCCCGTGCACTGCAATGAAGAGTAGCCCTGGCTCGCCGCCAACTAGAGAAAGCCCGCGCACAGCAACAAAGACCCAACGCAGCCAAAAGTTAATTAATTAATTAATTAAAAAAAAAAAACAAAACAAAAACCAGCATCTGTGGTAGCCAGTCTCTGAATGGTGATTTTTGCCTCCTGGAATTCATGCCATTATGCAATCCCGTCCCACACTGAATAGGGGTTATCTGAATAACCATTAGGAGATTGGGTTGGAGTGTGACTTCTGAGGCTACTCACAAAAGACTCTGTGGCTTCTGCCTTGCTCTCTTGGATTGCTTGCTCTGGGGAGAAACCGGCCATCATGTTGTAAAGATGAATACTTGTAGCACTATGGAGAGACCCAAATTGAGAGGAACTGAGGCCTCCTGCCAACAGCCAGCACTGACTGACCTTGCAGCCACATGAGTGAGCCATTTTGAAACTGGATCCTCCAGCCCCAGTCAAGCCTTTGATGACTGTAGTCCTGGCTGACATAATGGATTGCAACCTCATAAGCCCCTGAGTCAGAATTATCCAGCTAAACTCCTCCCAAATTCCTGTCGCACGGAGACTGTGAAATAATAAATGTTAATTGTTTTTTTAAGCCACTAGATTTTTTTGGGGGGTGGGGGTGGGGTGTAATTTGTTACACAGCAACAGATAACTAATACATCATTCAAGAAATAAATCTAATAAACGATGTGAAAATTTATGTGAAGAAAATCATAAAACTTTACTGAAATATATGTAAGAAGACCTAAATAAGTGAACATTCAAAACTGCTTGTTTTAAATTTGGGGCACAACTGCCAATTTGGCACCAGCATTATATAGAAAGATATACACCATATTCCTGGTTTGAAGACTTAACAATGAAAAATGTCAATTCTCCCCAAATTAAACTTTAAATTTGAAAGTCTAAGAAAAACCAAGACACTCTTGAAACACAAGGCAAGGGGACTTTCCCTAACAGATATCATCTTATTATAAAACTACAGTTATTAAGAGTATGGTTTTGGTACAGGGAAAAACAAACAAACCAATGGAACAGAACAGAATGCCCAGAAACAGATATATATATACATATATATATATATAAATATGAATAATCTATATAATACAGATACATACAGATATTCTACATTTGATATGTGTTCACTTAAAACATGTAGATTTCAATAAAATTACTACAGTTTCTTTTTCTATAAAGAGTAGAAAATAAAATGAGTTTCTCTGACAGGGAGCTTGTATTGTATATGAGAGCCTTTTATACACACTATGTATTGGGTCATTGCAGGTAGACTAGAAAGATGTTAGATAAATGAAATCCCTGTAGCTCAAAGTACTCATATTTTTTTCCCACTCAATTAATAAAGTGGCCTGGTAGAGCTAATAAGGAGTTGTAGCTAAAGCTGCCACTAAGTAAGAACTGTCAGATTGAAATATCAATCCCCTTTAACTGAAAATGAACTTAAATTATAGAACTAAAATACTGTGCAAGTGTTTATATGACTGCATTAGAACTGAAAATTATTACTCAAGAAGAAAATAATCTGACTGTTCAATATTAGTGAAAATATATCCAAAGGGTGGTCACCAAAGGCAACTGTAATGTTAAATCTTTTATTTTTTTAAAAAATTTATTTATTTATTTATATTTATTTTTGGCTGTGTTGGGTCTTCGTTTCTGTGCTAGGGCTTTCTCTAGTTGCGACGAGTGGGGGCCACTCTTCATCGCGGTGCGCGGGCCTCTCACTGTCGCGGCCTCTCCTGTTGCTGAGCACAGGCTCCAGACGCGCATGCTCAGTAGTTGTGGCTCATGGGCTCAGATGCTCCGCGGCATGTGGGATCTTCCCAGACCAGGGCTCGAACCCGTGTCTCCTGCATTGGCAGGCAGATTCTCAACCACTGCCCCACCAGGGAAGCCCAACGTTAAATCTTTTATTCATCTAGTAGTTTAAGTGTGAATAATGCTGACTAATTCATATTGACTGGTTAGACAATTAAGAAATTACTTTTAGCCAAGCTTTACAGCTTTACATACTATTTTGTCTAGCTCATTCACTGGTGCACCAACTACTTATATTAACCTAACACCTCAAGGACTTGTAAGAAACAATCGAACATGGATGCTTCGAACATGGATTTTAGATGCTGATGTTATTCTCCTGTAAAAGAACCAGGGCAATTTGAAGAGAAATGATTCTACATATTGGAGCAGGGAAGTGATGGTCCTGGAAAATCTCATACAGGACAAAGAAACGAGGCTCTCTGGCAGCTCCCTATGCTTTCTAGGCCTAAGCATAAAAAGAGAGAGAATGAAGTTTATAGCTAATAGAAACATATTAAGAGTAAAGCCAGGAGGCCATGACCCTCAAAAAAGGGAGATTTAGAATTTTTTTCTTTTCAGACAACTAGCACTATATCAAGATTGGTTTTACCCAGTTGAAAACAAACATTATTTATGTTTTATTGTATGTATGTGTTCAGGTAGATAAGTTGATATGTTCACTGTTACTTAGAATCAAAGATTTCATCTCCAGACTTAAGACTCTGAAACCATTTTTGGTGACATGACCACACATTTTATTGCTCAAGAAGTCCAGAGAGTCTTACAGACTCAACATTTCCACTGCCCACATCACTCAGAATCAGCAAAACAGGAACATCAAAAAATAAACTAATATCTTGCCCGGGATGCTCACATTTCCCTTTGAAATACTGATAGGTGAGCCCATGAGACTTCTGCTATAACCCAGTGGCTACCGATATACAACTATGAGAGAAAATTTGGCTATACTATTACAGAGCATTAATGAAATATGTCAAGGCATTTCATTCACAAGCCTTAGTAATCAACCATGCCATGATCTGTAGTCTGGAGATGGGATCCACTCAAGGTTCATTAAAGAAACACAACACTTAAACCTCACTGGAAGGAGGCAAACTGGATTCTATTTACCACCAACACTGGGCAAAATGTCAAGGCCTCCACTGTCACTGTGAAAAGCCATCAGTGATAGAGAGCTTAACAGCTTCTTGAGACCAGACCTGTAAAATGTTTTCAACATTCTTCCCTCTGGAGGAGCAAATGGCACTTTCTCTTATGAATGCTTTTGGTCTAAGTCACCTCATGAGTAATGTTAAGGTGTTATATCTCCCTCCAGAGAAGTAAGGCCTTTCTCAAGACTTGTTCAACAGCAGAACAGAGTGACCATAATAGTAATTCCTCTGTCAAAGAGGCCCACCCAATAATAACCACTGATGTCATCTGTGGAGCAAAATAATCTTGGTGGCTGCTAGCTGCTATGCTCCAATGAGCCCTAGTTCCTTTTAACAGTGAGGATTACATTCTTAGATATTAGTCTTCCTGGTGAGCTGGTTAACACTACTGGTTGGTGTATCAAAGAGCTAGGAAATCCCCGTGGGGGCCCGGTGCGCAGTGGCTGCAGACAGCAGCCTCCTTGGTAGTGTATGCAGCCTGTTGCCTGTATGGGTTGCCCTAAGGGACCTTGGAGACAGCCCTTTCCAGTGGACATTAACGACTGGCATGCTGTCCCCAATCTAGGCTCCAGACAGGTATGCGTGGTGCCTTTGGAAAGCCTCAGGGCACAGTGGCCAGGGTCCACATTGGCCAGGTCATAATGTCCATCCGCACCAAGCTGCAGAACAAGGAGCATGTGATTGAGGCCCTCCGCAGGGCCAAGTTCAAGTTCCCTGGCCGCCAGAAGATCCACATCTCCAAGAAGTGGGGATTTACTAAGTTTAATGCAGATGAATTTGAAAACATGGTGGCAGAAAAGCGGCTCATCCCAGATGGCTGTGGGGTCAAGTACATCCCTAATCGTGGCCCCCTGGACAAATTGCGGGCCCTGCACTCGTGAGAGCCTTGGCGCTGCCCCCTCCCTACCCATGCCCACCAATAAACTCTACTTTCTTGTCCCTGAAAAAAAAAAAAAAAAAAAGAGCTAGGAAAGCTATACATACATAATTTTTTAAAGATTACACATTCACATTTCAACCTAGGCCTATCTTTATTCTAACATACTTAGACACGCTTAGTTTTTGTTTTGTTTTGTTTTGTTTTTTTTAATCTCTTACTCTTCTCTTTTATAATCCAATGAGCCACGTAATGATCTCTCCAGGATGCTCTGGTAGCTCATCTGGGAAGGGAAGAGAATATGCCTCTTCAGGGCAAAGAGAATTTAAAAGGATTTGCCACTTTAGGGCAAAAGGTAAAATTAAGCTTCTTGAAAATAAGGGTCCTTTATCTGATTCCTGTTATTATCTCATTGTTTGCAATAAACACAAAGACTTAAAATAAAATATTACCTTTGAGTGTCGTGCTAGAATTTTAAATGTTTCTAACATCCCAGTCTTGAGTTCATACTCCAGATCATTCTAAAAAAGGTGGTTCCAGGATAGCACTCAGGAATGAGAAGTGAGAAAACCCACTCTCCCCAGCAGCTGTTGGTCTTTAGAATTAAAGTAACTTTGACCCTTTCAAACATAATGTGCAGCTTCATTTGATGACTGAAGAAGAAATCTATCTTAACAAGATGTCTACTGCAAGCCCTGTACCATGTTAGAGGCACTCTCTCTCATTCAATTTTCACAACATTCCCATGTGACAGATACTATGAGTTACCCTTGCTTTATTGTTGGGGAAGTCGAGGACCAGAGAGGTAAAGTAATTTGCCCAAGTTCACTTGGGGGGAAAGGGAGCCAGGAATTAAACATCAGTCTCTTGAACTGCAAAGCTTCTGCTCTTTCCACCATGAACTTCCTCCTGTATGGAGTCTGCCTTCTAAATGGAGAGACAGCCACAACATGTCAGAGACCTCAGATCATCTACTCCAATATCCTTGTTTTACAGATATGAACACGCTGAGGCCCAGAGAGCTACTGGACTTGTCCAAAGTCACCTGACAACTGGAGACAGAGCCAGGATGAGAACACGGGGCACTCCCAATCACACATAAAACACTGACATACTGGGACAAACTGGAAAACAGCACTTTAGGAATCTGGAGAAAAGATGGTAATTTTGAGCTAGAAAGCAGTTGTAAGGAAAGCTTTTAAGGTAAAAGATGGTGTAGGTTCACAGTGAAGAGCATTTAGACTTAGCAAAGCAGCAAACTGAAGCCACAGGCAGGTGGGTGGGGCCAGTGTGGGTTGCTGCTAGCCTGTCACTGACAGCAAAGGCAGAGCTCAGCAGGAAGTGTGGTCCCTGTCCCTTGTGACCTGCTCTGCTCACACACTGCGGCCTGTGGTTAACTGCTGGTCCCCGTAGAGATGCAGACAATGGCCTGAAGCAGGGAGGCCCTTGAGAAAAAACTGGTTAAAAAATCTCTACCCCTAACAATTTTGTAAATACTACTCAATTCAACAGCTTAGGCCACCAAGAGGCAGGCTGGGTCTGCTGTATAGGCCATTTGAACCCTGCTTAGTGTCTGTGAAGAAAAAAACTTTTTTTTTTTTAAGTCTAAAAAGATGTAAGTTATTATTGTTTCCATTGAGGGAGACAAATAAGCATGTCAAAAAGAAAAGAAACAAATCCACCTGTGAACTTTAATTACAATACAACTTTTTTATAAGGGCGTAATAAAGAAATGGAAAAGCCACTTAGAATGAAAAGAACTACCTATAAATTGTGGGAGTCCTACAACAGTCACTCAGAGGCAGCTCAATCCAGACAGATGGAAATGCCTTCGGTGGGGAGGCTGCTACCCCATAGCCCCACCCACCCTCGTGTTATTGCAGACCCTCTGTGGCTCACTGGGAGGGAAAAGCAGAGGGGGCAAGATGAACATTTAACAAAAGAAGAACCAATAAGGCAGATGCATGAAACTCCAAACACACAAGCATGAAACCCAAGTCTCATGTCCAACAGATCACATGCTCCACATTTCAATAAAAGCCAATTTGAAGATACAAAGTCTTGTTTTCATGGCACCCTTCTTGCCAGTCTGATCACTGTGCAGCTTCATAAATGATTCGCGGGTTCCAGCCTTGACCTACTAAACCAGAATCTCTAGTGGTAAAGCCCAAGAAAGTGTTCCTTTCAGAATCTTCCAGGGGAAAGAACAGCCTTTCCAAGAAATGATGCTGAGACAAGGACATCCACTTGCAAAAGAATGAAGTTGGATCCCTACCTCACACCTTAAAAAAAATTAAATCAAAATGGATCAAAGTCCTAAACATAAAAGCTAAAACCATGAGAAGAAAACACAAAGTAAATCTTTGTGACAATGGTTTCTTACATATGATACTAAAAGCACAAACCACGAAATACAAAAATAGATAAAATGGACTTCCTTAAAATTTGAAACTTTTGTGCTTTAAAGGACACTTTCAAAAACTGAAAAGACAATCCACAGAACTGGAGAAATTATCTGAGATATATATCTGATAAAGGACTCATATCCAGAATATATAAAGAAATCTCTCAAATCAACAATGAAAAGACAAATAAACCAATTTAAAAAATGGGCAAAAGATCTGAACAGATATTTACTTAAAGAAGATATACAAATGGCTAATAAGTACAGGAAAAGATGCTCAGCATCATTAGTTATTAGAGAAATGCAAATCAAAACCACAATGAAATAGAACTTAACACCCACTAAAATGGTTACAAGACAGACAATAACAAGTGTTGGAAAGGATGCAGGATAATTGAAATACTCATACATTGCTGATGGAAGTTTAAAATGGTGCAGCTGTTATGTAAAACAGTTTGGCAGTTCCTCAGAAGTTAAACATAAGGTTATCCCATGACCCAGCAATCCCACTCCTAGGTATACCCAAGACAGTTGAAAACAAATGTCCACCCAAAAGCTTGTATATGAATGTTCAGAGCAGAATTATTATTCATAATAGCCAAAAAGTGAAATAACCCAAATGCCCATCAAAGGATGAATGGATAAAAAACTGGCATATCCATACAATGGAAAACAGGAATGAAGGAGTGATACATGATACAACATGGATGAACCTTGAAAACCTATGCTAAGTGAAAGAAACCACACATTGTATGATTTCATGTAGTGAAAAGTTTAGAATAGGTAAATCCATAGAGACAGAAAGTAGATCTGTGGATGCGAAGGGCTGGAGAAGAGGATGGGGAGTGACTGCTAATAGGTGCGGGGTTTCTTATCGTGTTGATGAAAATGTTCTGGAGGACTTCCCTGGTGGTGCAGTGGTTAAGAATCCATCTGCCAATGCAGGAGACACGGGTTCGATTCCTGGTCTGTGAAGATCCCACATGCCGCAGAGCAACTAAGCCCGCAAGCCACAACTACTGAGCCCGCATGCCAAAACTACTGAAGCCCGCGTGCCCTAGAGCCCGCACGCTGCAACTACTGAAGCCCACGCCCTCTAGGGCCCACCTGCTGACACTACTGAGCCCGTCTGCTGCACCTACTGAAGCCCGCGCACCTAGAACCCATGCTCCGCAACAAGAGAAGCCACCACGAGAAGCCTGCACACAATGAAGAGTAGCCTCCGCTTGCCGCAACTAGAGAAAGCCTGTGTGCAGCAACGAAGACCCAACGCAGCCAAAAAAAAGAAAAAGAAAATGTTCTGGAATTAGAGGGTGGTGAGGTGTGAATGCACTGCCACCATCTCCTTCTGCCCCAATATGCTGTACCTGGCTTGAAGGCGTCCGATTCCTTTCTTTGTTGTTCCCTGCGGAAAGCCATTGGCGGTGACATCCAGTGGCTGCTCAGGAACTGCACTCCAGCTGATGGCTATGAAAAGATTCTGGCGTTAAAACTGTTCAGTTTTCTGTAAATGTCAGAGGTATTTTAATAAAAATATTTCCCTACCACTGAAGACTCATGAGAGCTGGATATGATGCCAGAGACAGTGGCTGCCACTCTGATGCCTGGCCTCCAGAATACAACAGTGTAAGTGGTTCATGATTCTTCATCATCACCACCACCATCATCATCATAATAGCTAACAATCATTGAGTATTTATTATATGATGAACACAGTAAATGCATGAAACACAATTTCTCATTTATTCTTCATAACAACCCTGACAAATAAATGATATTCTTATCTGAAGATGAAGGAACTGAGGCTAAGAGAGGACAAATTGCCCAGGGTCATAAAGGGTGTGAACTTGACCCAGTGTGGGTATCTCCCAAGCCCACGCTATTGACCACTTGAGTGGTAAAATGCTACCCCAGGCTGGGAGGATGCAATCCCTTCCAGGCCACTCTAATGTCCAGGGACAAGTTACTCCAGAGCAAGTGGAACCTGGATCCCTTACCTGCCCCACAAGGAACAAGTCGGCCTTGGTTCTCAGCCTTTTTTGCCTGTACTGCACAGCGGCTCTGTTCAAATAGTAAATCTGACTGCTGTATTTTCACTTCTTGAACTCCAAAGCCTTCGGGTAAAGCTGAGACATTCTGACACCTAAACGTGAGGGGAAAGGCATGTAGTTTAGGCTCACTCATCGAGAAAGAGAGTATCTAGGACTGTGGACCACATTACCACCCATGTCTCAGTGGGAGGCAAAGGCCTTAGAAGGTGTGTGGATTTATTTATTTATTTATTTATGGGGAGGATGGTATAGGAGGTTGTGACAGAATAGAATCCAGATCCTATGAACCTTATGGCTGAAGGAAGATCTCTTCCATCACTCTCAAGTGACAGCTATAAACTGAGTCACCACCCCTCAGGGACTTCAGTAACACCGAACTCCATTTCTCATATTGGTTGTGAAAGATTTGAAAACCTTAAGAAGAAGTATTAACCTGTCGGCATCAGCTTCCTAGGGAGTCCTTAAAACAGGCCAGAAACCAAAATTATCCTATAATATAAAAGCTTCATTTTTTTCTCTTGAATATTTCACACAAAGTAGATGCCAACATGTAGTGGGTCTAGAACTGAGCAGACAGCAACTTAAAGTCTTGGAATCAAGAAAACATGGAAAACAGAAAATGTCTTGGGCACAGTGCCTAGGATTGCCTTTTTTTTCTTAACATCTTTATTGGCATATAGTTTATACACCATAAAATTCACCCATTTAAAGTTATAATTCAATTTTTTAAGTATAGTCACAGAGTTGTGCAACAAGCACTGCAATCTACATTTTCGTCACCCCAATGAGAAATCCTGCACCTAACGGCAGTCATTCACCATCCCCTTCTCCAGCCCCTGGCACCCATGAATCTACTTTCTGTCTCTATGGATTTGCCTATTTTGGACATTTCACTCCATGAAACCATACAACATGTGGCTTCTTTCACTTAGCATAAGATTTTCAAGGTTCATCCATGTTGTGACATGTATCAGTCCTTCACTCCTTTTTGTGGCTGAGTAACACTCCACTGCAGGGAGCTACCACCTTTTGTTTATCAATTCACCAGCTGATGGACATTTGGGTTGTTTCACTTTTGGGCTATTATGACTAATGCGGCTATGAACATTCATGTACAACTTTTATGTGGATGTATGTCTTCATTTCTCTTGTGTATGTACCCGGGAGTGGAATTAGTGGGTCATATCCTGGGGTGCTTCCAAGAGTCAGCTTTAGGAGTGGTACATTTGACAAGGGCCCACAGACCTCCCCTGGTCATGGCCTTATCTGCCCTCAGTTACTACAGCATTAATCAGGTTTGGCTGCCCTTCTTTAGGGAGACCACGTTTGAGTGGTCATCATTTGTCTTTCTTTTTAAAAAATTAACACTAATGTCTGAAGGTTTTTAAACATTATAACAGCAATATATGCACACTGCAGAAAAATTAGAAAATAGAGTAATCACAAAGAAGAAAAAAATCACCCATAATACCACAACTCAGTGGTAATCATATTAATACCTTGGTGTATGTCCTCCTATACATTTTTTTCTATGGGCATATATACTTTAAGACCGAAATGAACTTGTTTTACCTTCTAAATTGCTCTTTAAACATTATGAGCATCTTTCCATGTTAAATATTCATCAATATTAGTTGTAACAAAAATCACAATCTTCTATTGCTGGCCATTTCAGTGGTTTCCTCTTTTTTTTTTTTTTCCTTTAAATTAGTACACACAAAGCTAAATATTTGAGCACTTTCTTAATTATTTCCTTAGAACAAATTCTTAACTCTTTGTGCATAGGTATGTATGTCCAGGCTCTTTGGACATATTCTCAGACTGCTTTTTGGAAAGACTGTTCCCTCCCTGCCCTCTCACCTCCCAATCAGTGCTCTCTGCATGGCCTCCTGGCTGTACGGGCACTTCCCAATGACCACAGCTGACAGGTAGATGGGCTCTTCCAGGAAGTGCATCAGCAGTGCCCCCTGGCATCCGAGGACGTTCCACCGTGCCAGCTTGTCACTGCAGGACATGGAGCAAGTCCTGTCCCCCCGGCCTGGCTTCACTCGGAGCAGCCCCACCCGGTGATAGGCAGCACCAGGTTTCCCTGAGTCTCCAGCTTCTCCAGGCACACACTTGGCTCCAGT
Source organism: Balaenoptera musculus (assembly GCF_009873245.2). Lineage (NCBI taxonomy): Eukaryota > Metazoa > Chordata > Mammalia > Artiodactyla > Balaenopteridae > Balaenoptera > Balaenoptera musculus. Next base: position 48,565,598 of record NC_045803.1, read on the forward strand.
TCTATAAACGTCCACCACTTTGGCGCCACCGGGGGCCATTCCAGTGACAGCGGCTGGTTCCTCTGCAGTGAGATTAGAGCTGCTGACATCTGGTGAATTAGGGCCACTTTCCTGGTTGCCAAAACTCTGATGGTGAGCCATACCATCAGGAGTCCTGGGCTCAAGCCTCATCTTTTTGGTCACAGGACTATCTGAGTCTTCACATTTCCTTTTATCTTCAGGAGCTTCTAGGTTATCACTAGCTTCTACTGATGGGTTATTGGCCCAATCTCTACTGACAGGACAGCAAGGCTGATCTTCAAACTGAAGCATTGGAATGATGGAGGCATCCCCACCTGTAGGAGAAGAAATCACTTAAACCAGTGGTTCTCAAAGTGAGGCCACCGGACCAGCCACATAAGCATCCCTTGGGAACTTGATAGAAATGCAAATTCTTGGGACCCACAGTAGCCCTGTTGACTCAGAAACTCTAGAGGCGGTACCCAGCAGTCTGTTTTAACAAGCTCTCCAGGTGATACTGATGCAACGTCAAGTTTGAGAACCACTGACTTAAATGAAGCTTAATTCTATTCTCCCAGCTACCTGAGATGAATTAAGAACACTTGGCCAAATTTCCCTAACAAGAATTCTCTGAGGTTCTTGCTGAAGACCGTATCCTAAACCCAGTGAGCTAGACTCTCTCAGGGGGAGGAGTCTTGAAAACTGAATTGTTTAACAAAGATCCCAGGTGATTCTTACCACAGAAGTTTTGGAAACACTAGATTAGATCAAGGTTTCTCAACCTCCACACTGACATTCTGGGCCAGATAATTCCTTGCCATGGGGGCTTGCCCTATATATTACAGGATGTTTAGCAGGCTCCCTGGTCTCTACCTACTAGATACCAATAGCACCCCTGAGTCTGACCATCACAAATGTCTGCAGATGCTGCCAAATGTCCCCTGGGCAGCAGAATCATCCTGAGTTGAGAACCCCTGGCTTAGAATGAGCACAGTTTCTCAAGTGCATTTTGTGGAATATTATTCCATAAGATGCCTTGGAAAACAAAAGTGGATGGTTGATTTCATGGTTAAATAAGTTTGGCAAATAATGCTCATAATTTCTCCATCTTGCATATCCTCACAGTAAATTACACAACTGGTATTTCCCCAAGCTGGTTTAGAGATTTCTGACCCACTCTGTGTTTACAGGGAATCAAAGAAAACCAGAGGTCAGTAAAAAGCACACCTCCCCTGTGAGAAGGGAGCTTCTTCTTCAAACACTAATGTGTATTGCTTTTCTAAAGTGTGTAAATAATACGTCTGTGGTCTTTATAACCTAAGAGTGGAAAAGCCAAGAGATGCAGAAGTGGGAGTGTTGCCAGAGAGGCTGGCTGGCAGGCTTCCAGAGACCTCACAAGGTGACAGTGACTTTGGAGAATTCCCCAGGGCCCACCTCCCACTCTGAAGGCTCAGAGATTTGATCTTGACAGATGCCTGAACTCAAGAGGCTGACTCATGCTAATACAGCTCACAAGTACCAGTCTGAAGTAGCCAATCCAGGCACCAACTTATCAATTAGTAATGAGGAATAAATGCCAAGGGAGCCAAACAGTCACATTCTCTAGGTAGTGTTCTTTCTCCCTGCAGACAAACGATGGGTGGACATCACACTGTAAAAGATTACCCGTCACCCTGGGAGTTAGATCAGTGGTTCTAAATTTTGATTTCAAAGACCAGTAAAATCTCCAGAAGATTTTAAGATGAATAGAGTGTTGACAACTCTTTATTCATCAAGTAAGATCTTTAAAAATCCTATTTATCATTATTTTAATAATACATAAAAATCTCATAACCTTAAAATGGAAAGAAATTAGTTTTTTTGAAAAACTCACTGAGTAGTCCTGATTTTTCTCATCTGGCCATGGACCAGTACACTCTCACAAAGCAGTACCAGCCTGCAAACCACTGATTTATGTAGTTTGATTAGGCGGTCAGGCCAGCAGTGATCACCAGATGTATCCCTCTCCACAAGAATGCTACACCTCCTTTGGGCTTCCCTGGTGGCGCAGTGGTTGAGAATCTGCCTGCCAATGCAGGGGACACGGGTTCGAGCCCTGGTCCGGGAAGATCCCACATCCTGCGGAGCAACTAGGCCCGTGAGCCACAACTACTGAGCCTGCGCGTCTGGAGCCTGTGCTCCGCAACAAGAGAGGCCGCGATAGTGAGAGGCCCGCGCACCGCGATGACGAGTGGCCCCCACTTGCCGCAACTAGAGAAAGCCCTCGCACAGAAACGAAGACCCAGCACAGCAAAAATAAATAAATAAATAAATTAATTAAAAAAAAAAAAAAAGAATGCTACACCTCCCACTGGGATCAGCCAGGCCCTGGATATTCAAAATGTGATACATGGGCCAATACCACTGGCACCACGTGGGAGTTGGTTAGAAATGCAGACCTCCGGCTCTACCCCAGACCTACTGAATTTGAATCTGCATTTTAACAAGATCCCTGGGTGATTTATATGCATATTACAGTTTGAGAAGCACTGAGTTAGGAAACAACCTATCAGGGCACTGCTAAGAATAGAGTATGGATGAGTCCTGCCTTCCTCTGTATGTCATTTTCCTGTTCTTTCATAAGCTATATTTTTGATTTGAGTTATGATCTTCAGTTATTGTCTCTTAAGAGTGATTACCTATCTGCTCTAATTGCATAGTTAGTTTTAAAATTTAATACTCAGGGAACAATCTTATATCCTTATTTCAAAGTTTTTAGGGTGAGGAAATTTTACCACCATCCCTGAACTGTTGTCTACAAAGGGTAGAAATTATTCCCAATTTTCAAGACAGAAAAACAAAGGATAGAAAATCGGCCAGGTCTGGTCTTCCCGCCTAATGCAACCATAGCACCTGAATATCCCCTTACGACTCATCAAAATTTACCTTAACTAACCATGGCTGTCGACATTTCCTAAAAAACTAAAGGGTAAGCAAGGGACTAGTCTTATTCACTGCTACATAACCAGTATGTCACACTTGCCTGACAAGGAGTAGAAAATTTATGTTTAATGAATGAATGAAATGAGTTTCGGGATAAATCACCATAGAACTCAGGGCTTTGGACCTCTAAGCCCTATTGTTGGTTTTGGACCTTGTGGGGTCTCAGCTTTAAGCTTCCCAATCCTGCTTGGGAACTGAGAACTGAATAATAGTATGAGTGAAGCGCCCTCCCCTTTTCCTTGGTAGAGACGTGATTAGGCACACTGGGCTGTTCACAAAAAGGCACTATCAATGGTTGTAGCTCCACTTCATCTAAGGTGTTTTTTTGAGAAACTATGGATAAGACAACAATAAGGAAGCAGACAATGTAACATGAATCCAAAGGCTTTAATATACTTACAGGGTGTATGGCTGGAGAAAAACACAAACAAGAGGTCTGGTCTGAGTTTCCACAGTTCTCTCTGAGTTCCTGGGACAAAGATGCTATCCTCTTTCAGGCTGGCTGCCAAGTGGAGCTGATGGAGAAGGTACCTAATGGGGTGCAGGATGTTATCAGAACGAACAACCAGTCTCTGTGGTAAAGGGAAAGACTCTGGCTGCGTTAATACTAAGAAAGAAAGAGATACTGCAGACCAATGGGACTGGTAGCGACTGGGAATTATGAGAATGACCTAGCCCAGTGACTCTCAAAATGCGATTCCTGAAACAGCAGCATCAGCATCAGCTGGAATTTATTAGAAATGCAACTTATCAGGCTCCACCCGGATCTGCTGAATCAGAATCTCTGGGGATGGGCCCAGCTATCTGGGTTTTAACAAACCTTCTAGGTGATTCTGATGCACATCAAGCATGAGAACCACTGTCTAGACAAGCACTATTTTAAGTGCAGTTCGGAGGCCTACATAGTCAGTATTACCTAGGAGCTTATTAGAAATGCATATTCTGGGGCCCCCACCCAAGCTAAATCAGAGTTTTTGGGGATGTAGCTTTACCTTTGGAAACTCCTTCTGGCTATGACCTCAGCATGGCTATCATTGAGGATGTCTCCTGCGGCAAAGACAGGACATTTGTGAAGACATATGGAACCTGGAGATTCCCTGGTTTCTAAAAGCAGAACATAGCAGCTTCTCCCAGCACCCAGAATGGCCATGTAGCTCCTGGAAGGCTTTGCCTGAAAGTTTTACAATCATTACTGGCAAAGCATTTACAGCAGGGTTTCCTCAACTACTGACATTTAGGGTTGGAAAATGCTTTGTTGCATGGGGCGGGGGGCACTGTCCTGGGCTTTGCAGGATGTTTAGCAGCATTCCTGGCCTCTACTCACTAGAGACCACTAGCATATTCCCCTCTCCCCAGTTTTGACAACCAAAATGTCTCCACATATTGCCTAAAGTCTCCTGGGGGGCAAAATTTCCCCTAGCTGAGAACTCCTGATTTATAGGGAAATCTTTATCTGGAGGAGAGGAGCCCAGATCTTTTGTGCCCTCATGCCATACTTGTGCTCATAGTGATAAAATTCCATCGAACTCTATCAACAGTGGTCCTGGAACAGCGGCATCATATCCAGGAGGAAAGGCTAGGAGAATGAGGAGAGCGAACTGGAGAAGGAATCTGTTAACGGGCAACCAGAAGGTGAAGATGCCAGACCTCTAAGGGATTTCCATATTCTTTCTGGTGCCAAAATCTCCATTTAATTAAAGATTGCTTTGTGGGGCTTCAGATCTAATATGGAATAGCTAAGCCCAGGGAACTTTTGGTTTGAGCATGAAAATACTGGCCAACTTTCAAGCCACTCGGAAAGATGTTCCTGGTGGCCTTTGCTTCCACAGCTTACTTCCATTCTTTAAATGAGTTCTGTCCTTGCAACTGGAGCGACAGTCAGTGGGAAGTGAAAGGTCAGCCACCTAGCGATATGGCCCCTTTGCTCTGCCGAGGAGAGGAACGGATGACATGCACACCGGTTTCCAAAACTCCCTAACAGGCCCTGTTCAGAACCCACCGGGGCTTACCGCTCTTCCTCATTTTGGACTGGCCTATGCATTTGGTTCCTGTTCCCATTGAGACAACTTCCTTTGTCACTGAGGGGAAAAAAACAAATTATTAAGTGAGCTCTCAGAATCTAAGTGGTCTATAGGTTTAATAAGTCTGCACACTGAGTCCCCCAAAGGCTGACTCAACTGTGGACTGCGGTTCCAGCACGGCCATCTCCCGCCACCAGAGGTACCCCGCCCCCTGGCGGGGAGCAGCGGAACATGCCCAACATCGAGGTTTACACCCAACCGCCATCGTCCCTGCCTAGCCCTGTGTAGTTCTACCATCTCCTACAGGGAGAGACAGCGTTCCAGGGAGAAAAGGTCTCACCTTGCACCGGTCTGTCAGGGCGGTCGCAGGCCTGGTCAGCTGTAGGTTGTATCTTCACCACGGCTGCGAGCAACGTCCACTCGCGGTTGGGCTCAGGCTTCCCTTGCTTGGGCAGCCTGCTCCCATAGTGCTCATAACACAGCCGCGCAATCTCATCCGCGGTCCACATGGTGTGAGCTGGTGCTGAGGCCCTGAGCAAAACCCACAACCATCAGAAGGGCAGAAAGGAGAACGAATGCAAGATGCTACAACCCTGCACCAGTGCTTCAACAGGCATTCAGATATAGCCCATTCATGTTCACACTGAGGTTTCTCAGTTCGGAACCCTATGTATCATCTTCTCCTACTACCCCTCTGCCTTCTTTTCATCTTTAATGAAAGACCAAAGAAGTCCCAAATCTCACAACCCCAGAAGATACCCTATTTCTTCAAGCTGCTTTTTTTTCTTCTTCTAATGTTATATATTTGACATGTTTCTAATGAATCTGAACCTAACTACTCAAAATGAAAGCATATGAGAAGGAAGTATCCTTGTTACTCCAATTTTCATTTGGAAATAGCATGTAAAATAGCTGAGGGTGCAGACCTCAGCTTGCTTTGGACAGACTCTCACCATACAAAGTTTATCTTTCCGGGGAGAAGGTTTTTCTTTTCCGTCCTCTTTTTCAGACGTTTTACTTGTCTTTCCGTCATAGCAGATAGTTTACCTCCCTCTAGTAAACCTCCAGTGATGCCCCCATCAGGAAAGCAACCCTTTAATTTCTTCTACAGCGTTTTATGATGCAGAGGGAAGAAGTGACAGGAGTCTAGTGGTTTCTCACCAGTCAAGTGTTCCGCTTCTCAGAGTGAGTGCTTTGGAGTTACCATTTCTGGAGTCTCATCCTGGTTTTGCTACAAAGTAACTGTGCGATATTGCGTAGATTACTTAACCTTTCTGTGTCATCTGATAATAGAGACAGTAGTATGTAATCCACTGGAGTTACTGCGAGGCTTAAATAATTACAAAAAGCAATTAAAAAAAAAAAAGCAATTGGTACAAAGTTGAGCATAATTAATGTTAACTGAGATTAATATTACAAAAAAGAACACTTGAATTTCCTGATTGATTTGCCTTGAGCTCCTTATCAGGCAGTGGAACTGTAATGGACATGTAAAACCATGAATAAGAAACCATGAAGCAGATCAGACCTAAAAGAGGTCTAGAATACTTCCCTTGAAACTCTCTCACTCTTGACTCTATGGATGCTCGCTCAGTGACCTCATTTGGACTCAAATGTATGAAAAGCTTCCTAGTAGAAAATAAGATCATATGGTGATGGACAAAGCCAGACATGTCACCAAAAAAAAAAAAAAAAAAGGCTCCACTGCACCCCAATGCATATAGCAGACAACTGACTTTTCTACAATGAGAAAAATTGCGTTGTGTTAAATTAATTAAACAAGGAGGCCATTAGATTGATGAGGCTCTAATGCTGTGGTGCCCTATTTAAGCAAACCAAGATCTAAGCGTGTTGGGCTTCCCTGGTGGCACAGTGGTTAAGAATTCGCCCGCCAATGCGGGGGACACGGGTTCGAGCCCTGGTCCGGGAAGATCCCACATGCCGTGGAGCGACTAGGCCCATGTGCCACAACTACTGACGCTCTTGAGCCCGTGAGCCACAACTACTGAACCTGTGTGCCACAACTACTGAAGCCCATGAGCCTAGAGCCGGTCCTCCACAACAGGAGAGACCACCGCAATGTGAAGCCCGTGCACCGCAACGAAGGGTAGCCTCCGCTCGCCACAACTAGAGAAAGCCCGCGGGCAGAAACAACCCAACACAGCCAAAAATAAATTAAAAAAAAAAAAAAAAAGTTAAAGTAATTCGGCTGCCAGAGGAGAAAAGGCTTTAGAGGGGTTGGAAGTGAAGCCTACTTCCCTTAGGCCCCCTCCTCAATATCCTCCAGGGGCCCGGGTGGGGCCCATTCGGAGACTCCAGGCCCCTGCAGCAGGGACAACGTGCGTGCCTGCCCCCTTGGGCTTTGTGGGATGCTGCCGAGAGGCCACGCGCCCCGCACTCGTCCGCAGCAGGAGCTCTCCGCACAAGGGGACGTTGGCATTTCCCTGAAAGGAGCCGCATTATCCCACCGGACACGCGGTGGGAGAGGCGCGGTCCTGATATCCTCTCCCCACACAAAAAGGGCTCCGGAAAGTCGGACAGAGGGGACCTCACCCAGGAGCCCCAAGGTCCCCCTTATTTGCGCGCCCTCGGCCGCACGACCCCACCCCCTTCACGGACGCTCGCCTCCCACCTCCACAACTCGCGCTCTCGAAGGGAACAAACAGAGCCCGCGCGGCGCAACGGGCGTGACGTCACAAAGAGGTGGCGCTTCCAGACCCATCTCCGAAGGCGCGCAGTGCACGCTGGCCTTTGTAGTCGTTTAGGGGGCGGAGCCAGGGGCGGCTGGGCTGATCCTTAGAGTCTAGCGACTTCCGGCGCTGTGCTTAGGTACGGGTGAAATGGGCTCAGGGAAGCTGACTCCCCGGTGGGATAGATTCAAATAGTAGAATGATGTCGTATCTTGGAACACTAGTCTGAATTTTTGTCTAAAACATTGATGTCCAGTAGAAATATAATTCGAGCCAGATATGTAATTAAAAAATTTCTAGTAGCTACGTTTTAAAAAGTCAAAAGAAATGTGAAATTAATTTTAACCATATATTTTATTTAACCCAGCATATTCAACATATTTCAACGTGTAATCAATATTTTTTTATAAATTTGAGATATTTTACATACTTTTCTTCATACTAAGTTTAAGAAATCTGGTGTGTATATTACAGTACATCTAAGTTCTGACCAGCCACATTTCAAACGCTCAATAGCCATATGTGGCTAGTGGCTTACCGTATTGGACAGCTCGTGTCTAAAACCTTCAGTTTGTCAGGTATAGGTAGTATAGCTGTCTTGGATAGTTCAGGAGTCTGTACCATTCAGCAGCTGTATACCTCAATTACTAAAGATGAGAGAATTCACTTTTCTTACTACCCCTCAAAAGCTAGAGAAGAAGTGCAACTTACTTGATCCCCATCTTTCTCTCTAGATCAGAGGAAAAGGGCCACAGGCCTCCTCCAAGTGTCAGGACCCTGATCCTCCTTCCTCTCTCCAACATGTTTAGTTTTGTTGTTTTCTTTTTTGTTTTTGGCCATGTGGCATGTGGGATCTTAGTTCCCTGACCAGGGATCGAACCTGCGCCCCTTGCATTGGAAGCGCAGGGTCTTAACCACTGGACTGCCAGGGAAGCCCCTCCAGCATGTTTAATCTGCGACTGACTCCTTGTCTTTAAAGATTCCTGGTGGGGGAATCATCTTCCAGGGTCATCTCAGGGATTAGTACCACCATTTGTCTAGTTGCATAAACTGAAAAGTGAATCACCTTGTCATTTCCCTTCCCTTCACCCCCATAATATAATCCAATATATAATCCATTACCAAGTCCTGTTGAGCTTTCTCTCTCTTGAGTCCATCCAATTCTGTCCATTTTCATGGCAACACCCTAGTCCGAACTGCTGTTGTTTCCCTCTTGGACTGCTTGTTAACCTTGGACTTTAACCTCTTTCTGCCCAACTCCAATTCTTTTTCACAGAGCAGCCAAACTGATGTTTTCAAAATGCAGGTATGATGTCACTCCCCTGCTTAAATGCTTCAGTGGTTTCCCAGCACTTTTAAAGTGCAGACAAAGTCCCATAGTAGGGCTCACAGCCCTGTATGACCAGCACCGTCCTGCCTCATCTGTTGGCATATTTCTTTGGGTTTTTATATCTAGTGGTATTGGTCTTCTCCTTGTTCTTTCCTAGTCAGGGCCTTTGCACTTGTTGCCACACTATGGAAAGCCCTTCCTTCCCTTCTTTGACTAGTTAGTGCTCTATCTTCCTTCAGATCTCAGATCTGATGTCCTCAGGGAAACCTTCCTTAACTAGGTCTGTTAGAGTTTCTCAATACCCCATGGATCTCTCCTTCAGAGCATTTTCCAGAGTTTCCATTTTTTGGTTTTATTGGGATGATTTATTAAATATTTTCTTAAAGGATTTTTTTTTTAAGATTTAATTTTATCTATTTTTGGCTGTGTTGGGTCTACATTGCTGTGCGCAGGCTTTCTCTAGTTGTGGTGAGCGGGGGCTACTCTTCGTTGTGGTGCGTGGGCTTCTCATTGCGGTGGCTTCTTGTTGTGGAGCATGGGCTCTAGGCGCGTGGGCTGTTGTTGTGGCACACGGGCTCTAGAGCGCAGGCTTAATTGTGGTACATGGGCTTAGTTGCTCTGCGGCATGTGGCATCTTCCCAGACCAGGGATCAAACCCATGCCCCCTGCATTGGCAGGAGGATTCTTAACCACTGCACCACCAGGGAAGTCCCCTTCCAGCTTTCATTCTGTTTGTCATTTTTTCCTGCTAAACCACACAGACAAGATGTCTACTGCTGCTTCAGTTCCTCTATCCCCAAGCTCCTTGAGGCCAGACAGCTGGCATCTGCCCCCAGCCTACTACTAAACAGCTCTCCAAAGATCACTTGTGACCTCATTAATCCTTGTTGCCTTTTCCAATGGTCCACATTGACGGTACAGTGGTGCCTGAAGTCCAGTCCCTTATCCTAGTGAGTTGACTTTTCATTATTAATTAACACCACCTTGCTGAAGGATGTACCATATGATGTGTTTCTTCTGAAATACCACCTGGTCATCTAACCTGCACTGCCAAGTGCTCCTGGAGCCTATGTTCAACACCAGCAAGGAGTGAGGTGCTCAGAACTCCCTGTAGTTCCCAGTCAGGTAATTCTGGGTGCCTAGATCATTTTACCAGCCGCAAAGTAAAAAACTGCTCTGTGAAAGTAGACTGGCAACTCCCAAGCCGAGACGCTTGCAGAGGTTTTGCTGAAGTGCAAAAGACAAGTCCTTTGTTGTCTCGTTGGAGAAAAGTTTCCCCCGCTGCCTCCCTGTGTCATGGGCTCTCTTTTAATAGCAGGTCCCCAGCCATACCCTTGTCACATTCTTAGCTCAATTGAACTGTGCTGAAAATGAGAATACACCAGACTCACTATTCAGCATCCTATTCACTCTTCCCACCCAATGTCTAACAAGCATGTTAAATTTAATTATGTCCAAAACCAAACACTCAACCTTCCTTCTCAAACCTGCACTTCCTCAAGTTTTTTCCATCTCAAGTCAATGACAACTCTACTTTCCAGTTGGTCAGGCCCCAAACCTTGAAATTATCTTTGATTCCTCTTCTTACAACCCACATTGACAGCAGATTCTGCTGACCTCAGGAACACAGGCAAAGTCCAATGGCTCAACCATCACCATCTCTTTACACCACCCAAGGCTAAGCCATCATCGCTCCTCAGCCCACTGCTGCAGTGCAACTGTCTCCCTTTCACTCTTGCTTTCCACATGCTAACTAGAACAATCTTTTAAAAACACTGCTCAAGGGAACTTCCCTGGTGGTCCAGTGGCTAAGACTCCGTGCTTCCAATGCAGAGGGCATGGGTTCAATCCCTGGTTGGGGTATTAAGATCCCACATGCCACACGTGGTGTGGCCAAAAAACAAACAAATAAAAAAACACTGCTCAAAACCCTCCAATGGCTTCACACCCCACTCATAATACATACTCCTCTGCATGGCTTACAGACGCCTGCATGATCCGGCCCCTTACTGATCTTCACTTGCTCCTCTCTGGCCATACCAGACCCCTTTGCTGTTCCTCAAAAATGCAGCCCTGTAGTCTAAATCACCCCTTTTCCACTCAGATCTCTGTTTCCAGATCTCTACTTAAATGTCACCTAGAAGAGGTCTTCCCTGACCACATATGCAACGTAGCACTGCCTCCATCACTTCTATCTAAAATAGCACCTCTGGGGACTTCCCTGGCAGTCCAGTGGTTAAGACTCCGCCTTCCAATGTAGGGGGTGGTTTGATCCCTGGTTGGGGAGCTAAGATCCCACATGCCTCGCGGCCTAAAAACCAAAACATAAAACAGAAGCAATATTGTTAACAAATTCAATAAAGACTTTAAAACATTCATTATGTCAGCTGTCTAATAAGATGACATTCCAAAAGTAAAAAGAGTGATGAGACAGGAGTAGAGACAAATGGTTTATTTGGTAACAAGGAGTAAAAAGGAATTCTTAATTCCTCTTCTCTCTTTTGATGGCTGACATGAAATGTGATAGTCAAATAGACAGCAATGCACACAGGAATTCCCTCGCAGTCCTTGATCTTCTGCACAAGCGCAGATGCCCAAGCCGTGCGACTTGCTGTCACTGTTTTCTAGACAGAAGTGCCGGCTGCTGTGCTTTCCAGTCCCTCAGTCGTGGCTACGTTCTCCTTCTTGTCTTCAGGTTTCATGGCAGGAAACAGAAGCACTTCCTACAGGAGAGAGAATGCATTCTGAAGCTAAGACACACTTTTTCCTGGCTATCCACCTACTCCTTTCACCCCTCATTACTGTTATCACCAACACCCGGACATCTGTGTTCTTTCATTTCAATTCAGTCCCTCTCAGTTACAGAGGCTGGAAAAGAAGAAATGCACAGCGCTGCCTAGGGTACAATGTCAAAAGAAGGAACAAACAGAGAGATACTCTTCAAATATGATTTCCTCAACTATAAACATGGGATAGCAACAGTTTCTACACGTCATAAGCTGACTTAAGTTAAATGAGATAATGCATGCAGATGGCTTAGCATGTTCCTTGGATCCTTAAGAAATGTGAACAATTAGTATTTCTTCTGCCTCAGGTTGAAAAACCCCCGAATTCTGTAAGGTCAGATGCTCTGCCCCTCCTCTGGTGAAGTCCCCTGTAACTTCTCTGCCTGCCCCTCCTCCTAGCCCAAAGCCCTCTCTTTAGGCTCCAGGCCCACCACACCCCGCTTCCAACACAGTGGTGCTCCTTCAGGGTCTCCTCGTACCTTGATGTTATTGGAGTCGGTGAGAAACATGGTGACGCGGTCGATGCCCATGCCCCAGCCACCTGTGGGGGGCAGCCCGTATTCCAGGGCAGTGCAGAAGGTTTCATCTATGAACATGGCCTCATCATCGCCAGCAGCTTTGGCCTGGAAGAGGAGAACCACACAGCGACGTTGTTCTAGGCTGTGCTCTCTCAGCGTCTGAGTGAACACGTGAAAACGTCCAGAGGCAGTATCATTCCAGGGATGCTCTGGACACCCAGCACTTGCTGGGAATTGGTTTCCCAGTAACTCCAGGATGGAGCCATTTCTTTCAAAGACCTGGAGGTCAGGACTGATGAATTCTACCTCAGAACACATGCAAATTTCTCTGCGAAATGAAAATACTTCTACTGCCTGGGGCTCTTCAAGTCCAGTGAAACGCATTTTCTTTCAGAGACTCTGATGATTCCCAACAGTCTTTCTCCCACTTCCTGAACCACCCATCAGTGGCAGTGCTAGTGTAGGCAGCCTGTGGGTGCTTTGGCTTCTCATCCTCAAGCCACCTCAATAAATGTACCATCTAAGAAAAATTATGTTCTTGTCAAGTGTCACACTCCTCAAACAGATATTCATGCCTAAGCTCCATTTATATAGAAATCCTAGGGCCAAAACTAGTCAAGTTCTCCATCTTGAAATGTGACTTCCTCCAGTGAAGCCTGTGGCTTTCATCCTTCATTCTGCTGAAGTCACCAGGAGTTGCAGACAAGACACAGACCAGGGTTAATGCTGATATCTTCTGGTGAGTGGGCACATATTCCTTCCTTACCTTGGCCTGTTCTTCAAAAAGCTGCCGCTGTCGCATAGGGTCATTCAGCTCAGTGTAGGCATTGCATATTTCCTTTTTCATGACAAATAGCTCAAAGCGTTCAGTCAGACCCTCTTTAGAGCGGTGCCTGGGGACAGGAGACCAAAGGGGAGGGTGAATATGCAGGTTCAGTAAGAACATCTGGTACAAACAAGAATTCCTGAAATCTAGTTGACTCAAAATTGTACTGATTGTGACCAAAAGCCTGCATGCATCCTTGGCACCAAATCACTTGGTACATTAGTGAGGAGGGTTAGAGACAAAGAACCTTTAATTATCTTCACAACAGGCATGTGTGGTAGACTGATATACTGAACCATACCCCCTGTATTTATGCCCTTCTGTAGTCCCTGCCACACTGAGTCTGGGCTGCCCATATGACTTGCTCTGGCCAATGGGACATCAGCAGAGGATTGATATGTGTTTGCACATCAGGATTTATTCTTTTGGAATGCTTCCACTTGGAACCCTGGCTACGCTGCCAGAGAGGCCCCAGAGGATGAGATCCCATGTGGAGGAGATGCAAGGTGCCCTGGCAAAGTTCCCAGTTGAAAAAAGCCACTCGAGTTACCCTAGCCAACACCACGTAGAGCAGAAAGACTACCCAATGAACCCACAAACTCTTGAGAATAAACTGTTTTATGCCGCTAAGTTCTGAGGTTATGCAGCAACAGGTAACTGCAACACCGTGCTTTATCTTACCATTTGGCCAGAGGACTCATTATCTGTGGGTGATCACAGATGAATGTAGGATTGATGCACGTCACTTCCAGGAACTCCCCGACAAGCTTAAGGAGAAAGCAGAGTTAGAGAGCCCTTCTAAATGGCATTTTGATCATCTCCATCTTGGTGGTAGAGGCCTCGGACCCTAACCCTATACCTGATGCTATACGGGTTTATCCTAAGCTTCTCAATGGTTGGTAATAAGGTAACGAACATAACTATTTGGCACAGAGCTTAGTACAGCAGGAATTCAAAACTTGTTCTCTCATTAGAGCTTTCCTATGAAGCTGTAGAAGTTCATTCTCTACAGTAGAGTTCACCTTCATAGGGAGTAGGGGGCGTTACCACTGGATGAGGGCATGTACTAGAAGTGCACGGCCTTTCACCTTATCAAGGAGCCTGGCTGTGGTCCGAGGTGGAGGGCATTCAACAGCTTTTGCCACACAGATATCATCTAGAATTTTGCGAGTTTCTGTAATACAAACATACAAGTTAGGACAGAAGACATCACACTACCCCATTAAGAGGTATATAAAGAGAGTAACATGGGAAATTCTAGCCCTGACCTAATCTAATTCAGAGCTGAACAGGAAGGAGGGCCCTACAGTGAAGGAGTGCATCACTTTACCTTCGGTTTCGAAGAGGTTAGTTTCTGGCAGTTTCATGCCCAGGGCTTTCTCAAGCTCTTCTACCATGCTGATTTTCCGGAAGGGTGGGGTGAAGTCAATCTCACAGGCTTGGCCCTCTGGGCCATCTGGATGATAGGTGACCTTGTAACTGCCTGTAATGTGTTTCACCATCCCTGGGAAAGAAATGTGTCATTTAAAGAGGACCAACAGGAAGTCCAATTGAAAGCGGCACACCAGCCCTGCAAACTTTCTTTGTAGTGAAAGATAAAGGGAGCAGGAGGGGTCACCTGAAATCATCTTCTCTGTGATTTCCATGAGATCATGATAGTCTGCATAGGCCATGTAGAATTCACAGGTGGTGAACTCAGGATTGTGAGTCAAATCAATTCCTTCATTCCGGAACTGGCGTCCGATTTCATAAACCCGGTCAATGCCACCAACCACCAGCATCTAATAACAACACACGGCCATGGTCATGGCAGCTAATCTTGTCTTACTGGCTAGGGAAAGTGTCTGTCTACAAAAGCTGTAAGTTGGATTTCACAGCTCAAGGCATGCTTTCAGGTCTCTACCCAAATGCTGAGTGCCCTACTCTCTTTAGGCCTTTGTGGACAGTCATCATTCATTCTGGCTGTCCAGGATCACTGAACTATCTTCCCTTGTCTGGGGTGTCCCCCATCTTGTGAGTGTGAGCCTCCCCAAGAAAGAAGCCTCTTTTGGGGTTAGGATGTAGGCATGTGACCTAAGTTCCCCAACCTGTGAGACTTCAACACGCAAAGATGATGCAGGTATTGCACAGAATCCCTTCTGGTGAAGGGGGCCAGAGATATCTGGCTTATAGAGGTAGTAACTGCAGAAGTCCCAATGGCAATGACCTGTGCCTAGTGCCAAGCTTATGAGCTGTGGTAACTGTCCTGACTGGAAGATACTGGGTTCTTCATGGGAATAGCTCAGTGATATGATTCAGAATCATTCCTAGTTGTGTGGTCTCCAAGCCTGATTCTCTGATCTTCCTGGAAATTGTGAGCTTCCTTATATATTCGAATACATTTTTTTTTTTTTTGCTTAAACACCATTAACAGGCTTTGTCATTTGCAAGTAAGAATCTCAAATGACACAGCCTTCGATATTTACTCTGGTGATTTGAGGATATTTCCAACTTTCAGACAGAGATTCAACTCATTCTTCTACAAAAGACTAAAATCAAATTTAATCCAAGGAGGATTATAAACTTAAAAGTATTATAAGATTATGGGAAACAAAGTATGTTAGGAGGATCTGTACACCTAGGAAAGATACTCCCTTTGCACTATAATGCTCTACTGATCCTATAGATAAATTCCAGAAATGTAAAACTCAGAAGCCTGACAATTTAGAATACTCTCCTGGTTGTTCTACCCTCAATGTTCCTCTTATTTCTGACTGTACCTGTCTAGCCAATATTTTTCAGCCTTCTACTTCTCTAAGGACACAGGGCATCTTCTTATTGACTACCTTATGGTAGAGTTCTGGAGCAATCCTCATATATAAATTCATGTCCAGCTCATTGTGGTAGGTGATAAAAGGCTTGGCCACAGCTCCCCCTGGGATGATGTTCATCATGGGAGTTTCAATCTAAAAGAGAAGAAAAACATTTAGTTCACAGACAGAGGTCCTCAAACTAGAGTTCTTGGGAATGGCTCATGCTTTGAATGTGATAGTGTAAGCCCACTATATCCCAAGTAAAAGTTAAGTTCAATAATAATGTGTAGGTGCTTGACAAAAAAAGTAGAGATAGCTTGATTTTCTAGAATAGTGTCTCTATTAACACCAAACACCATTAACACAGTCCCATAAACTTTCACAAGCTGTTAGTGGGACTCTAAATGGGTACAGCCTTTCTTGAGTTCAGTTTGCAGTATTTATTAAAAATTGTAACTGCTTATACCCTTTGACTTATTCTACTTCTAGAAATCCATCCTACAGAAACACCTGTCCATGTGCACAAAGATGTTCACTAAAACATTATTGAAGAAAATCAAAAACTTAAACTATCAATAGGGGAAATAATTATAAAGCATCAAAAAGGAATATACATACACACATATATATGGACATGCAAAGGGCCCCAGAATATATTGTGTGTGTGGGGGGAGGTCCATTATAATACAATGTGACTTCATTTATGTTTAAAGCAAAAAATAAAACCGTTCTAAAACACTTACACTTACACACTTACACTTACCCCACCTGTCACATGCACAGGAATGGAGGTATTATAAATACGCAGAGTAAATGGTGAGGAAGGATACATATTCAAGTTTTTTTTAAAAAAAATATTTATTTATTTATTTATTTATCTGGTTGCGCTGGGTCTTAGTTGCAGCACGCAGGCTCCTTAGTTGAGGCTCAAGAGTTCCTCAGTTGTGGCACGCGAACTCTTAGTTGCGGCACGCAAACTCTTAGTTGCGGCATGCGTGTGGGACCTAGTTCCCTGACCAGGGATTGAACCTTGGGCCCCTGCATCGGGAGTGCAGTCTTAACCACTGTGCCACCTCAAATTCAAGTTTGGAGAGGGACATTAGCTGGGAAAAAATGAAAGGGGACTTTCAGTTTTGTTTCTATTTATTTCTTTATTGTTTGAATTTGTTTTATGGTAACACGTACTCACCTTTCTCATAAAATTAG
Source organism: Balaenoptera musculus (assembly GCF_009873245.2). Lineage (NCBI taxonomy): Eukaryota > Metazoa > Chordata > Mammalia > Artiodactyla > Balaenopteridae > Balaenoptera > Balaenoptera musculus. The sequence continues at coordinate 48,582,749 of NC_045803.1, forward strand.
AAAATATTAAAAAAAAAATTTTTTTGCTCTAAAAATTTTCCTAAACACATTTTTTAGTTTAAATAAGTTGAATAAAAATCAAGAAAAATATTTTTTAATGCTACAAAAAAGCAAAATGAGTTGATAACACATTGAACATGGCATTGTTAGCATGTGGATGGCCCTCTACTTTGTCCATTATCTTAGAAGTCCTGTCCTACCTTCCTAATCAGGGCAGTAAATAAACAAGGTGGAACAAAGACACTGGCAAGAAAGGGGACTTTTCACTGAGCACGAAGGATACTGACACAGGACGTGCCTGTGGAGAAGGGAAGGGAAGAAGAGTAAGAGGCAAGCACAGAAGGCAGCTCATCATGTCAGGTAAGAACTTTCCATCACCTCTAGGAATCCCAACTCATCCAAGAAACTTCTTATATATGTGATGATCTTAGAGCGGATGATAAACTTCTGCCTCACAAAGTCATTCAAGATCAAGTCCAAGTATCTCTGACGAAACCGTGTTTCCTAAATGAAAAGTAACAGATAGAAATCACTGATGTGTTTGATTCAGTGGTATGATAAACCAGAGTCAGGAGGCCACGAGAAATTACCTTGTCTTTGAGGCCAAAGTGAAGATGAGGTAACATATGCAAGCAAGGAGACAGCAGTGTGATTTCATAGGGAATGATGCTCAGTTCGCCTTTCTTGGTTTTCCCAGGATTGCCCTGAACTCCAATTATGTCTCCCCGGCGCAGTTTGTTGTTAATACGAATAAATTCTTCTTCAGATTTATAATTCCTGAATAAATGGAAAACATAATTCAGTATACAATATCCCAAACTAAAACTGACCACTGGTTTACTGTGGAACCCTCACTAAAGTGTTAATGTGTACCCAAGAAGAATCTCAGATTCAAGGTCAACCGTTAAAAAGTATTATCTTTTATTTTTAACTGCTCCACAACCCAAGATCAGTCTTTATTCTCCAGGTGACCAGATGGCCCTTTTATTTTCCCAACCATATACCACTCCCTTTAATTTCCAATGGGAAAAGAAGACTATATGGGCCTTTTTCCCCAGTCATGTTGCTCTGGGCCAACCTAGAAAGGCCTGTAACTGGATATTTCTATATACCTGGAATTGGCCATGACTTGCAACTTGACCCCCTCTCCTCGAAGGTCATAGAAGATGAGCTTTCCCCCAGAAGCTCTTTTGGCATGGATCCTACCTAGAGAACAGCAAAAATAATGACAGAAGCAGAAGCTATTTCATGATATCAGTGCCAAAAAAGCTCCCTCTGCAGTTTTTACATCCAGGCAGAATATAAACTAGAACAATTTGATTTTAGCCTGAGGCCTAAGCCCTGCCATTTTCTTCATGACAACGTTGGCTCCCCATTTAAACCAGTTAAAAGATGTGCAGAAAGATCTGGCTTTTAAAGGTGTTCAATGGATTCCTGGAATGTTGATGGCAGCATAGCTGTGGGATCTTCCTAAATCCTCACATAAAAATAGAAAGCACAAGGACTTCCCTGGTGGTCCAGTGGTTAAGACTCTGTGCTCCCAATGCAGGGGGCCTGGGTTTGATCCCTGGTCAGGGAACTAGGTCCCTCATGCCGCAACTAAGACCTGGTGCAGCCAAATAAATAGTTTAAAAAAAAAAAAAAGAAAAGAAAGCACAACTAGACAGGCAAGTCCAAAAAGCCATGGACAAAATTTACAACAAAATTATGTGGGAAGATATTCCCAAGAATCCCCAAATACAAGCTCTGGGGAAAACCACTAAGGGCCCCAAGACCTCTATATGGGAAAAAGCTATGGGAAGCAATGGAGTCTCTGGTAGGTCTGAGAACTGGAAGTCTCCCAAAAAGCCACAGGTATTCACTGGAAAATGTGGCAGGGCTAAGTGGAGGACAGCAGCGGACACTGGGAGGATAGCAGCTTACTGCCATACAAGTGAGTATGGTGGGCTGCATTAAGAAGGTCTAGGGGATGAAGCCCTTTAGTGTAGCCCCCAAGAACTCTCTAAATTTAACAGCAAGGGATCTCTCCTAGGACAAGGCCCCACAAAATTGAACAAGACCAAGAAAAAAGAGACAAGGGAAAGAGAAGGTCCAACGAAAGCGAGAAAGGAGAAGAGCCTGAAAATCCCAGAAAGGAAGCTGCTGTATTTCTGAATGCTCCACAAAAACAACAGAAGAGGGAGCTCAGTGAAGTTGAAAAGCTATCTGAACCAAGCTTCCTTTTAACATTGAAGAAAATTAATCTCACATGAAAATAAACAACATAAAAGTAGTGAGGTCAAATATCAAAGTTATTAAATTAAAAAAAAGAGAATAAGGAGAATAACATCACCACAGGCAACAAAAGCACTCGAGAAAGACATGCTCAGGAAAAGCAAAATATTCTATTTCATGAGCTGAAAGACATTAAGAACATGACACAAAATGTGAAAGAACACAAATTAGAACTGGAAGAAACTAAGAAATGAGATGACACGTTGAAAAAATTAGAAATAAAGGAAAAAATCATCTCAGAAATGAAGCCTAAATTAGAAGGAAATAAGAGTGAATAAATACAACAAATAATGTCTTAAGAGAACTACACTGGAAAGGAGGATACAATTTAAAAATCAAAGTACAAAAAAAGAGATAAAAAGGAGTCCCAAACATAAACCTAAGCAAGAAACAGAATACAAAAAAATTATATTCAAGAAAAATGTCCAAAAAAAAAAAAAAGACTTGAGAATACATATTTAAAGGGCACAGGGCTTCCCTGGTGGCACAGTGGTTAAGAATCCGCCTGCCAATGCAGGGGACACGGGTTCGAGCACTGGTCCGGGAAGATCCCACAGGCCGCGGAGCAACTAAGCCTGTGCGCCACAACTACTGAGCCTGCGGTCTAGAGCCCGCAAGTCACAACTAGTGAGTCCTCGTGCCGCAACTACTGAACCTCATACGCCTAGAGCCCGTGCTCTGCAATAAGAGAAGCCACCACAATGAGAAGACCATGCACCACAATGAAGAGTAGCCCCCGCTCGCCACAACTAGAGAAAGCCTGTGTGCAGCAATGAAGATCCCAAAAATAAATAAATAAAATGAATACATTTATTAAAAAAAAAAATAAAGGGCACACTGTGTACCTGAGAATACTGACCCAGAATAACTAACATCAAGACATATTTTAGTGAAAACACTGGACTTTAAAGAAAAAGAAATTTGGGGGGCATTTAAGTATTGGCAAGGGTTCTCTCTGGGTGGTGGGATTATGGGTAATCAAACTTTTCTTTCTTTGCCCTTCTGAATGTTTCAACATTCTAAATTTTCTACAACTAATAATTTTATATATTTTTTAGGGGGGAAGGTATAAACGAAGGACAGGATTTAATTGTCTCTTAAATTAAGGAGAAGATCCCACACAAGATAGTAAACTCCAAAATAACAGTGCTCTAGAAAAATAGCCTAGTGTAAAGTAGTCTAGGAACACAGATTGCAATTTTTAGGAGCTCAGGGCCATGGCTCCCACTGATGAAGGGAAGTCCTCACAAAGGACTATGAATGAGTAGCAGCATCAGGCCAGGAGTCCCCCACAAAGAACGACCCTTCCTCTGTAGCATCACCACTGGAATGTGACCTCATGCCTCAGGGCTGCTCTACTTTCTGTGAATACACATACTGGTGCCATCTCTAGTAATGTAGCCTCAGACTTAAGCTTTTTGAGAGCAAGACCACCCCAGAACTTCCTTTGTGCAACTGGAGAGGCCTGCCTGCTGTGGGAGCTCAGCAAACTGCCAGGGAATCTTCCTACCTGCCACCTTTAAGGTGATGTCAGTCAGGTGGTCCCCAGGCTGCAGGTGACTGTATTCTTGGATAAAGTGAGTGAGCGAGATGTCGACGTGGAACTTGTGTGGGTATGGGTCTTCCCCATTGACCTTCAGCTGGTGGACTGCCTGGCTGCGGATTTTGAAGTATTGCTGTTAAAAACAAAAAACAAAACAGCTTTTGAGAAGTTGAACCTGGTCAGACCAGAGGCCTGTCTAGCGGAGTTCTGTATTCTGCCTCAGAGGGGCCCCAATACAGTGAGGTTTCTTTAACCAACCCCCTCTGCATCCTTGAAATCACAGGCTTGGAATATGGAGAGAGATTTGCACTTAAATATGCAGGGTGGCCAGATCCACAGCTGGGAATAAAGGCCAGAATTCCAAAATACAAGATTCAACAAAAAGAAAAATCATGTCTCTGCCTAAAATAATGTTTAATTGGTACAGATGGCCCTGGTTACCACTTTTGTAGACACATCTGCATGGTGAGTCACTTATCTTGCTACTTTCCTGCCCCTGGCCACACACCAGACTTTTTCCCCAAGGCAGGCGCATGGGCCTGGAGGGTGTGAAAAAGGAATATTCTATATCAGGGGTCAGCAAACTTTTTCTGATGCAACTACTCAACTCTACTGTAGTGTGAAAGCAGCCTCAGACATATGTAAACAAATGGGCATGGCTGTGTTTCGACACAATTTTATTTATAAAACCAGGGAGGAGGGATGGGGGTAGTGGTGGCTTTGGCCTGTGGGCCACAGTTTGCCAATCTCTGGGCTAAAGTAAACCCCAGCCCACCTTTAGGGAGACATTTTCTCTGGGGCTGCTATAAGGCCCAGCTAGCTCCAAGGAAGATCAGTCACTTGGAAGTACTGGATTCTCCCAAATATCTGTAAGTAGCCGACAAGAAAAACGCGCAGGGCCTGTGCCTTTAACCAGATGGAGTGGTGGGCCCACCCTCATCCATCCCTGTGCCTGTTTCAGTTCCTATTTATCTCCTTAATCACTGGTCCCAAGGAATCTGCCATAATCCTCATTAGAAGCTTCCCTATGCCCAGCCAGGGCAGTGGTCCCGAGGACTCACGTTTGGGTCCAAGCTCTCCTCCTCCGCACCCACACCATTATCAGCAGTGTGGTTGGTGGCAGCAGCGGCCTGGCTTAGTTGTTTCTCACTGAGCTCCTTCTGCTTGGCCTCTTTCTCTGCTATTTTCTTCTCAGCTTTCAGGCGTCTCTTTAGCTCACTGTCAGGAAGATGAAAATGTTCAACGTGACAGGTGCCTGAAGAGTCCTCTATGTTCTGCCCCATAGCTACTTATCAAAAATATGAATAACCTGGGGAAACACTCATGCCCAGTTCTACATGCCCACTGTTAGTCTCTCAGTCACTGAACTCTATATGTGAAACAGACAAGGGAAAAAAATAAACTTAGAATAAAGATGTGAAAGATCTTTCTCAGTCTCTTTTTTCCAGTCTGAGGTCCTTGGCATTAGATCCCAACTAAAATCAAGATAGACAAGGACAAAGAAAACCCTACATATTAATTTATATTTAGAATAGGAAAAAAGGTTTTCCAGAAAATCAGCAAGATAGGCTTTTCTCAAGCTAATTGGGCTTGGGAGCTCCTTGAGGCCAGGGACTGAATCTTAGTTGTTTGGATTTCTCTGCAGAAGATGAAGTTCCTAGAGCATCAGATCTGATGTGTGATAAGGCGACATCTCTACCTTTGTTTGTCATCTCTCTCCCCTCCCGAAAGGAGTGGGTTAGTCTGGGGTGGGGTGAGGAAGAGGTGGCTCTTCAGAGTTCAGGGAGACACTCCACTGACAATCTCTCCCCCAGCATTGATCAATGCATTGACAATGGCCCTCAGCATTGGCCTCACTCTCCCCAGTGGAGCCTGACTTTGACAACAAATTGGGTAGAATAGTGTACAAAGCAGCACAGCACAGGGGATAATATACCATCTTTGGAGCGAGACTGCCTGGGGCTAAATCCTGACACGCCTACCTACCAATTAGGTGACTTTGGGCAAGTGACTTAATTTCTCCTGTAAAATAATAATAGACACCCTCCTGCCCAGATGTTGTGAGGATTGAGATAATGTACATAAAGAGATGACCCCACCCCTAGCATTTTAGTAAGCATGCAAATGTGAACCATTCTAGGTATCCCTCACTATCTTAACCCTTCAAACTCTGCCTCAAGGACAGAAATTTTACAGATGTGGATAAATTTCTTGTCAAATCTCTCACTATTCAAACTCTTGATACTCGTCACCTGAGATTCAAAAACTAAAGCGACTGGTACAACTTGGTTTAAATAATTTGAAAACTTGCTATCTGAACCCAGAAACCAAACAGATTTGGGTGATACCCTCATTATTCAAATAGACTTGATCATTCTTTTAAACCACCAATGTTAACTGAATATCCTGTCATAATGAACCATGGCAAATGATCCTTAGTCAGGCTTGCATACTGTTTGGCTTCAGGGTGCATTTTAAATTATCTATGAGTTTAGAATAACTCAATTAAAAAAACTTAATTGGAGATTTGAAATGATTATCTTTTAAGTAAGAAAACTGACTCTAAGGGCCTCAAAGTAAATCTCTGTATATAATCTGTTTTGTAGCAGTTGTGAAGCCATCTTTCTAGAACAGTGTGCTAGACTTATTGTGCTGTCATTCAGTCAGTGGGCATCGAAGCCTCTCTGGTTCTTCCTGGCATTAACATAATGAACTTGTTTTCCATTCAACTGGCTGTTGCCCTTTAAATCAAATCAATAATAAGGATAATCCAAAAAGGTCCTAGGAGTAAGAACTAAGACTAGAAACCAAGTTAATCTCAGGAGCAAAGAAATTCCAGAAAGACAGGGAAGGGAAAATAACCTGCATTAGAAATTCTTTATTCATAAAGGGTTCTGTTCTCAGCACTGTTCTAGAATAAGACCTAAAAGTCATCTCAAGAATCTATGGAGTGAGAATTTCAATTTATTAAAGAGAAACTGAGAAAGGACTATTGGTTTTGGTAGGTAGCAGGGTTGCTTCCTTATCAAGTCCAAAGACTTAGCCAGAGGCTTAACAGATAAGAAACTAAGTAAGGGTAGGATTTTTGCTCCCAGAGCAATAAAGAAGGTAATGGGCACCAACCTTCTTTTATCAGAAAGTGGCTTGTCCTTGTGAACCGTTGTGAAAGGAGCAAGTTGACACAGGCGCAGCTCCCTCTGCCCCCACTGTGCCCAGGAGGTTTGGCGCAGGGACCCCCTAACAAGCCTTACAGCCGCTTGCGTCAACATGGCAGATTACCCTGGAACTAATGATTACCACCACCTAACAGGAAACACAGAGATGTGGTGTCAGATGGGACAGACAGTACACATACTCCCAGCCAGCACTCCTACTCTTACGGGTTGGGTGCAGGGAGAAGGCGAGGTTACACAACCTTTTAGTGTCCCATTTTACATGAGACCCTCTCAACTGACATCAACCCTGTAACACTCACTGTGCTGCAAATGTAACTGACAATGTTCTCAGTCCTGGCTATGGTAAGATGGTGCTTATCTGGGGTCAACAGGAAGTCAGTCAATGGTTTATGGGTAGAAATGATCACAACAGTCTAGAAAATGGGAGTGTTTCTGAAGCCCCTGACATGTAGTTTCTCTCTTGGTGATGAAATACCTGTCCACAAAGATGGCAATGGGAAGCATACAAAACGTCACCATCAACTGCAAACTCTAGAGGAAGCTAAAAACAAGCCACACAAAAGCACCTGAATCAAAGACAAGCCTTGTTTGGAGCTCCAGGAACAAGGAGGAAAGAAGAAATTCAGAAAGAGTCTTAGACTACATTAAGTTTATACATTAACACTGGAAGGCAACAGAATGACAGAGATCATGTTCTTTATTGCCTTAAAATAAATGTGGCCTTGAATGAATCACCTGTCAGGCAGCCTATCTGTTTTTAAACTTGGAGAAAATAACTGGCATACAATGGTGCTCACTAAAGATTCACACCAAGGAAGTTCCAAGAACAATTAAGAAACAGAACTAAAAAAATGCACTAAAGCAGGCATTATATGCAATAAACTAACTTCTCTCCGATGCCTCTGGAACGGTACTATATTTATGTACTATCCTTAGGAGTACTGAGGAACTAGTCACTCAGATCATTACCTATGTTCTATGAAGAACTCCGGTTGAGAAGGAGTGTAGTATTAAGAGAATACAAGACACAGTCAGTGAAAGGGCGGCTAACCTTAATTTATTTATATTTACCTTCATATTCCAAGGATTTGGGGTGATCAACAAAGATATAGCCAGCAGTGCTAAGTGCAGTTCGGTGTACCCGACTAAATAAGACAGTCCCTACTGCCAGACATACTCACAATGCTCTAACCCATATGCATAGGTGTACGACAGTTTTAGAACTGATCCCTTTAATACAAAGGGTTCAGAATGGCTTTTGATACATAAAGTTCGAACGTTGAAGGTGCTTCTGAAAAGCTAGGGTATTTAACATTTCTCCACTTCTTTACCGGGGTGTGGCACAGTAACGCATTTCTCCAAGAAAAGGGAAGGAGTAAATTTCGCTTTTCTCTGTCCCCGCCCAGTTCGCCGCATTCTTACTCCACGAGTACGAGAAGGAAGACGGACCCAACCAGCGGGGGGCCCCGGGCATCCTGGGGGCTGTAGTTTCGGGGCGCAGCGACTACATCCCAGCATGTTCATACCCACGAGAACCGGCAGGAAGGCCCCAGGCACAACCGCCTCGGCCGGAGCCTCGAGGCGCCTCCTAGTTCAGACTCTCCGACAGCAAAGGTTTTAATGACCTGCCGCGACACTTACTTTTTGCTCAGTTTCGGCTCGCCGTCGTCCACTTTAACTTCAGCCCCCTGCACCTCAGCCATCTTCCCAGAAGGCCGGAGCTCATGAGGACGAGGGTCGCACGGCAATTCCAGGTCACGCTCAGAAGCCCCGCCTCTTCCGGGGCAAGGGGGCGGGCATTGCTTGCGCAACTGCTGCGCAGGCGTAGTACGAGGTTGTGGGGGCGGCGGCAGTGGTGTTTGGAGCGTTACCTCAGGCTCTGGGGCTCTGTGTGCCGAGCGCTGGCCAGACGGCAGCTTTTTTTGGTGCTCGGCGTGAGCTATGGCTGAGGCGATGGATTTGGGCAAAGACCCCAATGGGCCAAGCCATTCCTCGACTCTGTTCGTGAGGGAGGATGGCAGCTCCATGTCCTTCTACGTGCGTCCCAGCCCGGCGAAGCGCCGGCTCTCGACGCTCATCCTGCACGGCGGCGGCACCTTGTGTCGAGTGCAGGAGCCCGGGGCCGTGCTGCTGGCTCAGCCCGGGGAGGTGGCGGCCGAGGCCTCGGGCGACTTCATCTCCACGCAGTACATCCTGGACTGCGTGGAGCGCAACGAGAGGCTCGAGCTGGAGGCCTACCGGTTGGGCCCGGCTCCAGGGGCCGACCAGGCCCCAGAGACGAAGCCCGGGGCTCAGGCTGGGGGCGCCGCCGCCGCGGAGCCCGAGCTGCAGCCGCACGCGGGGCGGATGGTCTTCACGGACGCGGACGACGTGGCCATCTTGACCTACGTGAAGGAACATGCTCGCTCGCCCAGCTCCGTCACCGGCAACGCCTTGTGGAAAGCGATGGAGAAGAGCTCGCTCACCCAGCACTCGTGGCAGTCCATGAAGGACCGCTACCTCAAGCGCCTGCGGGGCCAGGAGCATAAGTACCTGTTGGGGGAGGCCCCAGTGAGCCCCTCCTCCCATAAACTCAAGCGGAAAGCTGAGCAAGACCCCGAGGATGCTGATAGCGGGGGTGAGGCTTGCTGCGAACGCGCGAGCCCTCTGCTGTCCCCTGTGTGAGGCTGGGGCGGGGGCGTCGGCGTCTTTCCCCTTCTGTTGGGCGTCCGTGTTGGCGTCTTTGGGAGCTTCGCCCAGCCCCCTCCTCCTCCCCCCTTTTGACATCCGGGTAAAATTGCGCCATTTTCTAAGGTCTCTCTTAATTCACTTTTCCAATAACTGGGGTATTGGCATGGTCCGCTATTCAAAAGGTGCAGAAAGAGTATGTGGAAAATTCTCCCTCCTTTCCTTTCCCACCAGCTACCTAGTTCCCCCCCCCCCCCGAGAGACAACGGGGAACCAGCTTCTTGGGGATCTTTTCAGAGATTTCCCAGACTAGTTTTAAAAAATATTTCTTGTGTATTCAGGTACATTCAGTATAAGACGTTTTAAAGCCATGCCTGCCAGACCATGTTATTTTAATTTCTTGGCTTAAATGACTGCATCTTCACATAAGAAGGTTCTCAGTGGGAAGTCGCTTCCTCGTTTCGCTCGGGTGAAGTGTATTTCTAACGCAGTTGAACAGAATATTGGGATTCAGTGGCGGTTAGAACACAGTGCATAGCTGTTGAGATGCTTCACTTCTGATAAAACGGGTATTGACAGCGTAAACTGACAGACCCTTTTGTTTAAAGAGTCATGCTGCTTCCCCAGCTTCTCTTTCCTTATGTGGCTATTCCGCATAACAGTTGAAGTCTGGGGAGGCAAAATCTGTTTCTCCTATTCAGTATGCTTAGTAGGAATTTTGTTTTTGGTAAAAGTGACATTTGAGATTCATTCATTCAACAGATAGTTGAGTGCCAGACATTTATCCTGCTGGGATATAACAGTAAATAAAACTCCCTTCAGTCATGGAGCTTAAAATGCTAGCTGGGCAGCGGGAAGTGCTACAGAAAAAAATAAATCAGGGTAAGGGCTGGAGAGTTGTTTTCTACAGGGTGAGAAGGGAGGGTCACTGTTGTAAGCTGATGCTTGAGCAGAGACCAGACGAAATGAAAGAACTCACTCAGCAGGTGGTTATCTGAGAAAGAGGATTTCAGACTTAGCGAGTATTAAGTACAAAGGCCCTGAGGTGGAGTATGGCTGGTGTGTTCTTGGAGCAACAGAGACCTGTGTGTGGGATGGAGGAAGCAAGAGGGAGAATTCTTGGAGAGACAGGGCTGTGTGTATGGGTGAAGGAGATCATGTAGGGCCCTGATTTTAAATCAGTGGTGTGGAGATGGCTGGTAGACCAATTGGAACTTGGGACAAAATTAAGCTGGATTCACCCTACTCAGTGTTTTGATATTCAGGCATTTAAATGTAAAAATTAAAATCATGATCAGGAGAAAATGTGAATGAGTATCCTTTTTTGTTTTTTTGGCCGCGGCTTGCAGGGTTCCCCGACCAGGGGTCGAACCCAGGCCCATGGCAGTGAAAGCACAGAGTCTTAACCACTGGACTGCCAGGGAATTCCCGAGTACCCTTTTTATTTTTAAATTTTATTTTATTTTTAATTAATTAATTTTATTTTATTATTTATTTTTGGCTGCGTTGGGTCTTCGTTGCTGCACGCGGGCTTTCTGTAGTTGCGGAGAGCGGGGGCTACTCTTCATTGCCGTGTGCGGGCTTCTCATTGCTGTGGCTTGTCTTTGTTGCAGAGCACAGGCTCTAGGTGTGCGGGCTTCAGTAGTTGTGGCATATGGGCTCAGTAGTTGCGGCTCGCCAGCTCTAGAGCGCAGGCTCAGTAGTTGTGGTGCACGGGCTTAGCTGCTCCGCGGCATGTGGGATGTTCCCGGACCAGGGCTTGAACCCGTGTCCGCTGCATTGGCAGGCGGATTCTTAACCACTGCGCCAGTAGGGAAGTCCCCGAGTATCCCCTTTTTTTTTTTCGAGTATCCCTTTTAATAGTTACATGTTGATAGTTCTGAAACCAGGAAGACTAAGAAAAAACTTTATATATTTGATTACTTAAAATTTAAAGCTTCTCATGATAAAGTCAGAGGGCAAACTGGAAAAATATTTCCAATACATTGCAACAGAGTGAGTTTCCTTAATGTCCAAAGAGCTTGCAGAAGTAAGTAAAAGAAAAACTAGTAGAAAAATGAGCAAAGGAAATGGAACAGGAAGTTTCCAGAAAAGGAAATAGATAAATGGCAAATAAACAAATGCAGAAATATTGTTACTGAATAAAAATAAATTAGGCCCTGAGGGGACTTCCTTGGCTGTCCAGTGGTTAAGACTCCGTGCTTCCACTGCAGGGGGCACGGTTCGATCCCTGGTCAGGGAACTAAGATCCGCGCCTCCCCCCGCCCCATGCCATGAGGTGCAGCCCCACAAACAAACAAAAAATTACACCCTGAGCAGAGGACCAGTACAAGCCATGCCTGGACTTCTGCCCATGGAAACTGAAATAAGTGTGTGTGGTGTGTTTTTTAGGAAAGTAGATCAGAGCAAGGCAATGTCATTTTATCTGTTAGATTGGCAATAACTAACAAAATGGGTAATACCCAGAGTTAACGAGGTATATGAAAACAAGTACACTCCTACATTATTAATAGAAGGAAATCGGTACAATTTCTTTGGAAGGAATTTTGACACCATCTGACAACATTTAAAATACATGTTCCCTTAAACATGGTAATATTGCCTCTAGGAATTTATCCTACAGATATACTCCAAGTGTAAAAGAGTACATAGTGAAAAGTGAGTCTCACTGCTCCATACCCCTTCCCCGGCTTCCTCTCCCAGAGGCAACCACTGTTGTTGTCCCCTGTCTGTGTCCTTTTTGCTCATAGTAACACTAGCACACTAGACAGAAGTTTGTTCTGCAGTTTGCTTTCTTTTTTTAACTTAATAGATCTTGAAGCTTTTGTGTGTCTGCTCATTGTTTGCTTCATTCCTTTCTTGTTCATTGCATTGTGTTTCATTATGTGAGCCATAATTTGTTTACACTTTTTATTATGGAAAATTTCAAACATTTACAGAAGTAGAAAGAGAATAGTATAATGCACGTACCCATCACCCAACTTCACCTGATTATAGTTTGTGGCCAGTTTTTTCATCTACACCTTTCATCCTGACTTCTGGGATTATTTTGAAGCCAGTGCCGGGCATTATCCCATTTTATCTGTTTCAGCATGTATCTCTAAAATATAAGGCTTCTTTTTAAAATTTTATGTAAAATAAAATTGACTTATTTTGGTGTACAGTTATGTATTTAAATTTTTTTTATTGTGGTAGAATATACATTAGATAAAATATACCATTTTAGCTGTTTTTAAGTGTTCAGTTCAGTAGCAGTAAGTATGTTCACATTGTGATGCAGTCATCACCACCATCCAACTCTAGAACATTTTCGTCTGCCAGAACTGAAATTTGTACCCATTAAACACCAACCCATGTTGCAACATGTGTGAGAATTTTGTTCCTAGTGTTTCCACATCTTGGATATTGTGAATAATGCTGCTGTGGTATGTATGGGTTACTAATACCTGTTTGAGACCCTGCCTTTTTTTTTTTTTTTTTTTGGTGTATTCTCAAAAGTGGAATTGCTGGATCATATGGTAATTATATGTTTAATATTTTAAGAAACTGCCATACAGTTTTCTGGTTAGGTGTTTTAACACATGTACAGGTGGTGATGTAACCACCAAAATCAGGATACAGAACAATTCCATCACAAAAAAACTCTCTCGTGTTGCCCCTTAGTAGTCAGTAGTCAGTCTTTGTTAAGTGGAAAATAGCAGAGTTAAGTCCTCAGAGAACAAAGAGTAAAAGGGAAATAGGAGGATGTTCAGCTTTTGGAGGCTCTCCTTTCTGTAGATGGTATGTGGTGAATTGTGGTAGACCCCCCATATCTATCTTCAGCTGGGAGAACTGCCTTACCCAAGGTTCTGTCATTCTAGGCTAGCATCCAATGACTAATCTATGCGGGGTTATAATATCTTGGCTCCCTTGCCCCAACTTGGTCAACTCTGTAGGGCCTTCCTAGCTCCAGACTTGTACATGGTTTCAGTTGAGGCCTTGTTGGAACTCTCACAGCTCAGCTTCTTTCTGCCCAGTGAACACTCCCTAATCAACACCTTACATGTTAATCTCCATCTCAGAACCTACTTCCCGGAGAACCCAATTTATGGCACAGTTTTGTTAATTTGCAAGATCTATAAATACAAAGCGAAAAATGAATTAAGCTTGAAGAGTATTTTTACGTATCAGAACCTAGGAAAATTATCACCACTTTTATTGTACAACTTTTCAGAAGCAAGAGTAGAAATTATTGAATATGCATGTCATGTTTTTCTTACCCTTCTGATCAAAAACAGATATTTTCTAATAAGAAAAAAGTGCAGGCTCACTTCTGGCCCAGAGCTCACAGAGCATTTACTATATTTTTCGTTCCTGTAAAAAAGGCTAATTCTAATCTGGTGCTGTTCTGTTTAATAGAACCACAGAATAAGAGAACTCCAGATTTGCCTGAAGAAGAATTTGAAAAGGAAGAGATCAAAGAGAATGAAGAAGCAGTCAAAAAGATGCTTGTAGAAGCCACCCGGGAGTTTGAGGAGATTGTGGTATGTTAACTAGATTTAACTCATATTTTTTTCCTACGTCCATTCTCCTCCTTTGAAATTGGTCTTCCCATCTGTCCTTTTTATACACCTGAGGCCCAGAAAGGTAAGAGAGAAGTTCAAGATGGAGGAGGAAAATGGAAGGTGGGACTGATCAAGGTTCTGGGCATGTACTTTTAGTTTTTGGTAGGATGATTTAAGGAGGAGGGGAGGGAGAAAGATAGGGGAGAATTATTTTTAAGCAGTACAAAGCATCTTTGAGTACTTTCATCTGTAAGTTTTTCTAAGTTAAGATTGGATTTATTTTTTTAAAATGTTTTTCTTCTTCTCAGGTAAAAGTAATTTTTTAAAGAGGTTAATTTTTTATCAAGCAATTTTAGCTCTTTGTATACTTAGAGCTTTTTTAGAATTTTTTAGCTCTTCCATATTCAGTTAAGTTCTAAAACTTTGTTGGAATCCCATATTTAATCATAGTTATAGAGAAAGGCAACCATAAAATAATGAGTAATAAAAAAATACAAATTATATGTGCATATCTTCTCTAAGAAAAAGGATCTTGTTAATTAACTTTTCTTACACTAAGAAAAATGGTTATGCATCAGTATAAAACAGGAAAATAATTTGAAGTTCATTTAATTTAAAGTTGGTTCATTTTCTGTAAACTTTCAGATACTCTCAACAACTCTCAAACATGGCCTACATAGGTCTCCTCTCACATAACACGCTTTGTAACGTGCCTAAATGTAGTGTAGCGTGGAGACCCTAATATATTCATACAGCAATGTTTTTTGAGTACTTACCATGTGAAGGCATTGGTAGGCACTGGGGATGTAGTGATGAGCAAAACATAACATTTCCTGCCCTATGGAGCTTACAATCTGAGAGTGAAGTCAAATTTTTAACAAATAATCTAGTGCGTACATGGGTATACATATATGTGTATGCACGTAACATTTATTTTTCACATTCAGTGTAGCTTCTAATGTTTTGTTGGAATACCATATACATACACGTACGTACATATGTACACATGCACACACACACACACACACACATATATACACCCATCCACACTCACACTTCTCCTTACCCTATCATATACATACATATATATACACATACATACACGTATGCGCACATCCAACATGAGTAAATGTAAGAAGGAACATAGCACATAAGAGGAACTGAAGGAAGTCCAGTGTGATTGAGGTGAAAAGGGCAAGGAAGTGGTAGCTGGGAGAGACCAGATATTTTAAGAGTAAGTATTCATGACTTGGTAATTAGGAACTGGTCGTATTCATCACTTTCTCTAGGTGGATGAGAGCCCTGATTTTGAAATACATATAACAATGTGTGATGATGATCCACCCACACCTGAGGAAGACTCAGAAACACAGCCTGATGAAGAAGAAGAAGAAGAAGAAAAAGTTTCCGCGCCAGAGGTGGGAGCTGCCATTAAGATCATCCGGCAGTTAATGGAAAAGTTTAACTTGGATCTGTCAACAGTTACACAGGCCTTCCTAAAAAATAGTGGTGAGCTGGAGGCTACTTCCTCCTTTTTAGAGTCTGGTCAGAGGGCTGATGGGTATCCCATTTGGTCCCGACAGGATGACTTAGATTTGCAAAAAGATGATGAGGGTACCCGAGATGCACTGGTCAAAAAATTTGGTGCTCAGAATGTAGCTCGGAGGATTGAATTCCGAAAGAAATAATTGGCAAGATAATGAAAAAAAAAGGTTTGGCAGATGAGGCATTAAAAAAATTTTTTGTGACTGTTGAACTTCAGAGATTTTTACATTGGAACTGACACTCATCTTTTGACCAATGCTATTGTTGCTCTGTGAGTCCTAGATTTTATAGCCAAGTAAAGTTGGAGGATGAAAATAAATGAAATTGGATATATTTAGAGCTGTTCCTGGCAGTATCAATGTGTTTGTAAAAGGAAAATCAAAAACAGAGAGGTTGGTTTACATAGTAATAACCGCTTTCTGGAATGGAATCCCTGCTGTATTGGTGAGAGGAGCTAGTGACAAAGTCAAAGGCAGAAAATTAGATGGGTCTTTTCAGAAAGCATAAATAAAGAGCCTCCTATCCTTTGGCAGAAGCTTCTCTAGATTATGATAGATTCCAAATCAGGAATCTAGGAATGTGGAAAGATTTAATTACAAGGCCTTTGAACATGGACTGTCCCAAACCCTTGCATCCCCCAGTGAACTCTGATTTCTGGGCTGCTTTGAAAACCCCATATTCCTTTTGCCAACTTATATTTGGGGAGCCTGTTTGTTGGCTGTTCTTTTCTTCAGGTCTGTGTCAGTTAAGTCTCTAGCATGTGTTTCTTTACCTACCATCCAGTTTTGTTTAAAACACAAACAAAAATTTAGAGAGTCTTGAGAAAAGTCTTACTTGGTTACTAGTAATGTGTTTTTATTTATTGAGGATAGTTTTGTGCAAAGAATGGTGTTAGATTTAAAAATTAGAGGATTAATTCCTCTTTGTTGTGTTGATTTCATTATTGAAAATAAATAGAACTTTGTATTTGAGTCTCCACAAAGTGTTTTCTTTGATTGTATTCACAAAACCTTTTAGGTATAAAAACCATAAAAGAACTAACATTTTTGGCTCTTAGTAATTAGAACCAATAAAGAGTTCCATTTAAGAGCTAATGGGTTATTAGAAAGAAACTGTTTCTTCTGGGTGGAGCAAAGAGAAGATCTGTGTCAGGGACTGTGAAAGATGGCATAACAAGGTGAACTGCTGAGAGTCAAAAGGGAAGAGAAGCCAATAAGGAACCATCCGGTGTGTAACAGAAGGTGTCAGTGCCTGTCCCAAATGCCTGAGCACTCACCATTCCAGCACTTGCCACCAACAGGAGTCCTACTGCAAGCACCTTCCTGAGGCTCTCTCTCTGCTTGAAGTGCTGTGGAGTTAATGCCCCTGGGAACAGCTTTCAGCTAATGGTGAATAGGAATCAGAGGATGCATACCCAGCTTCCTTGCTCACCAGAGAAATGACAACTGAATATTTGAGTTACCCCTTGAGTGGAGCAATGGTTTCCATACCATCCGAGGCCGCCAGTAGAAGAAAGCATAGTTGCCCACAGTGGTATGAATGCACCTGCATAGGCCTCCTCTTATTTTACATACCCGCTTCCCTACTAGTGCATCCTAGAATCATCAGTTAAATTCACATTGTTTCCTTAGAGTCTGCTTCTGGGAGAACCCAGCCTAAAGCAAAGCATTTAACCTTTTCCTCCTCCTTAGAATGTTGGAAGGATACAGCACACACCCAGCAGTAAACGTAGCTCACTACAGTAGTGATTCTTTTTTTTGGCTGTGCTGCATGGCATGCGGGATCTTAGTTCCTTGCCCAGGGATCGAACCTGCGCCCCCTGCAGCGGAAGCATGGAGTCTTAACCTCTGGACCACCAGGGAAGTCCCTACAGTAGTGATTCTTAAATGGGGCTTGGGAGGGGTTGGGTGGTGGATATTTGTTTAAAATGGGTTCTCCTCCATTGTGATGTGACCCTAGGGTGGTTGAAAATCATTGCTTTAGATATGAAATGGAAATGTCATCTAGCATGTCTGTATCTCAATAAAGTTACCACAGCCTATTGGCTTTATAGAGCTAGAAATTCCAGTTTTGTCAGTCATGTGCAAAAGGGTCTGATTTATTATACCCAGACTCCCAGAAGACATGTTTAAATCAAAACACACACCAACTTCTAGTGCTCATTATAAACCAGTAATTTTCAAATACCTGGTTTTGTAATTTCTCTGGTCATTTCATCTCTTGGGCTGGGATATATGTGGGGAAACAAATTATCAGAAGTATTTTGGGGAGCACAAAACTAAGCAAGGAAAATGAGTTGGATCTTAATGGTTAATGGCATTGAGCTATGGCTGTATCTACTCCAGAGACCAGCAGTTCAAGTCTTGAATTGAGATACTTCTGCTTTGTGCTGCCAGATTCTTGTTCTTTGGGTTTTCTTTCCTTGACTTTGTGAGTTTGGCTTTTCTTTTCTGCTTATGATGTGGGATACATTATTTCTACTCATTTTAGCTCTTGAGTTCTAGGCCTTCCTCACTATTTCCCCTTGGCTCCCCCTTACTCCAGCTTTTGAAATTTTTCTAGACCTTAAATAACCTCCAAAACTTCATTAGTGGCAGAAACATTCTGTCTTCTCTTTCTCTGCAACATTGAGGCTATTCATTATTTTCCTCTGTTCCCTATTCCATTTAAGTGGGTGCAGTTGAGTTTTAAAAGTTGAAGCTGCTGTTTGAATTGTTCTGATCCTGTCTTGCTTTTGGACTAATGCTTTTGGCTGAATCATATGCCTACCTGGCTATAGCAATAAGATGTAATTCATTGAACGTAACAGAAAACCTAACTCTAAAGGACTTTAGTAAATAAGGGGATTTATATTTTGTATATATAACAAGAAGCCCTGAGGTAGGGTGGCTTTAAGTTTCTAGTTTTCTGCTCTGCCATCCTTAACGTGTCCTGTCAGCTGCTCCCCTTGTGGTTGAAAGGTGGCAGCTACAGCTCCAACAGGTGAAGAGGGAGGGTTTCCTCCTAAGTGTCTCCTTTATTGGTGGGCAGCCTTTCTCAGAAGCCCCTCATAGACATCTCACTGGCCAGAATTGTGACACGTGCCCTTTCCTAACTCTACCTCTGCAGGGTAAATGAAATTGACTTAGAGTGATTAAGATCTATACTCCTTGGGCTGCAGATTGTGTATCCTTTCCTGGGAATGTGGCCTGAAAGGGGAGGATGTATACCCAAATAAAAGTCAGGGAGTTTAGGGTCTGCTAAGAACTTCCATTGTACGGACGAGTCACCTTCTTCAGGAGCAAGAATATTCTACCCAGGAGCAGGCAGCATAGCTAGTGACTAAATCCCCAATGCCCCCCTCCAGAGGATATACAGTGATTTCTGCTCCAGAGGTGAAGTCTGCACTTTGGCCATCACCCAAACAGTGGACACAACCTGGACCAGGACTGGCCTGCGAGATGCATGACCTCATCCACGGCCCCTCCCGTCCAAAGGTTTTCAGCCCCAAGGGGTCCAAGAACTAAGGGACCAGATTGTTGGGACCCAAGGGGCCTCTAGGAAGAGGGCAGGTGCCCTTTATCGGAGGCAGAGCTGGAATGGGGCAGTCAGATGCCCCAGCCCTGGGCACCAAGCAAGGTCCACTGGACTTGCCACCCTGTGCCAAAACCCTGCAGGATCCATGTTCTCAGCCCTGCTTTCAGGCTGTAGAGGCCTCGACCGTGACGACCTTTAAGGCCTCCACTGGCTATGAGCCCAGTGCACATTCATGGTCACCTCAATCTGGTATAAGAATAGGATGTCTGGTCACCCAGTCCATGAAAGGGACATCTGACTCACAGGAGATTCTGAACTGGTCAGCGTGGTTCTCTTGGTCAGATGCTATTCCTTACCTTTTTCTCTAGAGACTTAATCCCACTGCTTGCTTCAGAAGTGAAAATTTACCTATTTCTCTAGAGAAGGTCATCCTATCTGTCTCCCTCCAGAGGCTATAGTTAGACGTGTAGATATAGAGATAGGCATAGAGAAGAGTATGGAGAGAAGCTGTAGAGACAATGTAGATGAACAATAGATAATATATTTACATAGATCCATACATATAAACATGGAGATACAGATATGCATATAAATGAAGAAGTAGGTTATAGACCCAAATGTATAGTTTTCCCTTCACAAATATTCAGACTTGTTTTCATAAGTTGGAGAACTCTGTCCACATATGTGTTTGAAGTACAGGAAAGATACTAGGACCTCTCATCTCTGGCCACATGAGAATCATGTGGGGGAACAATTTAAAAATCAAACTAGGCATGGTTTCAACACTGTCAAATAATTATATCAGATTTTTTTTGTAGATTTGTGCCACTAATACCTGCACATACGCATGTGAGTTTTAATTCCCTAAGTGGTTAATGAAGATACAGCTCGTATTAGGAAAAATAACTTGTGCTGAGTGTTATTTGGCCGTAAATACTGATGTTGGAATATTCTGGCACTTGTGCTTCAGTGTATAAACATCTAGAGAACTCTTGCATATAACGCACCCAGATACCAGAAGGATGTCCACCTCACGACTATATTTGTGCAAAATTGGTATCTTTGTAGAACTAGATGTATGCATACTGATCGTCTTTCAGCACCTTCATATGGAAAGTAAACAAAGCAAATATGACAAAACAGAAAGCAAATTGATAAAATGAACAAAAGTGATATTTTTTAAAGACATTTTTATTGCCAAGGTAAACCCACATACACCAAAATCTGTTTTCAGAATTTACCTTTTCGAAAGAAGGGGGAAGACTGAGAATGAGAATGGTTATCCCAGGTTTTAGATGAACGTATAATGTATTTATAATAAGAGGAGAAATATTATGGACATATATATATATATATACATATTTGCAAATATATACAAAAAACTAAAAAAGTGGAAATATTAGCATCATTAGACTATGTTCAGTGATGATACGGTATTTCTATTATAATTTCCTTGTAATTTTTTGTATGTTTTAAATAGTCAAAGTAAAAATACACTTCTAAGTGAAGATTACTCAGGATTATGGATTTGTCCTAATCTATTTAATCATTCCCTTAATGATGGATGCTGAGGTAGTATCTAGTTCCCAATTTAAACCCTCGGAGCTTTGGGGAAAAGCTCACTTTTATGAGCTCACATCATGAGGAAGTACAACATCCCTTCGTTTTCTACACAATGAACTAATTTCAAGTTTGCCCTCTCATGATGCCAGGAGGGAAACAAGTTCTAATATGTCCCTCAGAGATCTGTTCTCACTTGAGTTAGGTTACAGTTTGTGGATTTTCCAGACTGTGGAGGACGTGGTGATTACAGAGAGAAGGTCATATTCGTGAGTAAAATACTTTTTTTCTGTAAGAATTCAGCAGACATGTCCACCACCTAGTGCCCATGGTGCTTCCAGAGGCAGTGTGGAGCTTGGAAACAATCCTTCACTTAGTGGAGTACAGAAGATAACCACTGCCCACAAGAAAAAACAACCTCCATGTGGGTTTCCAAGTGGTTTTTCCTTCCCCCTGCTTTAGTTTTGCCTCTGACAGGATGACTTCCTTATTCATTGTTCTTTAAATTGCTCTGATCTGCATCAAAAGAAAGGAGGCCTGGATCAGGTTCAGAATGCTGTCTTCTTCCTCCTGAAGCTCAAGCCCTGGTGAGCTTTGCAGAGTGTTCAGAAGAGCCTGAAAATCCTGGAGGGTCCTCTTCCTGTGGATCAGGATTCAAAAAAGTGTACGTTTTACTGACAATCTGTGGATGGCAGGAGTTGACCTAAAGGCTTCTTGAGGTTTCTATATATTGCTGGTGTGGTTGGCTGAGGGCATGAGATGGTTCTCCAGCTGACTGTGTGTGCTGTGGCCACCAGTCTGCTTCAGTGGGTCCCTTTTTGAGGATCCCACTCTGCAGTCAGAGCCTGGCAGCACTCATCCCACCACTGCAGAAAGTAAGATATGTCCACCTGGCTCAGATCCTGTGGTGGTTGTTTTTTGTGCTCAGCTTGAGGCTGAGAATAGTCTTCCAACTGCAGTACTCCCATGTCAGTCTGTTCTTGGTGATCCTGGCGTTCTTCTTGGTATTGGGGCCAGAAAGGATACTGAGTATCTGGGTCTCCTCCCATAGTCAGCAGTACTGGCACATAATTCCCAAGTGTTAGAGTAGAGGGAGAGTTGTCTCCTCTCTGCACAGCCTGCATGGGCTGCATCATGACACTTTGTCCTTGGATCACACAAGGGACAGGGGATACGCGGGATGGGAGAAGAACAGGTAGAAGTGGTTGGTTCCTGCTGAAAGAACTGGAGGAAGGAAAATGATGAGATCTGCCTGGGAGAGTGCACAGGTCAATTTCGTGCTGCTGAGCTGTCAGACCAGGTCTCCCATTTGGGCCATCTACCAAGGAATTCACAGTCTCACTTCTACTCTGCCCAGGGTACAGAGATCTTGGGTCCTGAAACCACATCTCCGTGAGAAAAACCGGAGACGTGGACATCATAAGACAAGCGATTCTGGCTCTGTTCTCAAACTGTGTAAAGCAAAGGGCCTATTATATAGGCCCAAATCTCAAGAGGTGTGTGTGTGTGTCTATATACACACATACAAACATATACATACATACAAACACATAGATTTAGGTCATAGCACATTCAGCAATCAACTATAGATGAATTGAAACTCTGGCTAAAAAGGCATGTGCTTTAGGATCCACCCTTCAATTTCAACGATGGATCAGGGAACAAGGTCTCTTGACGAGGTTGACATTTTCTTCCTCTTAATCAGTGTGTGCACAGGAATACATACCTTGTAAACGTGTATAAATCTGAATAAGGGTTAATAAACACAAGTAAGTGTTCATGAGGGTCATTGTGCTGATAGACCTATGAACATGCTTCCCAGTCATGAGTGTTGAATGTATATGGAACCACTATCCCCATAACTTACGTAGAAGAAGGTACTAATGAGGGTGTTTTTGTTCCCCTATTTGACTATGCTTGTAGATTTTTTGGGGGTGTTAAAAGTGGGGGAAGGAGAGATGGGCAGGATATCTAGTTGGTAGAGGCCAGGAATGCTGAAAAACACTCTACCTGGCATGGAGTGCTGCTCCCAAGAAAGAATTATCTGGCCCAAAATGACAGCAGTGCCAAGCTTTAGAAAACCTAACAAGAGTGTTCTCAAAATAGGCATTAACTTTCACATTTTCCCAGTTTTGCTGCTGGTGATTCTGAATAGATGCACCACTGACAATTTGATTAGAAAATTCTTCCTTTTGCAGGAATGTGACTTGCAATGCCAGGTGTTTACTATCCCAGGCCTTTGTCCTTGATTGCTGTGGTAATCTAGGTTAGTCAAGGTTTTCCAGCAACCACTCAGGGTAACATCGTTTAATGGGTTAGGGATATTTGCTGCCATAGACATAAAACTTACTTGAATTCTCAATTCTGGAATGCCTGTTTGGCTAGTGTTTTCCTGTTTGCAATATCAAAGAGTTGGTTCCTCTTGAAGGCTTGAACTAGAATGTTTGATTGAGATCTTGGAACGGATGTGTGGTCTCGTGTGGCTCCTTTTGGTAAGTATTTTAAAGAGAACGCAGGGACAAAAGGGTTTTTAGGACATTTTTGCATTCAAGCTGGAAACTCAAACTTGGGAAGATCGTGCTGACCTCTTACTCCCTCTGAATCCCCCTGAGGTGACAGAAGAGGAGGATGTTGCCCTGCTTAGAGCAGCAGGACCAAAAAGTCCAAAGCCTTTCTTGCTCAGAACCTGTCTGTCCCAGCCACTGTGGGACCATGCTTATATTGAAGACCTTAGGTTACCCAGGACAAGCTGTAACTGGCTCCAAAACTAAGGATTCTTTGTGGAGAATTTGAGCACAACATGCAGAATTGATTCCCCTCTCAATGGGACCCACTGATGAACTGCATTTGGACTGGTGAGTTTTTACCTTGAGTATAAGGCTGAGGCTGGTTCTGTCCATGGGTTTGGTCTTCTCCTAAGGAGGAGCTGAACCCCAATCGTCTCTGTCTTGCTCTGTGGTTTTTTTGTTTTTTTTTTTAAATTTTATTTATTTTATTATTTATTTATTTATGGCAGTGTTGGGTTTTCGTTGCTGCGTTTGGGCTTTCTCTAGTTGCTGTGAGCGGGGGCTACTCCTCGTTGTGATGCGCAGGCCTCTCATTGCGGTGGCCTCTCTCATTGCGGAGCACGGGCTCCAGGTGCGCAGGCTTCAGTAGTTGTAGCACATGGGCTCAGTAGTTGCGGCTCACGGGCTCCAGAGCACAGGCTCAGTAGTTGTGGCGCACGGGCCCAGCTGCTCCGCGGCATGTGGGATCTTCCCGGACCAGGGCTCGAACCCGTGTCCGCTGCATTGGCAGGCAGATTCTTAACCACTGCGCCACCAGGGAAGTCCCTGCTCTGTGGTTTTTAAACCAAATCTGAGTGGGAAAAGACAACGTGAAAAGTCATGTAACTCAGTCTGTGTCATTCCAAATATCAATGCAGTTAAACAAAACTAATTGATCAACTGCTCTTGGGATAATATCCCTAAGAGAAAGACGATGTATTATCTTGGGATTGATGCTATTATTAGCATACAATTCAGGACAGTACACAATTTGCTCTCAACTCAAATTAACATTTCTTGTATGGTCATCCTCAGGGTATCCAAAATAAATTTCCCTGATTTAAGAAAAACAGTGTAGTTCTCTCAAAGGAAATCAATCTCTCTCTCTCTCCCTTGTGTTGTATCAACTTTTCATTAGGATACCATTTCATAATACACAATACATATGGGATTGATCTTAGAAAAGAATTTCTTTACGTAGGGCAGTAGAATTAGCCATAGTCAAGAGCAGGACTAACTCACCCACACTTCCTCTTACTTACTTCATCCCACAGTCAGCAATAGATAATGAAACTCCTAGGGACCCCATATATCTTGCTTTAAAACTATTATCACTAACATAACCCATTGTATTCTGCTTGTTTCCTCATTACTGGAGTTGGCATTGCAAGGTACTTTCTAAGTATTTCTGAGTGTTTTATTTTGATAATTTGATAATTCATGGTAAGATTAGGGTGTCAATTATAACCAATATCTGATGTAGCACTCATATCCCAGGCATTGTGCTAAAACGTTATATCTATTCTTTAAATTAATTAATAAAAATATTTTCCAATAAGAAGTCTTAAGCCCAAGTGGAAACTGGAAACTGATGAGTAAGTTACTGAACACAGTTGCAGAACCAACCTCATCCTACATTGTTTCCTGGACTTGCCATCCTCCACCTCAGTTCAAATGGGCCTAGTACCTCTCATGCAGCCAGTCACTAGATAGTCCCCCAAAGTGCACTTTATTCTGGGATTTGGGAAAACTGTTTCCTACACCTAAAACAAATGCATTAAGAAAAGAGGAACTTTTCTTCTCCCCAGCGTCCGCTCAGACTGATGCCCTTATAGCCCTTATATATAATGACTTATTGGAGACTATTTTTTTATTATTATTTTTTAAAATTTACTTATTTATTTATTTATTTTTGGCTGTGTTGGGTCTTCGTTTCTGTGCGAGGGCTTTCTGTTGTTGTGGCAAGCGGGGGCCACTCTTCATCGCGGTGCGCGGGTCTCTCACTATCGCGGCCTCTCTTGTTGCCGAGCACAGGCTCCAGACGCGCAGGCTCAGTAGTTGTGGCTCACGGGCCTAGTTGCTCCGCGGCATGTGGGATCTTCCCAGACCAGGGCTCGAACCCGTGTCCCCTGCTTTAGCAGGCAGATTCTCAACCACTGTGCCACCAGGGAAGCCCTGGAGACTATTTTTGATAACAAAAATCTGAACTCATTGTTCTCCTCTGAAAGCACCTTTTTTATTGACCTTTATTGATTTCAATACTGTTTCAGTTGGTATAATTGTATTATTTACAGCTATCTCTTTGCTGACTGAAGAAATCCAGTTTATTTTTATTTTTACGTTAGTAGTTCAATTCAAAATGATACAATATGGGATTTTATTTCATACACTCCTGTGTATGAATCACATTTCAGATATTAGTGAAAAAAAAAGAAAAAACTAGCTTGAGAATTGGGAATTTACATGAGTGCTTACCCCACAGTTTCCTCATAATTACATATTAATCATTATTCTGCAGTATATATTCCAGTACTTGATACCATATCATTATCATAGTGATCCAATTTCTTATATTCTCTAAATCTCAAAAGTTGATTTAATTATCTCCAATTGGGAGACCCTCAACAGTATATTCTTTTCTCCAAGAGTAAATACCCCCAACCAATTGGTAAAAGAAGTAACAGTTTTCTACCACTGGTAAAAGAGGTAATTCTTGTTTTTATTTTGTTTTAAATATTATTTAACAGGAAAAACCTTTGGGAAACATACCCAGCATAAGAGAATTGCCTGCCAGTGCTAAGCTTGGCCTTTCTCTTTACCTTGAACCTGACAGATAATGAAATAGAAAACTGACACTTACCTGAATTTTAGATTCTGGAATGCCAATTTCCTTGGCCAGTTGTTTCCTGCTTGCTTTTTCAGGGTAAGGGTCATGTTCAAACCATGCTTGGAGGATATTCTTTTGACTCTGGTTGTAAATAATCTTGCCTTGCCAGGTTTCTTTTTGTAATAGTATGTCTGATGAAGAGAAAATGGGGAGAAGTATGAAGGATATGTTTATGGATTAAAAACTGGGTGAGCATATATCTTATTTCAGGTTGAAAGTCTGTAGATCCAATGATTATTCTGTATTTTTACTTTCGGGATATACCTAAAGTCATTCTAAATTGGGAGACATGGGAATTCCCTGGTGGTCCAGTGGTTAGGACTCCATGCTCTCACTGCCAAGGGCCTGGGTTCAATCCTTGGTTGGGGAACTAAGATCCCACAAGCAGCCCAGCGTGGCCAAAAGAAAAAATTGGAGACATATAGGTCAAATATATATATAATAGAAAAAATGACAATCTGTCATCTCTGAGTTACCAAAGGAAGAAGTTACTAGAAATCCACAAAATTACATGCAAAGAAAATAGGAGTTAGGAAAATAAATGGAAATAAATGAAACAAGTAAAATATGAAAAACGTTAAAAGGATAAATAAAATACAATACACAAAATTGTTACTTTATGATAAAATACATTTAAATAAATATAAAATGTTAAATTATTAGATATAAACTAAATGTAAAATATTATGTATTCCATATATATTTTTCTCCATTTAAAGTGTTAACTTTAAGACTTTTGAAAACCCACATATGGGACTCACGGCTGTCTCTTAAATTTGAAATTGCATTCTCTAACTTCAAAGCACCCATCAATCCCCTGATACAACTTATCACTGCAAAATAGCCCCTGCTTCAACAATCTATTCCTCTAATCATAACTGGGATTTTACTTTTTATAAACTCTGGAATATAAACAAAGCATGTGGCATTATCAAAGAAGAGAGCAAAACACAGATGGGAATTTACCACTTGCAGTGCTGTTCAAATCCATCTTGGGAAGAGGTATCCAGATTCTGCAGAGATGAGTGGACAACTAAGCAAGACACAGGATTTATAAACACCCAGAGCGACCCACCCATTTCTTCAATACCCTCCTATTTAATCCCTTCATTAAATATTTAACACTTTTCAGAAGAGACTTGAAGTAATCAGGTTAAGAGGAAATACAGATTCTACCAGATTCTAATTTTGCATCTATTATAATATCTCCCCAAATATGACTTAGAATCTGTGCTTTCTACTTTACATAGTACATATGTATGTATCAATATATATTATAATATATGCTTTGTTCTCTATAATTTTTAGTATTCCTGTTTTTTAATTATTTTGGCTTGATGACATTATTGTAATATTAGATGGATATTCCTATTCACTTTGTAGGCTCCCTGTTTTCCTTAGCCCTTACTGAAACAAATTTCTTTCCATTATTGTTAGTAGGGTTTATGTGTTACTTTGGCTGTTCTATATTCCACAGTTATAAAAAAAAACACTGATCTAGGTGTTGCTGTGAAGGTATTCTATAAATTGATTGAATTATATAATCAGTTGGATTTAAGTAAAGGAGATTATCCTCGATAATCTGGGTGGGGCTGATGCAATCAGTGAAAAGTCTTAAGAGCAAATCTGGGTGCATTCCTGAAGCAAAAGAAATCACGCCTATGGACAGCAGCTTCATCTCCTGCCAGAGACTTTCAGCCTGCCCTTCCAAAGGGCCTGCCCTTCCAAAGGACCTGCCCTAGAAATCTCATTCTTGCCTAGCCAGCTCCCACAATTGTATAAGCCATTTCCGTTTAATAAATGTCTTTATTTGTGTATGTGTATGCATGTATGTACACACACAAGTATGTATATAATTTCACAAGTTCCCTATGTGACTTGAATTCAGAATGCTACTGATTCTGTTTCTCTGGTTGAACACGAAATGATACAGATGTTGGTACTGAAACCGAGCAGGACCTTGTGGGGCTCCTGGGCAAGGAAGTCTTTCAAACAGTTGCTAATCAGGGAAGGAAGGGGATGCAGAGACAAGGGAGGAGTGGCCAAGAAACACTAGTGCAGCCTTGGGGCAGGGTCCTGGTTCTTCAAGGGATACACATAACAATATCTTTGAGCTCTTTATAGAACTCAAACCCCCAACAAATCAAAGATGTTAGCATTCTTCATTCCAGATTAAAGAAACCAGAGAAGCTCTTCAAGAGACCACCTGAGGCCAGATTAAAGGAGTGCAGGCCCTGCACACACCCTAATCCTTCTAAACAACCCCACCCTTGAACCACTGCTATAAAACTCCTCACCAAATCCTCCTGGGTTGGGACACTCAGTTTTTCAGGGCATGAGCCTGCTGTGGTCCCCTTTGCCTGGCAAAGCAATAAAGCTATTCTTTTCTACTTCACCCAAAACTCTGTCTCTGAGATCTGATTTGGCACTGGTGCACAGAGGCCGAGCTTTTGGCATTGGTACTGGAGGTAGTTCTGTAAGAATAGACTCTTATAGGTATATGTTTGTATATATCATATATATACATATATACATACATTTATATATAAATATAAATATAAAAAAATACCTATATATTTGGGTCACTGACAAGGCAAAGAACTAAAACCATCCAAAGTAGTTGCTGAGGACAAAGGAAATATGAACTGATAGTGGAAGTGTTGCAAGAAGAGGGGGGACCCCTTCCAGGGCCTGAGAGTGGGCTCTTGTCTAACACTTGGACATGCATTGTCTAACACTTGGACATGCGTTGTCCAAGGAGACACACATGCTGACAAAGCAAAAGACTCTATTGGGAAGGGGCACCTGGGTGGAGAGCAGTAGGGTAAGGGAACCCAGGGGAACTGCTCTGCCATGTGGCTCACTGTCTCAGGTTTTATGGTAATGGGGTTAGTTTCCAGGTTGTCTCTGGCCAGTCATCTTGACTGGCCCATACTTCGTCTGACTCAGGGTCCTTCCTGGTGGCGCACCCATCTCTCAGTCAAGATGGATTTCAACGTGAGGGCTTCTGGGAGGTTGGCAGGACATATCGTCTCTTCCCTCCTCCTTTTGGCCCCTTCTGAATTCTGGTTAGTTGCACTTCATTCTTTATCAGGACCTCCTACTGTGAGACAACTCAAGCAAGCGGTTATCATCATACCTGGCCAAGGTGGGCAGTTTTGGTCAACGGTTCCCTAACAGAAGAAAAGTTAAAAATACCAGCTATTACCATGTGACCATTTGCATAAATGAGGATATACTAATTATGAGGATTGCATTATGAATATGTTTGTATAAATATTAACAAAATATTTTGCTTTCTTCCTGCTGTTATTCCTTGATGATCCAATATAAGATGTATTAATAATAGTTAACATTAAATCACCGTATTTAAGGAGCATCAAAAGAGAAGTACTCACATCAGCCAAGGATGTTGCATCCTCTTTGGGGAAAGGATTAGCATGTTTCTCTTGTAGGCATGATAGTTGCACCATATTAGGCAGAAATACCACTTTGTTATTATCTTTATTTGGAAATTCTTTATGGTTTCAGGAGATGTGTATGGTTTCCAGGTTGACAAGGTGTGGACAGAGCTGGTCAGTTTTGTGTCAGTATGGCTAGGCTACAGACCCTAGTAATTCAAACACTCACCTACTCAGCGTTTCTGTGAAGGTATTTTGTAGATGTGATTAAAGTTCATAATCACTTGACTAAGGGAGATTATCCTATATAATCTGGGTGGGCCTAAGTCAATCAACTGAGAGGCCAGAAGGACTGAGTGAAGGCTTCACTGAGAGGAAGAAATTCTGCCTATTGATAGATGCATCAGCTCTTGCCCAAGAGTTCTAATCGGCCCTACAGATTTTAGACTTGCCAAGGCTTCTCTGCAGTCACATAAGCCAATTCCTTGCAATAAATCTCCACATACACACTGATTCTGCTTCTCTGGTTGAATACAATCATCTGATACAATTATTAAATTATTTACTTTGAAGTGATGACTTTAACAAGAAAAAAATATATATGTGGATTTGTCATGGGGCTAGACCATGGGTGATGGAAAAATTTATTGAATCCGGAAAAGATGGCAACTGTAAATTTTGCTGCTGTAAATTTTTTTTGGTAAACGTCAGCTGTGAAAAACTGGAAGGCAGGAAATGCAACAAATACTCTATGCCTTGACTTAAAAGACAACAGAATATCTCTGTCAAGACTCATGTGCTCTTGGCTACTATTGCCTTGGGAACATCTAGAGAGAAATGAGCTCAGAAAGAAATGTGTTCCTTAACAGGAAAAATGGAAGGGGATAGAAAGATTGTATGAACTGCAAGATAACATGTACAGGCAGACTTTGTATCATTTATATGAGGAAATATGAACTTGGAGACATATTTTCTAACAAAAAGTTTACACAGTTAAAAAATAGCAAAAATCAAACCTGGGTTGTGGCTTAAAACCTTTGGTTTAAAGCAGTGATTGCATTATAACTTTTACCAATCATTCTTCTATTATTTAAGACAGCATTACTATAAACTGCCACCAGAAAAAAAATGGTATGTGCTTTTGCCACAGACACTGATAAGCTCAAGATATTTAAGATGAGAAACAGAAAAATTAGGCACAGTGAATTGGGGGATGGGCTAATTGCACCTGGAAATAGATATAATTAGATAGGTTAATTCGTCTTTAATTGTGTGTGTTTCCCTTTGTTGACATATATGTGTGCGATTACCAGAAAATTCACATGCTTTAACTAAAAGAAACTTAGCTTGCATAAAAACAATATTTTGTGTACTGCACCTCCTCATATTATACCCAGATGGTAAAACCCTCAAAGAGCTATAGCCTCTAATGCCCCTACAAATGAGGCCAAGCAACATAAAGGACATCCAAGTATCTGGTGTAGGGACTTCATCTAGGATCAGACATTGACCTAACTAGGGGGAAAAGCATTCTCAGCTAAAGGGAGCTCTTCCTCAAAACATCCCCCCATCTGAATCTTGCTGTTGCTACATTTCAATGGGTGCAGTGTCCCTCCTCTTCTTCCATATCATGAGAGGATATTACGTTGATCCAGTCCATGTTCCAGCTGGCTCATAGCATGGGCTTTTGTTCTTTGATATTTTGATGAGGAAGAGTTATATCTGGATGTTTCAGCTGCTTTGAGTGTGAATGGAGGTGTTGGGCTTTGAGTCCTGTGTTTGGAAAAATCTTTCATACTGTGCCTGGTGGAGAAGGGTAAGATTATTCTGTGTACTTTAGGGATAGAAGCCAATAATTTTGACCAAATAGATGGACTGCAATATAAATAAATAAATAAATAAAATTTAAAAAAGTCATTTCTTTTTAAAAAAATTTTATTTTTTGATTGATTGATTTTTGGCTGTGTTGGGTCTTCGTTGCTCTGTGCGGGCCTTCTCTAGTTGTGGTAAGCGGGGGCTACACTTTGTTGCGGTGCGTGGGCTTCTTATTACTGTGGCTTCTCTTGCTGCAGAGCACGGGCTCTAGGCACGCGGGCTTCAGTAATTGCAGCATGTGGGCTCAGTAGCTGTGGCTCACGGGCCCTAGAGTGCAGGCTCACTATTTTTGGCTCATGGGCTTAGTTGTTCCGCAGCATGTGGAATCTTCCCAGACCAGGGATCGAACCCGTGTCCCCTGCATTGGCAGGTGGATTCTTAACCAGTGCACCACCAGGAAAGTCCCGTGCAATATATTATATAGGGACTGAATATTTCATGGCACCAGCCCAATCAGGCCATGTCTTCCAAAAGGCTTATACTTTCCAAATTGTTGACTTCAGTCTTTGCCTTGTGATTTCTTTCAGCCAGTGAAATATGAATGGATTTAATGAGGCAGCGTGCGCCATCTCTGAGCAGAATCCTTCATCTTTTGGGGTCATCATTCTCTTCTCACTACCATGCGCCTTCTTGGTCCTAGATAATGATACCATTAACCTGAATCCCAGAAGGATGAGTGAGAAATAGGTGAGTCATTAGTGTTTAAGGTCACTTATTACAATGACATAATTGAGACTAAGGTGATGGATATACAAATTTGCTTTTTGTATCTTTAAGTTCTATGACCAGAGTTGTCTTTTTTAAAAAAACAATTATCTGAACATTTCCAGAAACCCATTTGTTATAATTTTGTTTAATAGCCTCCCCCAACACTGTTTTTTTTTCAACTGCAGTAAATTTTTGTGAAATTTAGAAGGGCATGAAATCCATTTTCTAAATGAAGAATTCCAAGAGACTTGTCCTTGTGTCAGGTGTGAAGCCTAAGGAGGTACCGTACAGAGGACAGGACCCACCATGATGAAAATCATGGGAAGCTGTTTGCTCAGGTGGTCATCTGATGTGCAGAAAATGAAGGAATCTCTTGGATTTAGGGGATAGAGACTCGGGATGTTGCCTACGTGTGGGAGAAAAGAGTGAATCTATCCAACTGTTTCCTTAATCCTGGAGAAGATGTTTATTTGTACTTTAGGAAGAAAGTAAAACAATGACCTTTCTGGATTTAATTACCCAGATTTTAATCTATTTGTTTATTAAAAAGTGAAGACCATTCCGCAGTCTTAGGGCCAATATAATGGACGGCACTTTGACTCAGAATAACTATGACAGCACAGGTTTGTACCCCATCAGAGAGGGATGAGATATGCCAACCCTTGTAGTAGATGGGACAAAAGGGATGTCAAGACAGACTTTCTTCTGACAGTGGGTGAAGCATGTGAAAAATAAAGGCTGTCTATCCCAGGGCTGCACTCATGATTGCACTTTTCCATTTGTGCACTGCACTTTTCCAGAACCACAACCTCCGCCACTAGAGGCAGTGGCCCTGTGGTTTATGTGTAAATCAAGGCTCTTCGGAATATGCAACCCACTCTTGCTCACTAAGAGACCCTCTCTGCCCTACAGAAGAGGCTCCCAGCTGGCCCACCAGCATAATGCATCGTTACTACAACTGTTGCTTTACTCAAGCTGCCCCATTGGGGTGAATTAATGATGTCCTTTCTGACATCCCACACATATATGCACATAATTCTTACATGCACTGATGTCCACAGATAAGGGAAGCAATTGTCATTTGACCACATATTTGTTGTCTGACCCTAATTATTTCATTTAACTTCTCTAATCCTCATTTAACTCCCTCATCTGCTCTTGTTTCATGGGAGCAGTAGCCTGGAGGGTCTCAACCCTGAGTGAGGACCAAGTAAGAAGGGAAATCTTCCCCAGACTGCCAGCAGGGGTTACAGCCCTCCTCAGGCTCCAGCCCCTCAGGCCCAAGCAGGTGGGGAAGATGGTGCTGTGGGGTGTGCCCACGGTGAGCAGGTCATGCATGGCTGGGAAAGCCCGTACTGGGCAGAGATCTGCAGCACTCAGGTCAGGAACCACAGCGGCAGTGAGGTCCACAGGAGTGTCGTGTGTTTGCAGGACACACTGGAGCAGTTGCAGATCCAGCACTGTTGTGTGCAAGTTCAAGACGGCCTCTCAGTTCCAGCTTCAGAGCCTCGAGCTGGAGCCAGATGCACAAAGAGTGGCTGCCACAATATGTAGTTCTCACTGAACAAGCCTGTCTTCTGACTTCCAATCCCGCTGCAAGCTAGGTGCCAATTTCACCTCAGTCGGAGATAAGTCACTATGGACGGATGAAGCCATGGATGGGACAACATCAAGGCCATGTTTGATGACAGCAAACAGACTAGCTCACTGGAAGGAGGCCTCAGCAGCTGTGAAAATGGCCAGGGGCACTGACAGCCCAGCCTGAATCGGAGACCCACCACCCACCATCCACATACCCAAGAGCCTGTGGAGACGCAATTTCAGAGCCTCCCGGGCCACCTCATCATCACCCACCGGGCAGCTGGGGTGGATGGCGCATGCCAGGATGTGCAGTACTCTGGTGATCCCTGTGCTAAGCTGCTTTCAGGAGGGGCTACCCCTGCATCCGTAGGTTTTACTGCATTTACTGCATCCCTAGGTTTCCCCCCGTGGCCTTCAACCTCTGTCCCCGGAAGTACAACATGACACTGAATGGTAAACCTATGATGCCCCTGACATGGAAGCAGGAGGGACCTTGGGCTCAGGACACGTGCATGGGGCCCAAAGAAGATCCAGCAGGGGCGCCATGTTTTGGGCGCCTCAGAAAGCAGGGGCAGCCATGGACTAGCCTTTGAGGCAGCTGCAGTCACCCAGCATCTCCCTACATTTCTCATGTTCTCATGATGCCATCCTCTGCCACACAGAGACAGGCAAATGTTCCAGAAGCCAAGGCAGCAGCAGCCTTGAGTCCCTGGAAGGCTCTGAGCAGGCCAGGGGGAGTCTCCCAGGCACACTGTCCTGCAGGTCACCACTGAAGGAATCATGCTCTTGGACCTGGGCTGCTGCCCTGCTGGGTGCTCTGTCCCTCCACCACCCACCGCCTGCCCACAGCTCCTCTGTGTTGGACTTTTGGCCCATGACGCAGGACAGGGGAGCGTCGCCAAGCTGAACAGCACTTCCCTCAGGAGTATGGGGTCAGGCTGGTGGCAGCAGTGACATGGTTCAGTAGCTAGACTTTCTGAGCAAGGGCAGCTCCACCTACTGCTTCAACTCACTTTTATGGATACTGTGGACAAACAAACCTTAGGTGGACGTGGCAGTGGAGCCCAACCACAGTTTCCGTAATGAGGGTGACCAGTGGACCACATGGCCCAAGCCACTATAGGAGGAGAGGGAGAGTGGGAGGGCATTTTCCCAGCCAGAATTTTCCTGATGGCCCCACCCCAGTCTGCAGTGGCTGAAGGGATTTGTTCTGACCATTTCTAGGGGCCACCAACAGCACTGTTCCCTGTCCTGCTGCCGAGTTCCTTGTGGGTCCCCCCAAATCCTTCATGGTTTGGAAGTTGTTGCCCCTGCTGAAGGGCCTTATTATAGGGTTTCCAGTTATGCCAGGTGATTTTGAGTGACTTCATGGAAACAGACATTTTCTCTGGATTGCATGCTGTCACAAAACAGGGATAATTCTATGATTGGTATATTAATAAATCTTATTGGTAGGGAGGGAAACTTGAGCAAGGCTAGAGATGTAATGGCACTCATACTGGTCTGGAGAGTGGATGGTTGGGATTTTGTGGTTTAGACGATGTTCCAATTTGTCTGTTCAGACAGGACCACAAAGTGATCTCGCTTGTGTCTTGATCCATCCTGATTAGAGTGGACTTGCCTAATGTTGATAGTCTATAAAAACAGGTGTGTTCTGCAGAAGAACCCCAAGATGTAACTGAGGGTACCAGCCTGGCTCCCGGATATCAGGACTGGCTTCATTCTTTCTCACACATTTTATGGAGAAGTGGGGGCAGGAGGTGAGTTGGGGAATTACAGCCCATCTGCTGGGTCCTTCGTGGTGTCTGCCTTCAAATACGGGTCCAGGGTAAAGAGAAGGAAAAGAAAGGCATTGTCAGAATATGATGGAGCCACAGTGAGCCTGACTGGGGGAGGAGGGGTACCTGGGCTGATGGCATCCAGGACCTTCTGCAAAGGGAAGAAACCAGGATCCAGCAGCCAGGGAGTCCTGGGCCATCCCCCTGAGAACCACCTCCTTTCCATTCTCTTCTGATGTCTGACCCCTCCCTTCCTCCATCAGGAATAGATGTCACTTTCCTCCCTTCTCTCCAACTATCCTCCATCTGTTGCTTCCCCCTCCCACTCTCACATCAGCCATCTCAGCCCTAGAAACTGCTTAACTGTCTGCCCCACAGGGCTGAGGGCTGGAAATACTGAGGCTCCCTCACTGCCAGATGCCAGCTTGGAGGGGGCAAGGGAGAAGCAAAGGGCTGAGCAGTGACCCCACATTCATGTGTTGGAGCGCTTATCCTATAGCACATCTGAGAATATTCCGAGGAGGTAATGAAACTGATGTGAAATAGAAATTTCTATCATGAAAAGCATTTTGCATAAAATATTCACAGTACTGAAAAAGCACTTCAATTTAGAAAAAAGGAAAAAGATTTTAGCTCTTACTCTGAAAATAAGTGTTTAAACCATTCACGATCTAACAGAATAAAATGACACTCTGCTCACTGGGTCCAACAGGAAAGTGTGTGTGTGTGTGTGTGTGTGTGTGTGTGTGTTCACACACATTCTTTTTGATAAACTTTGGGGGCCAAGTTGACTATTGAGTCATTCTCACCTGTGCACAGTGAGCTGACTCCCTTAGAGACAAATTTCCTCATGGGTTTACAGTGCCTCTTCATGAAACAAGTCTTGCCCATTCTTTTTTTTTTTGTGTGATCTGAGGGCTTCTTTTCTCCTCCAGGAAGGCATGCCTTCTTTCTATTGCCCAGATTTTGTTCTCAAGCTCTTTACTTTACTTAAGGAGAAGAATGACAAGGAAAGATGTTCATAATTACTGAATGTTAGCATATGAGACTAATTCAACTAATGAGTGGATAAATAAAATGTGGGATATCTATACAATGCAGTGTTATTCAGACATATCAATGAATACACGCTATAACATGGATGAACCTTGCAAACATTATGCTGAAAGAAGCCAGATACAAAAGGACACACATCTTTTGATTCCATTTCTATGAAATGTCCAGGATGGGCAAATCCATAGAAGACAGAAAGTAGGTTAGCAGTTTCTAGGGACTGGGAGAAGGGAGAATGGGGACTGACTGCTAATTGATAGGGGATTTCTCTTTAGAGATTACGAAAAATTTTAAAAATTAGCTGATGTTGATGGTTGCACAACTCTTTGAATATATTAAAAACCACTGGATTGCACACCCTAAAAGGATACATTTTATGGTAAATAAATTATACCTTAATAAACCTGTTATAAAAAAGAGAATAGCTTATAAAACCATAATATAATGGAAAGGGTCATGAAATAGTCTGCCACCTGGATAAGTGAAAGTGCAGAGGAAACTTTCCAAAAACAATTAACATCACAAAATTGTTTAAAATGGAAGTGTAAGTTAAAGAGTCACACACTTTGGTGAAATTTAATGCCATTAGTGTTAACACTTGTCAACATACAATATTGATCACACATTTTATATTAAAAGAATGTAGTTGACTATAACTTGAATATTTATATAAAATACGTTTGACCAGAGAAAAAAATTTTTAAATATGCATTTAATTTTGTGAATAATTTCAATTTTTCAAATGAGAATATTAACTTATTGAAAATTTCAGAAGTATGAAATTAATAATATAATTATGTTGAAAATAAAAGGACATTAAAACATAACTCAAAAACATCCATTCATTTCCAAGTTATTCACTTTCTTTTTTTTTTTTGAATTTTATTTTATTTATTTTTTTATACAGCAGGTTCTTATTAGTTATCCATTTTATACACATTGGTGTATATATGTCAATCCCAATCTCCCAGTTCATCACACCCTCCCCCCTCCGCCACTTTCGCCCCTTGGTGTCCATACGTTTGTTCTCTGCATCTGTGTTTCAATTTCTGCCCTGCAAACCAGTTCATCTGTACCATTTTTCTAGGTTCCACATATATGTGTTAATATACGATATTTGTTTTTCTCTTTCTGACTTACTTCACTCTGTATGACAGTCTCTAGATCCATCCACGTCTCTACAAATGACCCAATTTCATTCCTTTTTATGGCTGAGTGATATTCCATTGTATATATGTACTGCATCTTATTTATCCATTCATCTGTCGATGGGCACTTAGGTTGCTTCCATGTCCTGGCTATTGTAAATAGTGCTGCAATGAACATTGGGGTGCATGTGTCTTTTTGAATTATGGTTTTCTCAGGGTATATGCCCAGTAGTGGGATTGCTGGATCATATGGTAATTCTATTTTTAATTTTTTAAGGAACCTCCATACTGTTCTTCATAGTGGCTGTATCAATTTACATTCCCACCAACAGTGCAAGAGGGTTCCCTTTTCTCCATACCCTCTCCAGCATTTGTTATTTGTAGATTTTCTGATGATGCCCATTCTAACTGGTGTGAGGTGATACCTCATTGTAGTTTTTTTTTTTTCCCTCGTTGTAGTTTTGATTTGCATTTCTCTAATAATTAGTGATGTTGAGCAGCTTTTCATGTGCTTCTTGGCCATCTGTATGTCTTCTTTGGAGAAATGTCTGTTTAGGTCTTCTGCCCATTTTTGGATTGGGTTGTTTGTTTTTTTAATATTGAGCTGCATGAGCTGTTTATATATTTTGGAGATTAATCCTTTGTCCGTTGATTCGTTTGCAAATATTTTCTCTCATTTTGAGGGCTGTCTTTTCGTCTTGTTTGTAGTTTCCTTTGCTGTGCAAAAACTTTTAAGTTTCATTAGGTCCCATTTGTTTATTTTTGTTTTTATTTCCATTTCTCTAGGGGGTGGGTCAAAAAGGATCTTGCTATGATGTATGTCATAGAGTGTTCTGCCTATGATTTCCTCTAAGAGTTTGATAGTGTCTGGCCTTACATTTAGGTCTTTAATCCATTTTGAGTTTATTTTTGCGTATGGTGTTAGGGAGTGTTCTAATTTCATACTTTTACATGTACCTATCTAGTTTCCCCAGCACCACTTATTGAAGTGGCTGTCTTTTCTCCACTGTATATTCCTGCCTCCTTTATCAAAGATAAGGTGACCATATGTTTGTGGGTTTATCTCTGGGCTTTCTATCCTGTTCCATTGATCTATATTTCTGTTTTTGTGCCAGTACCATACTGTCTTGGCTACTGTAGCTTTGTAGTATAGTCTGAAGTCAGGGAGTCTGATTCCTCCAGCTCCGTTTTTCTTTCTCAAGATTGCTTTGGCTATTCGGGGTCTTTTGTGTTTCCATACAAATTGTGAAATTTTTTGTTCTAGTTCTGTGAAAAATGCCAGTGGTAGTTTGACAGGGATTGCATTGAATCTGTAGATTGCTTTGGGTAGTAGAGTCATTTTCACAATGTTGATTCTTCCAATCCAAGAACATGGTATATCTCTCCATCTATTTGTATCATCTTTAATTTCTTTCATCAGTGTCTTATAATTTTCTGCATACAGGTCTTTTGTCTCCTTAGGTAGGTTTATTCCTAGATATTTTATTCTTTTTGTTGCAATGGTAAATGGGAGTGTTTTCTTAATTTCACTTTCAGATTTTTCATCATTAGTTTATAGGAATGCTAGAGATTTCTGTGCATTAATTTTGTATCCTGCTACTTTACCAAATTCATTGATTAGCTCTAGTAGTTTTCTGGTAGCATCTTTAGGATTCTCTATGTATAGTATCATGTCATCTGCAAACAGTGACAGCTTTACTTCTTTTCTGATTTGCATTCCTTTTATTTCTTTTTCTTCTCTGATTGCTGTGGCTAAAAATTCCAAAACTATGTTGAATAATAGTGGTGAGAGTGGGCAACCTTGTCTTGTTCCTGATCTTAGTGGAAATGGTTTCAGTTTTTCACCATTGAGGATGATGTTGGCTGTGGGTTTGTCATATATGGCCTTTATTATATTGAGGAAAGTTCACTCTATGCCTACTTTCTGGAGGGTTTTAATCATAAATGGGTGTTGAATTTTGTCAAAAGCTTTCTCTGCATCTATTGAGATGATCATATGGTTTTTCTACTTCAATTTGTTAATATGGTGTATCACATTGATTGATTTGCATATATTGATTTGTGTATATCCCTTGCATTCCTGGGATAAACCCCACTTGATCATGGTGTATGATCCTTTTAATGTGCTGTTGGATTCTATTTGCTAGTATTTTGCTGAGGATTTTTGCATCTATGTTCATCAGTGATATTGGCCTGTAGTTTTCTTTCTTTGTGACATCTTTGTCTGATTTTGGTATCAGGGTGATGGTGGCCTCATAGAATGAGTTTGGGAGTGTCCCTCCCTCTGCTATATTTTGGAAGATTTTGAGAAGGATAGGTGTTAGCTCTTCTCTAGATGTTTGATAGAATTCACCTGTGAAGCCATCTGGTCCTGGGCTTTTGTTTGTTGGAAGATTTTTTATTTTTTTTATTTTTTTTATTTTTTAAAGAATTATTTATTTATTTATTTTTGGCTGTGTTGGGTCTTCGTTTCTGTGCGAGGGCTTTCTCTAGTTGTGGCAAGCGGGGACCACTCTTCATCGCGGTGCGCGGGCCTCTCACTATCGCGGCCTCTCTTGTTGCGGAGCACAGGCTCCAGACGCGCAGGCTCAGTAGTTGTGGCTCACGGGCCTAGTTGCTCCACGGCATGTGGGATCTTCCCAGACCAGGGTTCGAACCCTTGTCCCCTGCATTGGCAGGCGGATTCTCAACCACTGCGCCACCAGGGAAGCCTGTTGGAAGATTTTTAATCACAGTTTCAATTTCAGTGCTTGTGATTGGTCTGTTCATATTTTCTAGTTCTTCCTGGTTCAGTCTCGGAAGGTTGTGCGTTTCTAAGAACTTGTCCATTTCTTCCATGTTGTCCATTTTATTGGCTTATAGTTGCTTGTGGTAATCTCTCAGAATCCTTTGTATTTCTGCAGTGTCAGTTGTTACTTCTCCTTTTTCATTTCTATTTCTATTGATTTGAGTCTTCTCCCTTTTTTTCTTGATGAGTCTGGCTAATGGTTTATCAACTTTGTTTATCTTCTCAAAGAACCAGCTTTTAGTTTTATTGATCTTTGCTATTGTTTCCTTCATTTCTTTTTCATTTATTTCTGATCTGATCTATATGATTTCTTTCCTTCTGCTAACTTTGGGGTTTTTTTGTTCTTCCTTCTCTAATTGCTTTAGGTGTAAGGTTAGGTTGTTTATTTGAGATGTTTCTTGTTTCTTAAGATAGGATTGTGTTGCTATAAACTTCCCTCTTAGAACTGCTTTTGCTGCATCCCATAGGTTTTGAATCATCGTGTTTTCATTGTCATTTGTTTCTAGGTAGTTTTTGATTTCCTCTTTGATTTCTTCAGTGATCACTTGGTTATTAAGTAGTGTATTGTTTAGCCTCCATGTGTTTGTATTTTTTACAGATTTTTTTCCTGTAATTGATACCTAGTCTCATAGCATTGTGGTCAGAAAAGATACTTGATACGATTTCAATTTTCTTAAATTTACCAAGGCTTGATTTGTGACGCAAATATGATCTATCCTGGAGAATGTTCCATGAGCACTTGAGAAGAATGTGTATTCTGTTGTTTTTGGATGGAATGTCCTATAAGTATCAATTAAGTCCATCTTGTTTAATGTATCATTTAAAGCTTGTGTTTCCTTATTTATTTTCATATTGGATGATCTGTCCATTGGTGAAAGTGGGCTGTTAAAGTCCCCTACTATGATTGTGTTACTGTCGATTTCCCCTTTTATGGCTGTTAGTATTTGCCTTATGTATTGAGGTGCTCCTATGTTGGGTGCATAAATATTTACAATTGTTATATCTTCTTCTTGGATTGATCCCTTGATCATTATGTAGTGTCCTTCTTTGTCTCTTGTAATAGTCTTTATTTTAAAGCTATTTTGTCTGATATGAGAATTGCTACTCCAGCTTTCTCTTGATTTCCATTTGCATGGAATATCTTTTTCCATCCCCTCACTTTCAGTCTGTATGTGTCCCTACATCTGAAGTGGGTCTCTTGTAGACAGCCCTACTCACAATAGCCAAGACATGGAAACAATGTAAATGTCCATTGAGAGATGAATGGATAAAGAAGATGTGGTACATATATATAGTGGAATATTACTGAGCCATAGAAAAGAATGAAATAATGCTATTTGCAGCAACATGGATGGATCTAGAGATTATCATACTAAGTGAAGTAAGCCAGACAAAGACAAATATCGTATAACGTCACTTATATGTGAAATCTAAAAAAATGATAGAAATGAACTTACTTACAAAACAGAAATAGACTCACAGACACAGAAAACAAACTTATGGTTACCAAAGGAGAAAGGAGGGGGAGGGACAAATTAGGAGTTTGGGATTAACAGATACACACTACTATATATAAAATACATAAACAAAAGGTCCTACTGTATAGCACAGGGAACTGTACTCAGTATCTTGTAATAA
The DNA here is from genome assembly GCF_009873245.2 of Balaenoptera musculus. NCBI lineage: Eukaryota > Metazoa > Chordata > Mammalia > Artiodactyla > Balaenopteridae > Balaenoptera > Balaenoptera musculus. The sequence continues at coordinate 48,624,977 of NC_045803.1, forward strand.
CCTATAATGGAAAAGAATCTGAAAAGAATATATATCTATATCTGAATCACCTTGTTATACACTGGAAACTAACACAACATTGTAAATCAGCTGTACTTCAATTAAAAAAAAATAATTGGGGAAAAAAATGCATAAACAGAGGCAAAACAGCTTTTCAGAGAGTGGAAAATGAATGGGATTTGGGGATGGGATTCCCAGATTCAATGCCGGTTATGAGTGTGATGATAAAAGTAGCAACTTATTTTACCATGTGCTAAGAGTTTTGCATAAATTCATCTCATTTAACCTGTATGTCTCTGTGGTAGAGCTGAGGGATTCCAGGGAGTGGGTTTAAGTTTCTGAGCTGATAACCACCTCTCAGTGTTTCATAATTTGGAGCTTGTTTGAACCTGGTTCCTCATCTCTGCATGTAACCCTTGCACTAGAGGGGAGCCATCAGGGGGGCTTACAGGTGATGAAGTAGAAGACAGCATGGAGCTCTTACGAAGGTCTGTGCTTTGTGACTTCTTGCCTTGCAGATATTAGTCATGACTCCCAGGAGGAGCTGGGTGTTAAACGCTTGCAGGTCCCTCCTCGCTAGGGACTGACTGTCTGAACCAGTGAAGTAATCTGGGCCCCTGAGGCCCAGCGGCTTTTCCTTTACCACAAAAGCACCCCAGCTCTTTCCTGCTCAACACTGCGGTACAGGAGGCAGTGGCCACCCCACCATGTCTCTTTCCTTAATACCACTTCCCTGTTTCCCTGCAACCTGGAGCTTCCCCTGCCCTCCACATGGACTGTGTGAATGCACAGTTTTTGGCCTGAAACCCACTCGTGAGAGAGGAGCAGTTTCTGGGACATAAGCTGTGTTCCTCTGGGAACATTCAGGTAGTGGGAGCAGCTGGGTCCCAGGTCAGGCTCCAAGGAGGTCCTGTACTGGAGGCCCAGAATGGCCTTACTCTGATGTTTGGGCAGGTCTGAGATCTCATGGGTCTTCCCACTGGACTCGTTAATTTCTTGCTCAGTTTCTCAAATCCTTAATGAGCTCCTGTCACATGCCAGACAGGAGAGGACTCAGTGGAAGTAAGATAATCTCTCTGTCCTATTGGCCGTTATAGTGCAGAGGGTGATGCAGAAAGTAGACGTGAATAAACATGGAAATAAAACGATTTCAGGAAGGATGACTGCTAGGAGGCAATAAATAGGGCAAAGGAATATAGAGGGGTGGATGAAATGCCATCACTAAGCTACAGTGGTCGGGAAAGGCCACTTTAAGAAAACAGGATCAGAATTGGTACCTAAATGAAGGAGGGAGCACCCACCTATCTGTGGAAAGGTGCTTCTGACAGAGGGAATGACACAAGTGAGCTTGAGATGCTAATTGAACAGAAGGATGGCCAGTGGCTGTTAGGAGGGGCTTGGGCATGTACATGCCTGGACCAGGACATGCACCACCTTGGGGGGGTCATGGAAGCACGGATTTGAGTCTCAGTGTGACTTGGAGGCATTGACGGGCTTTGAGCAGGGTGGCCTCATGGTCTCACTTAGGGTTTTATTTATTTATTTATTTAATTTATTTATTTTTGGCTGTATTGGGTCTTCATTGTGGTGCCCTGGCTTCTCATTGCGGTGGCTTCTCTTGTTGTGGAGCATGGGCTCTAGGCCTGCAAGCTTCAGTAGTTGTGGCACGTGGGCTCAGTAGTTGTGGCTCGTGGGCTCTAGAGCACAGGCTCAGTAGTTGTGGTGCACGGGCATGTGGGATCTTCCCGGACCAGGGCTTGAACCAGTGTCCCCTGCATTGGCGGGCGGGTTCTTAAGCACTGTGCCACCAGGGAAGCCCTCATTTAGGGTTTTTAATTGTTCCACTGACTGCACAGTTGTGAAGGTGAGAAAGCTCAGGGAGGGAGTGGTGAGGGTTGACTCTGGCTTCTGAGGTCCTTCCCAATCCCAAATCCAGGCTTGTGATGGGGTGGAGTGGTACAGCACACAGGACAGGGACAGGCAAGGGAATCAGGGGTCCTGAAAAAACCTTGTCACCTTCATAATTTTGTCTGGGGCAGGGCTGGGTGAAGAGTGGCTGGGTTTGACCTGTGAACTCAGTCAGCCCTCCCTTTCCCCGGGGGCAGCTTTCAGAGTCAAGGTTAAGGTTGCTTCTAGTCAACACCCTAAGGAGTTTAGGTTGTGGAGGTTAAAACAGCTGTGGCTTCAGTGTTATATGTGATTCACTTTCACAACAGGTACAACACAATCCTAAACATTATAAACCTATCAGGTCTCCTTTTGAGATGTGTGTGTCACTTTATATAATGGCAATAAACCAATAGAGAGGGCTTCCCTGGTGGCTCAGTGGTTAAGAATCTGCCTGCCGGTGCGGGGTGCACGGGTTTGATCCCTGGTCCGGGAGGATCCCGCATGCTGCAGAGCAACTAGGCCTGTGCGCCACAGCTACTGAGCCTGCGTTCTGGAGCCTGTGTGCCACAACTGCTGAGCCCGCGTGCCGCAACTATTGAGGCCTGTGCACCTGGAGCCCGTGCTCTGCAACAAGAGAAGCCACTGCAATGAGAAGCCCGTGCGCTGCAACAAAGGGTAGTCCCTGCTCGCCGCAACTAGAGAAAGCCCATGCGTGGCAACAGAGACCCAAGGCAGCCAAAAAAAAAAAAAAAAAAAAAACAAAAAAAAAAAAAACCAAAAAAAAACAAAACATAAATTATTTTAAAAGGAAGTCAAAATAAAATATTTGCTGGTTTCCTGGATTATTTTAGAATACCTGTTAAAACAACAAACTGTAATTACACTGCTTGCAAATAAAATAAAATGGAAGCAATTAATTTAGTGTCACACTGAAATAATATACAGGCATAGAAAATTATCCCCGAAGCATAATCCCATGTGGTTTTCATTTTAGACATTATATAATCACTTAATAGCAATAAAGCTAAAATAGAGAAAAAGAAAATTATTTTAGCAGAGAGAGAAAGAGCGTCTGGCTGTGGTTCTGGTTCTATAGTTGCAGGCTCAGTAGAAAGTGAGATCAATTCCAAGGTGACTCACTTCTGCTTTCAGGCTGTGTGGACAGTCTTCGGTATAAAATCATTTCTTGTGGCTGATGGAAGATGGCGAGATGTGCGGGGCCAGGGAAGTCCCTCCATGGAGAAGATTCCCAGGCAATTTCTTCCTGAATTTCTGGAACAGGGGGAAGACCAGAGAGTTCTCTTCTCCTGAGCTGCTCCCTTAAGCCTTTCTAAAACATCTGACGTTTGACAAGGGGTAAGGTGCAGAATCAGAGCCTGGACCAGTTCAATTCCGGTCCCATGATTTGTTGAATCAAAAGAAAGTCTCTAGCTGCTGTCTGCACCAGGGCACACTCTGTTTTGATCTTGAGAAAGATCTGCTCTGTCAGGATGAAGCTGACCTCCTGGAGGCATCTGTCCCCTGGGGTCCTGGTCCTTGGAGGGACGTTGGATCCTCAATGAGCCTCAGCCTGGGGCTGCTCCTTCCTTGAGGATCTGGACATCCAGAGGATGCCTGATAGTCCTGTCTGTCCTCTCCCCCTGTCCTGTGTGAAACATCAGGGGCATAAGGATCTTTTACAAAACCTTACGTTCTTCCTCAGTTTATTTGTCTCAGGTATACATTTTCTTAAGCTATGGAAGGACACTACACAGAATTCAGCCAACAGAGGTTTCAACTCATTGTCATGAACTTTTCTCTGAATAGGCTTTGATAATAATGTGTGATTCTTCCACATTTTCCTGAAAGCATTCTGGCTTGGGAATTCCCTGGAGGTCCAGTGGTTAGAACTCCTCGCTCTCACTACCAAGGGCCTGGGTTCGATCCCCGGTTCAGTCCCTGGTCGGGGAAGTAAGATCCCACATGCTGCGCAGTGCCGTCCCCCCGCACCCACCCCCCCCCAAAAAAAAAAGAGAATTCTGGCTTGTATTCTGTAGATGTCCATCTCTTCACATTAACAGCTGGCTGGTTTTGTCGTCTGCTTTTGAAAGATTCTACTGTACCTTTCTTTGAAGGTATGTTCCCTCTAAATCAGGTGTCTGGTGAACATTATTTTTTTCCTGATACGGTTCAAGGAGGACTTTAAGTTTCCACTAAGAGCTGTGACATGTCCCTTTCTAACTGTGCTTTTTTTCTGACTGCAGTGAAGATTTCCCAGTTTGGAGACATTTCATATGAAGTTTAAGGGCATCAATTATTTCATATTCCTCAGTTCAGTTAGTATGCAGTTGGTTTTTTTTTTCTTCAAGAGTTTTTAAATAAGTATTTAACTCAGTCACATCAGTCATAGTCTTCAAAACTCCCTTTGATTTGTCATCCATGTGGTCTCTGTTTTCTGGTGAACTTGTTACATCCAATTCCAAGCTCCCACCACCCATGTGTCTTCTCCAGGAGCAGAAGCCCAGTCCTCCAAAGTTCACCCAGAAGCTTGATCTGGCTTTTAAAAAAAGTTTTGTAATATCTTTTTATTCTGTATAGTAAATGTGCTCACTCTTTTCACTCATTCAGCTTCTCTTGAAAACAGTGTTAGGCTTCCTTGAAGATGAGACTTTTCCTTATAGAGATACCTGAATTTCTTTTTCATTTTCCTGATGGATTTTGAAGGATGTAACAGGAGCAACTACTTGAATTTTGTGTGTCCTCTGCTGTACCTTGTTAAGGACCAGATTTTTCTGGTAATGCCAGCCATTAGCTCAACTTGTTTTACATTTTGAGATTTGTCCTCTTTTGGTAGTTTTTGGAATGTCCACTTTACACCTAAGAAAAGGGTTAGATGTTTCTAGGTCTTTATTCATGGCTTCTAATTTTCTTATTACTGATACTGTGGTCTCCCAAAGGGGTTCCACTGAAGTTGACTCATGCCTTTCAAATTCATTTTCAGTTAGGCAAAGTGTAAAGATATGTTGTCTTTCCTCCAGAGGGGCAGAGTCTCCAGTGTCTAGTTTGTCTCTATTTGAATGAAGTCAGACCTTGATAATTCCGACCATGACCATCTCGACTGCCATCAAATATAGCAATGAGCGGAGAGCTAGGCCTGGTCTGAGGTCCCCTGAAAGTGTCGCCACTGCCCAGCTCCACATCTCCTGGACCGGCAGGACACACAGCATCACGAATACTGCAGCACTACCTCGTGTCCAGAACGCTGCTGCTCACAACAGACTTCAGAGAGTGTGGAGAGCATTGTGTCTGGAACCACACCAGTGCCTGGCAACCAGGCAGACCTCAGCTGAGCTGAGGGAGAGGGACAAATACAGTAATCCCTGGCCAATGCTCTTTTTTCAAACAGCTTTATTTAGGTACATTTTACACATAAAAAATTTGCCCCTACCAAATGTATGATTCAATGATTTAAGTAAATTTACTGAGTGGTGCAACAATCAGCATTAATGTGCTTTAGAACCTTTCAGTCACTGCAGTAAGAACCCTCATGTCCAATATTTCCTGACACTTGTTCTTAATCTCCTTTCATTTCTTTTTCTTTTTATTAATTAATTAATTAATTTATTGGCTGCGTTGGGTCTTCGTTGCTGCGCTCGGGCTTTCTCTAGTTGCGGCGAGTGGAGGCTGCTCTTTGTTGCAGTGCACGGGCTTCTCATTGCGGTGGCTTCTCGTTGCGGAGCACGGGCTCTAGGCATGTGGGATTCAGTAGTTGTGGTGCATGGGCTCAGTAGTTGTGGCTCGTGGGCTCTAGAGCGCAGGCTTAGTAGTTGTGGAGCAGGGACTTAGTTGCTCTGCAGCATGGGGGATCTTCCTGGACCAGGGCTCGAACCCGTGTCCCCTGCATTGGCAAGCGGATTCTTAACCACTGCGCCATCAGGGAAGCCCCTCCTTTCATTTCTGATCCTGTCCCTCCTTGGGAGAGGGGGCTTCAGGCTGAGGTGGGAATGAGGGAGGTGGGAGCACAATCGGGACCTGGCCCAGGACAGATCACAAGCTCAAGCTCTCTTGCCACCCCCTAGTGCCCGTTATTTCCACACTCGCCATCTCCACACAGAAATATGCTTTGTCTTTACATGGGACACGGCTTTGTTTGGAGCGAGGGCTGGTCACAGCACTCAAACCCGGAGCCTGACCTGGCTGCTTGGACTGAGCTGGTTCCAGGCAGGGGAGGTGGAAATCCACGTGCACCCAACAGCTTAGCCAAGGGTGAGTGACCCTGCACCAAGGACACAGCTGCACCAGCACACGGTGAATGAGAGTGCCGTGGACACTAGCCTGGCTCACACTCCCCCCTATTCCAAAGATGAGCAAACGCAGGCCCTGGTCGTGGGAGGTGGAAGCGTGGGCTCCACCCTCTGCTGCACGGGGGGGACGCTGGTGGCAGAGTGAGGTTGCCCCTGTGCAGTCTGAATGTGGGGCTTTCAGGGTCCTGGGCTGGTGGGGACCTACCTGCCAGCCCCTGGCTTCTCCCCTCACTGGGCATCCTGACTTCAGACAATGTATATAACATTTTCCTGGAGACCTTTTTCTAGCAAGGCAAAATATATATAGATGAAGTCCAATTTTTTACATTAAAAAAAAACTTTGTGCTCTTTGTGTTGTATTTAAGCAAACTTGCCAACCCCAGGATCCCTAAGATTTTTGCTTATTTTTTTAAAGATAAATTTATTTATTTATTTATTTGTTTTTGGCTGCATTGGGTCTGCATTGCTGCTCACGGGCTTTCTCTAGTTGCGGCGAGCGGGGGCTACTCTTTGTTGCGGTGCACGGGCTTCTCCCTGCGGTGGCTTCTCTTGTTGAGGAGCCCGGGCTCTAAGCATGCGGGCTTCAGTAGTTGTAACATGTGGGCTCAGTAGCTGTGGCTTGCGGGCTCTAGAGTGCAGGCTCAGTAGGTGTGGCGCTTGCGCTTAGTTGCTCTGTGGAATGTGGGATCTTCCCGGACCAGGGCTCGAACCCGTGTCCCCTGCATCGGCAGGTGGATTCTTAACCACTGCACAACCAGGGGAGCCCTGCTTATGTTTTCTCCTAGAGTTTTATAGATTAAGCTCCTAAAATTGGTCTGTGACACAACATAATTTTTGTATATGGTGTGAGATTAAGGGTAGAGGTTTACACATATATTTTATTGTTTCAGTACCATTTGTTGAAAGATTATCCTTTCCCCATCAAATGGCCTTGGGACCTTGGTGGAAAATCAGTTTATATGTATGAGTCTATTTCTGCACTCACTGATCTGTCCCATTGATCTATTTGTCTATCTGTACACCAATTGCATGGTTTCGTCACTGTGGCTTTATATTAAGTCTTGAAATCATGCAGTTTAAGTCCTCTGACTTTGTTCTTCCTTTTCAAAACTGGATATTATTCATTGGCATTTCTCAACCTTGTCTCTATTGGCATTTTTATATAGGATCATTCTCTGTGGGAGGCGTCTTAGACTGTAGGATGTTTAGCGGTTTCTCTACCCACTAGATGTCAGTGGCGTCCTTCCCCACCATGGCAATCACCATATCTCCAGGATGTCAGCATCATGGCAGCATAAGATGTCACTCGTTTTTGTCACCGCCTCCCCCCCCAGCAACAAACATTTGGCATTCATCCACAGACAAATTGCCTTTGTGGGATCTGTGGGATCCAGCACCATATGCCAAGTGACCCAGGAGGCATCTCACCCACCTGTGCATTGGGTAATAGGCACACACACCTTGGTCCTGGTCATGGACCCTGCAGTGGCCTGTGAACCAGCTCCAGCCCTTCTCTGCTTCAGACCAGGGAGCCTCTAAAAGACATTGAAAAGAGAGCCTTTGTGGAAGTCTGAGTTTCCAGAGGAGAAGTTCCAGCACACTGTTGGAGGGGAAAAAAGTTTGGATGCATTGGAGTGGATAAGAGGAATAGCTTGACTTTGCCTACATCTTTCCTTCCCCAGAACAGCACAGCTTAGGGCCACGAGAAAGTTTCTTGGCCTGTGATCTCCCGCGGAGGAACACAGGACACTGCTGAAGGGTCCTCTTTCACCTCATCAAGAAGGCTGAATATGGGCTGCGTGACTGGGGGTGGAAGAGGCTGGGAGAGTGGCAGAGAGGACTCTCAGAGGGCATTAAGGGACGCAGATTGTACCAACTGCATCGCAGACTCCGTCAAGAAGACAGCTCATGAGCTACTGTGAACTCCTCACCCGCGGATCCCCCCAACTGGCCCCTGGCACCCCCAGCGCTCTGCGTGCCTTGCCCACACACACTCTGAAGAGCAGTTTCAGGTTTACAGAAAAATTGAGCACAAAGAGTTCTTATAAAGATGCAATTTATAAAGTATAGTTTCTTCTGTAATTAACATCTTGCGTTAGTGCTGCACATTTCCTACAGTTGATGAACAAATATTGATACATGATCAATAATGAGTCCAGGGACTTCCCTGGTGGCGCAGTGGTTAAGAATCTGTCTGCCAGTGCAGGGGACACGGGTTCGATCCCTGGTCCGGAAAGATCCCACATGCCGCGGGGCAACCAAGCCCGTGCACCACAACTACTGAGCCTGCGCTCTGGAGCCCGTGAGCCACAACTACTGAGCCCGCATGCTGCAACTACTGAAGCCCACGCGCCTAGAGCCTGTGCTCCACAACAAGAGAAGCCACCACAATGAGAAGCCTGCGCACCGCAATGAAGAGTAGCCCCTGCTCGCCGCAACTGGAGGAAGCCCGCGCGCAACAACAAAGACCCAATGCAGCCAAAAATAAATAAATAAATAAAATGGTTACCTTAAAAAAAAGAAATAATGAGTCCACTACCCACCCCCACCCCCACCCCATACTTGCTCTGTGGCCTGCGATCTCTTTCAAGGCAGCAATCTGGGGAGATTGTAGGGCTGACCTTGTTGCTGGTTTCACAGAACCACTCTCCTCTATTGCTCGTTGTTCAACGTCTTGCAAACCATTATGTGATATATTTTGTCTTCTTTTTTTTCTTGGTGGAAGGGAAAATTTGTTCCCTATTATTCCATCATGGCCAGAAGCTAACCTCCTATTTATGTACAGTAAATCCCCTACATACGAACCTTCAAGTTGTGAACTTTCAAAGATGCTAACCTGTGTTCACATGTCCAATCACGTAAGTTAGTTCACGTGTCTGTAAGATTACTGTAAGATAACAAATGTTTTCTTTATTTTTTGTATCTTTTAAGTTGTATTATTTGTGTGAAAAGTGTTATAAACCTATTGCAGTGCAGTACTATATAGCCGATTGTGTTTGTTGGGTACCTAGGCTAACTTTGTTGGACTTCCAAACAAATTGGACTTATGAACGTGCTCTTGGAACAGAACTCTTTCACATGTAGGGGACTTACTGTACTTAGCTTTGAAACAGTGAAACAGAATTATTTTGAGTTAATGTTTTGAAGTCTATCACTAGGTGGCAATGTTATACAGCTGAGATGCTTTTCAGAATCAGCAGAGCCCAAAGCATTTTTAGGTTCTTTTAATACGGTATAGCACAGGGAACTCTACTTAATGCACTGTAGTGTCCTAAATGGAGGGGATATATGTATAGGTATGGCTGATTCATTTTGCTGTGCAGTAGAAGCTAACACAACTTTGTAAAGCAACTATACTCTGCCTCAGAGGGCTCCTGTCTTTGGGGGGAGTGGGAGACACAGATGTGGACCCCTAATGACAGCACAAGGCAACGTGCTTTGTAACCCTGTCAGGGAGAGTCTGAGAAGCTTCACAGAGTAGGTGACCATCCATCAGTGTTCAAAGGATGTGTAAGCTTTCCACTTGAGAAAGGGGCAAATAACCATCTATCCCCAACAGTGCAAATGTGACGTAAAGTAGAAGGAGAGAGGTACTCAAAATGTCATGACAAGATCAGGGAATACTGAGTGAATCCATGAGAAGAGTGGCAGGAAGCAAGAACTGAAAATGGGGTTGGGGCCACTTTGTGAAGTGCTAAATTTGCTACAGTAAGAATTTGGACTATACCTTTTAGCTGGTGGAGATTAAATGACAATTTTCGATTAAGTGATTGATATGATTAAAAGGGTGTTTTAGACTAGAGTCTCCAAACTCTTTTGAACGAACAGACTTTATAATAAAATGTTGGTTTAGTAAATATCCAATATATTTATATCTAGTTATTTATGAATTATACCTATGTCATACATCCCATGCAATTATATAGATTACAAAATATACACAAAACTGTGACACTTGTGCGAATAATGAAATTGCGTTGACAACTTAGAAATTTTTGCAGATAATGTCAGGTCTGATTAGATCACTGTTTTCTGTCATAATGAGAAAGTTTTGCAGATAATGTCAAGTCTGATTAGATCACTGTTTTCTGTCATAATGAGGCTAACTTAAGTGGAATCGAAGACATTTTAGTCTTGGCATTCTCTTGTTCACTTCAGAAAATGCGAACATCTTGGTGAACGTCCACTATTTCTTTGAGCCTGGCACACTGCACATGCAGCACGACCATTTTACATATAAACTGAGCAAGATTACTCTCCCAAGTAAATATTAGAGGTCTAATTTCTGTCTTATTTATTAGTATAAAACAAATGCTGATGGAGGTATGCTCTTTTATTTACTCCCCATGGACCATTCTGTGCATGCTGGGATTCATGTGCCCTTTCATAGGCTTTCTGGGTTGGGTGGCTGAGACTGCAGCATGAAGAGATAACAGAGTGTAGGCAGGAGCCCAGCACACAGACACCATACCGGACCTTGTCTGTTGATGATGAATTAGACTCAATTAGGACTGAGATAAATAGTTACAGTCCAGTTAAAAAGAATACGTATTTCGGGACTTCCCTGGTGGCGCAGTGGTTAAGAATCCGCCTGCCAGTGCAGGGGACTTGGGTTCGAGCCCTGGTCCAGGAAGATCCCACATGCCGCAGAGCAACTAAGCCCATGCGCCACAACTACTGAGCCTGCACTCTAGAGCCCGCGAGCCACAACTATTGAGCCCGCGTGCCACAACTACTGAAGCCCGCACGCCTAGAGCCCGTGCTCCGCAGCAAGAGAAGCCACCGCAGTGAGAAGCCCGCGTACTGCAACGAAGAGTAGCCCCCCGCTTGCCGCAACTAGAGAAAGCCCACGCGCAACAACGAAGACCCAATGCAGCCAAACAAACAAACAATAAATAAATAAATTAATTAAAAAAAAATACGTATTTCATTTCGACCTCTTGTAAATGAACAAAGCAAAGACATTAAAAAGAGCAATTATGGGGACTTCCCTGGTGGTCCAGTGGTTAAGACACCACGCTGCCAATGCAGGGGGCCTGGGTTCCATCCCTGGTCAGGGAACTAGATCCCGCACGCTGCAACGAAGATCCCACGTGCTGCAAGACCCGGCGCAGCCAAATCAATCCATCAATCAATGGATCAATCTTTTTTTTTAAAAAAAGAGCAATTATGTTCTAAAAAGTTCTGGTATCACAAGTGAAGATGGATTAGAATTATCTCAGAAAGAAAACTTTGTGACTGATTCTCAGGCCAACACCTGAGAAAGGACAAGGTGCTTTAACTATGAGGACACAGCTAGAAGTTGGCAGTCTGCAACCCAGAAGAGGGCCTTTACCAGAACCCAACCACTGGGGCACCCTGATCTTAGACTTCCAGCTTCTAGAACTGTGGGAAATGAATTTCTGTTAGTGATAAGCCACTCAGTCTGTGGTATTGTTGTTATAGCAGCTCAAATGGACTAGGACAAAAAACAAAGATAAACTGGAGTGTTTGACCTGTGTTATCTGCCACCGCGTTGTAGAAGATGCCTGAGAAGACTTGAGTTGGCACCCGTCTCTCCATTTCTTTGCCATCCACTAGTCCTTCAGATGAATGTGGCTTCTTCACTCAAGATACTGAGTTTCCCAAGTGTAGCAAGGAGCATCACATGTTCTACTTCACTTTTTTCTTTTTTAATGAAGGTTTTATTTATTTATTTATTTGGCTGTGTTGGGTCTTTGTTGCTGCGCGCGGGCTTTTCTCTAGTTGTGGCAAGTGGGGGGCTACTCTTCATTGCGGTGCGCGGGCTTCTCATTGTGGTGGCTACTCTTGTTGTGGAGCATGGGATCTAGGCACGCGGGCTTCAGTAGTTGTGGCACGCGGGCTCAGTAGTTGCGGCTCGCGGGCTCTAGAGTGCAGGCTCAGTAGTTGTGGCGCATGGGCTTAGTTGCTCTGCGGCATGTGGGATCTTCCTGGACCAGGGATCAAACCCGTGTCCCCCTGCATTGGCAGGCAGATTCTTAACCACTGCACCACCAGGGAAGTCCTCTGCTTCATTTTTGCAGATACCTTTCTTGTATGAATTTATAAATTACTGTTGGTAAATTGCATCAACTACATGGAAGATATCACATAAATTCAGAGAAATTTCATTTCAATATCATGTGAAGTATTAAAATAGATGCCTTTAAAGTAATGATTATAAATAATTTATACCTAGACAATTTGCAGCTAATTTTCCCCTCCCAAATTGCATTTTGACCTTGTTAATTTGTTGATTGGAAAATTGCAACACTCTATGACATAAATCACAGCAAGATCCTTTTTGACCCACCCCCTAGAGAAATGGAAATAAAAACAAAAATAAACAAATGGGACCTAATGAAACTTAAAAGCTTTTGCACAGCAAAGGAAACCATAAACAAGACCAAAAGACAACCCTCAGAATGGGAGAAAATATTTGCAAATGAAGCAACTGACAAAGGATTAATCTCCAAAATTTACAAGCAGCTCATGCAGCTCAATATCAAAAAAACAAACAACCTAATCCAAATATGGACAGGAGATCTCAATAGACATTTCTCCAAAGAAGATATACAGATTGCCAACAAACCCATGAAAGGATGCTCAACATCACTAATCATTAGAGAAATGCAAATCAAAACTACAATGAAGTATCACCTCACACCGGTCAGAATGGCCATCATCAAAAAATGTACGAACAATGAATGCTGGAGAGGTTGTGGAGAGAAGGGAACCCTCTCACACTGTTGGTGGGAATGTAAATTGTTACAGCCACTATGGAGAACAGTATGGAGGTTCTTTAAAAAACTAAAAATAGAACTACCATCTCACCCAGCAATCCCACTACTGGGCATATACCTTGAGAAAACCATAATTCAAAAAGAGTCATGTACCACAATGTTCATTGCAGCACTATTTACAATAACCAGGACATGGAAGCAACCTAGGTGTCCATCGACAGATGAATGGATAAAGAAGATGTGGTACATATATACAACGGAATATTACTCAGCCATAAAAAGAAATGAAATTGAGTTATTTGTAGTGAGGTGGATGGACCTAGAGTCTGTCATACAGAGTGAAGTAAGTTAGAAAGAGAAAAACGAATACCGTATGCTAACACATATATATGGAATCTAAAAAAAAAAAAAGAAAGGTTCTGATGAACCTAGGGGCAGGACAGGAATAAAGATGCAGACGTAGAGAATGGACTTGAGGACATGGGGGAGGGGGAAATGTAAACTGGGACAAAGTGAGAGAATAGCATTGACATATATACACTACCAAATGTAAAATAGATAGCTAGTGGGAAGAAGCTACATAGCACAGGGAGATCAGCTCCGTGCTTTGTGTGCACCTAGAAGGGTGGGATAGGGAGGGTGGGAGGGAGACTTAAGAGGGAGGGAATATGGGGATATAGGTATATATATAGCTGATTCACTTTGTTATACAGCAGAAACTAACACAACATTGTAAAGCAACTACACTCCAATAAAGATGTTAAAAAAAGCCAAAAATAAATAAATAATAAATAAATAAATTTCTTTAAAAAAAATTATTTATTTAATTTATTTATTTTTGGCTGAGTTGGGTCTTTGTTGCTGTGTGCAGTCTTTCTCTAGTTCCAGCGAGCGGGGGCTACTCTTCGTTGTGGTGCGCGGGCTTCTCATTGTGGTGGCTTCTCTTGTTGCAGAGCATGGGTTCTAGGCGTGCAGGCCTCAGTAGTTGTGGCTCACGGGCTCTAGAGCACAGGCTCAGTAGTTGTGGCGCATGGACCTAGTTGCTCCATGGCATGTGGGATCTTCCCGGACCAGGGCTTGAACCTGTGTCCCCTGCGTTGGTAGGCGGATTCTTAACCGCTGTGCCACCAGGGAAGCCCCTAAAATAAATAAATTTCTACCAAAAAAAAATTGCCTTCCACTTCTTACTTCTGAGTATGATGGTGATATCAACAGTTCAGTGGGATACTTCAGAATTCACGGTTCTTGAATTCTGTCTTCCAGATAAAATTGCAAGTGTGGTTTTTCTCAGTGTGAGATATCAGAATAGTGGCTAGTCTTTAGGCGGATACCTTCTGAAAGCTGAAACAGGATAGAGCTACGTGTTTACCAAATCTAACGGGAGACTTTTTGAAGCAGATCCCAGCGTAAACCTGATGTGAGTTGAATGTTTTTATTGGGGCACTGATTCCTTACCTGGCCTTCAGGCCTCTGCTACTTGAGTATTTCATGTTCCCACAGTGTTCTCCGTGTAGGAGCTCCACTGGTTTTTGCAGGGGCAGGACGGCCTGGTGAGCTGATCACTCTCTCTTCACTTCAGTGAACCTTTGTGAATTGTCCTGCCCTGTCACTTCCTATCTCATTATTCAACTGTATTTTCTCCATAGCACTTACCAGTATTTGAAGTCATCTCATTCACTCAAGCTATGTGTATTTTCTCTCTCCTCTCACTAAAGTATAAAACTGCATGAGAAAACAAACAAACAAACAAACAAAAAACTGCAGGAGGTCAGGGGCTGTGTTTTCCTTCTTCATCATCCTGTCACCAGTGCCAAGACAGGGCCTGGCACAAATTGAGTGATCGATACAAAATCATTGATTACGTGAATGCATGAATGTGGGTAATAGTACCTGATGTCATGTACATTGTCATCATCATCAATATAAAAAAGCATTTATTCAAGTAGTACCTATGGTTAACAATACATTATTGTGCATGTACATTAAAATATGTTAAGAGGGTAGATCTCCTAACCCCCTAAACTGATAACAAACAAATAAACAAGAAACTCACAAAAGAACACAAAGAAAATTTGGAAGGTGATGGATATGTTTAAAGCCTTGGTTGTGGTGGGTATCACAGGTGTAAGTATATGTCTGAGCTTATCAAGATGTAAATATTTATGAAGTGATTTTTTTGTATATTAGTTATATCTCAATAAAGACTAAGAAAAGGATCATTTATTAAGCAGGACCACAGTGTTGCAAAATCCCAGTGGGCTGTGTGTGTGTGTCAGGGGTCAGGCCTTGCACAAAGGAGACTGAAGCCAAGAAAGACCTGATTAAATATAAACTTGTTACCAAAGTTGCTCAAGGATAATGTCAGTGGTTTCCTCTATATTTGAAATCATCTCATAATGAGTATCTCTGGATAGTTCAGTAAATAAACCCCTTTGGGTAAATACCCCCATGGAGCCACCTTAAACTGAATACAAACCTTGCTCTATAATAAACAGCTTTTGAGGCAAAGAGCTTTGAATCTTTCGATTCTCTAAGATTCATAATCAGAGCAAGAAACTTTTTTTTCATAGAAACAAGGATATACACAAAGTAAAAATTTTTTTATCAAATTGGGATTAAGTTCTATCTACGCTAATTTGGAGAGTTAGTTAAATTTAATTGACTGTTATGGGTAGGATAGAATGGTAGTAATTATTGGACATGGTATTTAAATTTCATGACTCGAATTTCTTATGGCTTCTTTCCACGTGAGAATTACCTTTGCAAATACAACATAATAGAAAGCTTTTCAGAAACCTTTTACTTGCGTTTTCTCTCTGAGTGTGTTGATGTTGAATTCAGCCGTTGGTGACTTAGAAGGGCATAATGAGAAGATGAATGTGCCTCAGACTTAGAAGTTTCTCCAGCTACTGACTTTGTTCTTTCCCTCAGGCTGAATGAGGTGAATATAGAATATTTTGCAGTTGAATAATTCGGATTGTTTTTAGGCAAGAATTTTTCTGATGTTATAAAAATTGTGATCTAAAAGGAAACTTAAACTTCAGTTCATTCTTTTGATGTATTTTGCCTGAAGCATGGTGCCAGGACCTGTTATCTCAAATAGACAAAAAATATCTTTCTAATTCACTCCTACATTGAAAGATCCTCATGGCTTGAAATTACTGTGATCTATCAAAATTTACTATGTTGTGGAAATAAAATAAAATCACATGTCAGGAAAGGAATAATGATAACAATGGACCAGCTTATTATGAAGCTTAAAATGAAAATGCTTTATTGGCAACACTATTGGACTTTGGAAAGATTGAGAATATGTGTCAAAACCAGAGAAGCGGGCTTCCCTGGTGGCACAGTGGTTGAGAATCTGCCTGCCAATGCAGGGGACACGGGTTCGAGCCCTGGTCTGGGAAGATCCCACATGCTGCGGAGCAACCGGGCCCGTGAGCCACAATTACTGAGCCTGCGCGTCTGGAGCCTGTGCTCCGCAACGAGAGAGGCCGCGATAGTGAGAGGCCCGCGCACCGCAATGAAGAGTGGCCCCGGCTTGCCACAACTAGAGAAAGGCCTCGCACAGAAACGAAGACCCAACACAGCCATAAATTAAAAAAAAAAAAATCTATTAAAAAAAAAAAACCAGAGAAGCCACAGTGCTGGCGTCCTATTCATTCTTATTGATGTAGCTTGTTTGCCCCATATTTAAGCCCATCTTTGGAATCAGTAGCAATATTTGGTTTAATTGTGTGTCTTGTTTCATTGTTGTTGTTGATATGTAATTAACATACCATAAATTTATCTTTTAAAAAAAATTATTATTATTTATTTGGTTGCACCGGGTCTTAGTTGTTGTGGCTCATGGGCTCCTTAGTTGCAGCTCACGGGTTCCTTAGCTGCAGCTTGCTGGCTCCTTAGTTGTGGCACGTGGGCTCCTTAGTTGTGGCTCGATGGCTCCTTAGTTGTGGCATGCGAACTCTTAGTTGCAGCATGCATGTGGGATCTAGTTCCCTGGCCAGGGTTTGAACCCAGGCCCTCTGCATTGGGAGTGTGGAGTCTTAACCACTGTGCCACCAGGGAAGTCCCAGAATTTATCATTTTAAAGTGTACATTTCAGTGGTTTTGAGTACCTTGATAAGGTTGTGCCATCATGCTATCGTGACTAACTCCAGAATATTTCATTAATCCAAAAAAGATGAAACTACTAATGTACTTTCTGTCTCTAGGGATTTGCTTATTCTGGACATTTCACATAAAATGATATATCATGTGTGCTCTTTTGTGTCTGACTACTTTCATTTAGCAAAAACTTTTCAAGATTCAGCAGCAAGTATCAGTACTTCATTCCCTTTCATTGAATTGTATTCCACTGTATAGCTAGTTATACCACATTTTATTTATCCATAAGTTGATGACCATTTGCTTTGTTTCCATTTCTTGGCTATTATGAATAATGCTCCTATGAACATTTGTGCACAAGTTTTTGTGTGAACATTTGTTTTCATTTCTCTTGAGTATATTCTCCTAGGAGTGGAATTGCTGTCATATGGTAGCTTCAGGTAACCTTCTGAGGAATAGACAAACTGTTTCCCACAACAGCTGTGCAATTTTTCATCCCCATCAGCAATATATAAGGATCCAATTTCCCCACATCCTTGTCAACACTTGTTATTTCCCATTAAAAAAATATATATATCCATTTTAGTGGGTGTGAAGTGGTATTTCATTATGGTTTTGAGTTTTATTTCTCTAATGAATGATGAGCACTCATGCTTACTTGCCCTATCTATCTATCTGCTTATCTATTTATCTATCCATCCTACCTATGTATCTATCTATAGAAATGTCTATTTGAACCTTTTCCCATTTTTTGTTTGGTTTATTTGTCCTTCATTATGAATTGTAAGAGTTCTTTATATATTCTGGATACTATATCCTTATTAGATACATGATTTGTGGATATTTTCTCCTGTGGGTTGTATTTCATAATGGTGTCTTTTGCTCCATCTGGCAATAGGAATGCAGACTGTTGGTTTCCAAGGCTACTGTTGAGATGGACAGTGGAGGATGGTACTAGGGCAAGTTAAAACACCACAAAGCTTGCTGCTTTCATGGCTATTTAGCCATTTTTCTTTTTTTTTTTATAGATTTATTTATTTTATTTATTTTTATTTTTGGCTGTGTTGGGTCTTCATTACAGTGCACGGGCTTCTCATTGCAGTGCATGGGCTTCTCACTGCAGTAACTTCTCTTGTTGTGGAGCACAGGCTCTAGGCGTGTGGGCTTCAGCAGTTGTGGCTCATGGGCTCTAGAGCACAGGCTCAGTAGTTGTGGTGCACGGGCTTAGTTGCTCCGTGGCATGTGGGATCTTCCCGGACCAGGGCTCGAACCCATGTCCCCTGCATTGGCGGGCGGATTCTTAACCACTGTGCCACCAGGGAAGTCCTTAGCCATTTTTCTTGAACAAATGCTCTTTGGGTTACTACAGTTCTTTGGTTAGTATCCATAGGTCTGAAAAAGTTGATTCTGACAAATTTTGCCAGTTTTTTTTATTACTTTTATGAAGGGATACATTTTCAGAGGCTCTCATTCTGACATTTTCACTGATATCACCTCAACTGCATGACTTATATTACAGTGGGATGACTGCTTTGCCTTTGCCTAAATAAATTAAAAAACCCCCAAAAACCAGAGAGGCAGAAAAAATGAGGGGAAGATTAAAACAAAGGAACAAGAAAAAGTGCAACAATAGAAATATGGTAGATTTTAATCCACCTATATCAATAATCACTTTAAATGTGAATGGTCTACATATACCATTAAAATAACAGGAATTGTCAAAGTGGATAAAAAAACAAGGCCCATCTACCTATGTTTATAAGTAAGCCCTTTAAAATATAAAGATGCAGATAAATAAAGAGTAAGGGGATATAGAAATTTATACCATCTTAACATCAATCAAAACAAAACTAGAGGGCTTCCTGGTGGCGCAGTGGTTGAGAATCTGCCTGCCAATGTAGGGGACACGGGTTCGAGCCCTGGTCTGGGAAGATCCACATGCCGCGGAGCAACTAGCCCGTGAGCCACAACTACTGAGCCTGCGCGTCTGGAGCCTGTGCTCCGCAACAAGAGAGGCCGCGACAGTGAGAGACCCGTGCACCGCAACTAGAGAAAGCCCTCGCACAGAAACGAAGACCCAACACACCCAAAAATAAATAAATAAATAAATAAATAAATAAAAAACAAAAACAAACAACAAAACACAAAACTAGAATAACTATGTTACTTTTAAGCAAAGCAGACTCAGAACAAGGAAAGTTATCAGGGATAAAAAGAGGTGTTACATAATTAAAACAGGGTTGATTCTCCAGAAGTCATTAACAATCCTTAATATGCATGTTCCTAACAATAGAGCATCAGAATACATGAAGTAAAAAATGGATAAAAACTGATCATTACTGATCTCATGGACAATAAAAGGATAATAAAGGAATATTATAATAACTCTATGCCCACGAATTTGATAACTTGGATAAAATGGACCAATTGGACAGAAAACTACTGAAACTCAAACAAAAGAAATAGTCTGAATAGGACTATATATATTAAGGATTTTGAATTACTAATAAATAAATTCCAAAATGAAAGCAGTAGTTCTAAATGATTTCACTGGTGAATTTTACCAAACATTTAAAGAAGAAATGACACCAATTCTCTGCAACCTCATCCAGGAAATAGAAGCAGAGGGAATACTTTCTGACATATCCTGTGAAGGTAGCATTACACTAATCCCCCAAACCAGGTAACAATATTATAAGAAAGGAAAACCAGAGACCAGTATCACTTCTGAACAAACACGCAAAAGTCCTCAACAAAATATTAGCAAATTGAATCCAACAATGAATAAAAAATTATACATCATGACCAAGCAGGATTTGTCCCAAATATGCATGGTTAAAATCCAAAAAATTCACAATACAAAAGCTGGTGAGAATGCAGAACAACAGAAACTCTCATTCATTGCTAGTACGAATGCAAAATTGTACAATCACTTTGGAAGACAATTTGACAGTTTCTTACAAAGTTAAACATTATCTTACCATATAACCCAGCAATCAAACTCCTTGGCATTTACCCAAATGAAAACTCCATAAACACACACACACAACCTGCACAGAAATGTTTATGGCAGTTTTATTCATAATTGCCAAAACTGGAAGCAATCAAGATGTTCACCAATAGGAAATGGATGAACGTTGGCACATCCATACAATGGAATCCGTATTGTTCAGTGAGAAGAAGAAATGAACTATCAAACCGCAAAAAGATACGGAAGACTCTTAAATGCATATTGCTACGTGAAAGAAGGCAGTCTGAAAAGGATACATATTTTATTATCCGCTATTTGTCACTGTGGAAAACTACAGAGACACAAAAACTATAGAGACAGTAGAAAGATCAGTGGTTACAGGGGTTGGGGGGAAGGGAGGAAGGATGAAGCACAAGGGATTTTTAAAAATTTATTTATTTTTGGTTGCATTGGGTCTTCGTTGCTGTGTGCAGGCTTTCTCTAGTTGGGGCAAGTGGGGGCTGCTCTTCGTTGTGGTGCACGGGTTTCTCATTGCGATGGCGTCTCTTGTTGTGGAGCATGGGCTCTAGGCGTGCGGGCTTCAGTAGTTGTGGCACGCAGGCTCAGTAGTTGTGGCTCATGGGCTCTAGAGAGCAGGCTCAGTAGTTGTGGCACACGGGCTTAGTTGCTCTGTGGCATATGGGATCTTCCTGGACCAGGGACTGAACCCGTGTCCCCCTGCATTGGCAGGAGGATTCTTAACCACTGCGCCACCAGGGAAGTCCCACAAGGGATTTTTAAGGCAGTGAAACTATTTTCTATGATACTTTGATGGTGGATATATGAAATTTATAAAAATCCATAGAAATGTGCAACCTTATTGTAAACTGTGGATTTTAGTTAATAATAATGTACTAATATTGTTTCGTTAACTTTAACAAATGTACCAAACTAATGTAAATTGTTAATAATAGGGTAAACTAAGTGTGGGAGGGGAGTATGTGGGGACTTTGTATTATCTGATGGATTTTTCTACAAATCTAAAACTGCTCTAAAAGTAAAGTCTATTAATTATAAAAAAACCCCAAAATACATAAAAATATGTCTGATTTCAATTTGCCTATAACATACTCAGAAATCCTTTTCATTGAAACATATTTCAGTTCTGAAATAATCACGTTGTCCAAAAGAGGGTGCCAAAGACTTACAAAGATATCTTTTTTTGGTTATGCAAAAGAGAGTTAAATAATGAAATAGAATTAATAGAATAAAAACCGGAAGGCCCTAACATGAGTTAGCGTGCATGACACTTATTTACATCTGCCAACGACTTTTAGCCTCCTGCCTTAGGACTCAGATCCATTGCCTTTGCTCTTTGGTGCTGCTTCCTTGCTGTATGCGAAGGTGAATTTGCCCTGACGATGCACAGCAGGGACTTGCACTCCAAAGGGACCTGCAGGAAGCTGGGCTAGCACAAATACATTTGGACCTGATTTTAAACATGTGTATATCAAACTTAAATGAGAGTTTTGCAAATTTATAAGTTTTTTTCAGTGTGTAACATTTTCAGATATAAATTTAAAGACACTTTTTACTTATTACTATCAGGTCTTCCATTGACAGTAGCCTTTAAGAGTTCATTCTTGAATTTCTCTGTTCGTAGGACCCTAAGTCAAGGAGCCTATGATCTGTGACTAAGTATAAATGTACCAATACAATTCATTCTTCAAGATATTTTTTGGTGAATAATCTTTCAAGGAGAGAATCTCTTTGTTAAGGTAATAATAATATCACAAGTAAACCAAGTTTCTTTTTTGTTATATTGCCTTTTTATATTTTCAAAACATCTTTATTTTTTGTTGGTTATACAAGTGTAAAAAAATGGTGTAAAAACATACACTTATCTATTGTCCTTATTATTGTTTGGATTTTACAAATTGCATTTTAATGATGTCACACAGTGTCTTCTTCTGTCTACTCTCTTTCCAGAATATTAATAATTATATTGAGAAGCTTGATCTGATTTAGGTTTGATTTTATTGGCAAAAGTATTTCATAAATGGTGTTATGTATTCTGTCATCAGGTACAAGGTGTCTGGTTGTCTTCTCTCTGGGACTGCGTGAAGCAATTCATGACCATTGCCTGTCTTTGTTAGGAGTTTGCAAATGTTCCTATTCAATCATTTCCTCTTCCTGTAGTACTTGGAGTGATTCCATAGAGACAAAAATTTCCTAATAAAGTATCTGGTTACCCTGTAGTATAGCTGATTTAAGAAAAGCATCTACACACTGCTATGTTTAAAATAGATCACCAGGGCTTCCCTGGTGGCACAGTGGTTAAGAATCTGCCTGCCAATGCAGGGGACGTGGGTTTGATCTCTGGTCCGGGGAGATCCCACATGCTGTGGAGCAAATAAGTCCATGCGCCACAACTACTGAACCTGCGCTCTAGAGCCTGGGAGCCACAACTACTGAGCCCGTATGCCACAACTACTGGAGCCTGTGTGCCTAGAGCCCGTGCTCTGCAACAAGAGAAGCCACCACAATGAGAAGCCCGTGCACCGCAACGAAGAGTAGCCCCCGCTCGCCACACCTAGAGAAAGCCCGTGTGCAGCAACGAAGACCCAACACAGCCGAAAATAAAAAATAATAATAATAAATAAATAAATAAAATAGATAACCAGCAAGGACCTACTGTATAGCACAGGGAACTCTGCTCAATATTATGTAACAACCTAAATGGGAAAAGAATTTGAAAAAGAATAGATACATGTATATGTAAAACTGAATCACTTTGCTGTACACCGGAAACAATCACAACATTGTCAATCACCTATACTCCAATATAAAATAAAAAGTTAAAAAAAGAAAAAAAGGAAAGCAGATTCAATATTTAATTTATTTGCTTTATTTACCAGTTTTCAGAAAAAAGAGTTGATTCCTTAGCGTTTTTAAAGGTGACTAATGAAGGTTTTACTTTTTCTGTTTTAGTAACATTTCAAACTCATGAATTTTTAACATTTTTGGTTGTGTTTTTATTCTTTGCAGTTTAACGTATCTGATGTATTTTTATTTTTATCAGTACTTTGTTTGGTCAATTGGAGCCTCTTCAAATTGACTCCTCTGTTCTTGTGATATAACCTCAATACAGAAATCCCTCCTTATCCATGGGGAATACATTCCAAGGCCCCCAGTGTTACTTGAAAACACGAATAGTACCAACCTCTCTCTCTGTATATGAAATGGAGCAGGACCCTATGTCCTTCCCCCTCATGTGCTCCGCCCTGCCTTTTGTCTGTGGAAAAACTTTAGCCAAAGAATAAGTTTAATCAAAGAAATGAGAAAATGCAGAAACAAAGGAAAACAGTCCAACAAAACTAAATAATAATAGTTTAGTCATTAAGCACAGTTAAGGACTTTTAGTTCCTCCTCAAGGGCTATAGATAATATTCTGTGCCACATCCTGGGACCTGTCCTGTAGATACTGACACCCCCACCAGGTGGAAGAAGTTAACTACATGATGACCAGACTGTAGCAATGACATAAGCTGCCACAATTCCGAGAATTGGCCTCAAGAAAATGGGAACAAACCGACCCTGGAACTGAAGATTAATAGTATCAATACTTAAAACAATCAAGATGACGCTGGTCAGACCCTCGCATGACCAATTTCAAGATGATTGTCAGAGCTGACTGTGCTGTTTCTGCATGTAGCCCCCTCCCTCAACCTATAAATGCTCTTGCCCACTGGTTGTAGTTGGGGGGAATTGACCTTTGGACAGGAGTCTGCCCTTCCCCCACCAGTTGCTGGCATAAAGCAAACTTTCCTTTCCACCAAACTTGCCTCTTTATTGGCTTTTGAGTGGCAAGCAGCCAGACCCCCACTTTTGGTCACATATATTACACTATGTTTTTTCCTATACATACATACCTATGATAAAGTTTAATTGATAAATTAGGCACAGTAAGAGATTAACAACAATAACTAATAAATAGAACAATTACAACAATATAATGTAATAAAAGTTATGTGAATATGGTTTCTCTCTCAAAATATCTTTTTTTCCTTTTTTTAAATTTATTTATTTATTTATTTATTTATTTATTTATTTATGGCTGTATTGGGTCTTCGTTGCTGCACACCGGCTTTCTCTAGGTGTGGCGAGCGGGGGCTACTCTTCATTGCGGTTCATGGGCTTCTCATTGCAGTGGCTTCTTTTGTTGGAGAGCACGGGCTCTACCATGTGCACAGGCTTCAGTAGTTGTGACATGCAGGCTCAGTAGTTGTCGTTCACAGGCTCTAGAGCGCAGGCTTGATAGTTGTGGCACATGGACTTATTTGCTCCGCAGCATGTGGGATCTTCCCGGACCAGGGCTCGAACCCGTGTCCCCTGCATCGGCAGGCGGATTCTTAACCACTGCGCTGCCAGGGAAGTCCCTCAGAATATCTTATTGTACAAATTTAATGCCTTTTCCATCTTAACTAAGCACTTATCACACACTGTGGCCATAACTTTTGCAGTTTGAGGTGCGACAGCAAAACTAGCACGAATTTCTTTTTCCTCTTCACAGTTTCACAGATATAAGATTCATTCTTACCGTAGATCTTAGCAACCTGAGCATAGGATTTTTTTCTTTCCTCATTAACTTGAGACACGTTTTCACTTAAAGGAAGCACTTTGCAGCATCTCTTTGGCATATCTGAATTGCCAGCACCACTACCTATTGTGCTTTTGGGCCATTATTAAGTAAAATAAGGGTTATTTGTACACAAGCAATACTGGGGCAGTCGATCTGATAACCCAGATTGCTACTAAGTGACCAGCATAGGGGAGAATATGCTGGACAATGGGGGTGGATTCACATTCCAGGTAGGATGGAGCGGGATGGTGCGATATTTCATCATGCTACTCAGAACGTTGCACAATTTAAAACTTATGAATTGTTTATTTCTGGAATTTTCCATTTAATGTTTTTGGACTGCGGTTGACCATGGGAGTAACTGAAATCACAGAAAGTGACACCTTGGATAAGGGGGGACAACTGCAGTGTTAGAAATCTTTCTTGCTTGCAGCTATGACAAAAGATCATCTAGTTTTGTATATGTCCTGCCCTGACCTGTAATTAGTAATTTTTTTCCAAGGTGCTTTAATTTTTAAATTAAAAAATAACATTACTTACATTTAGAGAGCAAAACCTGGGTGCTAGAGGTGTTTAGTACTACCGGCTTGATCTTTGTCTCAGATGTTTTTCAATGGACAGCTCTTAATTTGACAACAATCATTACCCAGTGTTTCATTGATGCCTTTATAGTAGTGGCATAATATGAGTTATATATTATTTTCATTGATGTCAGTGGTTTATGTCAATTTAGGGAAAAATTAATAAGAATTTACATAAATGTGATTGGTCAAGACCATTTTAGCCTAAGGAAAGATCATGAACAAAAGCACGGTCTGTAAAAGAAGAACCCCATGTGGATAGAGTTGTTTGTACAGGTAGGACAGTGGCTCAGCATAGAGCATCCTATCTTAAATTAAGGAATCAAAGACTTGTTAATACATCCCAAAGAATATGAAAGGAGTAAATAATATGATATGGTAGCGTTAGAATCAGACAAACTTAGGTTTGAGTCTTAGCTTTGCCACTTACTGGACAAGCTATAGCTTAACTTTATGGAAGTGATGGTGAACCACATGAAAACATTTGACTAAACAAAAGTTGACTGTGTTCCCAACTACATACCACAAACTTACATCTTTTTACCTGGACTTCATATGTGCCCACGGGCACAACACTACCACTTCAGCAAAGGAAATTAAAAGGGGGAAAAATCAGGGTGGAAAGAAACAGCAGTCATTTAATTATGAATAAAATATCTTACATTTGCAAATTGTACAACATTGGACCACGTGGACAAATTGCTAGAATTCTGTCAAATAAGGGCCCCTGAAAGCTCAGTCTTATTCGTTTCGCGGTAAATCAATTTTGAGCATGAGGAAAGTAGAAGAAAGCGGAATTCTGTCTGAGTCGGTTTTTGTGAGGGCAGCAAAAATCCTGGAGCATTCGAGGAAGGCTTTGAAAATTGGGTACTTCCTCTGGAGGCACAAGAAAGTTTCTACCAGGCTGCCTGGCCCTGTGTTGCCTCTCAATTTCGCAAAAATAAAGAAAAGAAATCCCATGAATTTTCTTACCTTAGAGCTAAACCTGTCAAGAGAAAATCTTTGTGAATGTTATTCTATATGCTGATGTATACAAAAAAAGGTTCACTTTAGATCTGACCTTGATTGAATTTTGTTAAGGATGGCTTATCTTTTCTCTTAACTCTTTTTGTAGTGACTGAGCTAAGATGTACCCATATTTGTGCTCAGTGCTTTGGGCTTCACAGACAAGATGACCCGAGAGATCATAAGAATTTGAGAGTAAGAAGAAGCCAAGACATCTTTAATACAATACCCTCATTTCACAGATGAGGATACTAAGGCCCCCAAGAAATTGACAATCTTATTTATTTAAGAGGACTAAAAAAAAACTTGAAATTATTAAATATCAATATACAAGAGTATAAGATCCAATACTCTATTTTATGTGGATTATATATGCTCTAGGAATCCAAAGAGAGGAGAGATCCACTGCGGTAGAAGTAAATGGAGAGAGCTAAGAGCCTTGACATTTGCTGAGTATGTAAAGTTTGCAAGAAGCTTTATCAGTGTGACCTTGAGTCTGATATTTGCTCAGGAGATTAAAGAATAGGAGGAAAGTGGTTCACAGAACTGGGGTGGTCCAAGAAAATGCTCAAAAGCAGAAATTGTGGCTTGTCTGGAACATGGTGGTAGGAGCACTGGGAAGCACATTTGGAGAGAAAAGAAACAAATGAGTGAGAATGAAAATGTCATGAATATGGACCTTGATATCCAGCAGAGGCTAGCAACCACTGGATTGACAAGTTAAATTTGTATTTTAGAAAGAATAACCCAGCAATTATAAAATCATGCTGCAGCCACTGATAGCCACCCTTGAAAAGCTTCCAGTTCTGCAATATGAGAGTTAGTTATTGACTGTCTTTTAGCCATGCTTGAAAATTGGAGGGATCTTTTAAAGATTTCTATGGTTTAGTATCTTTGAAATTACATGCCCTGTGACAGAGTAACTTGAATATATTTTAATTAACAATAACAGCGTGTAGATTCACTCTCAAGAATAATAGCCTAGCATGTATTGAGCGTCTTCTATGTGCCAGACACTGTGCTAAGGTTTCTACTTCCATTTTCACATTTTACAGAAGTGGGAAGTGAAGCTTAGGGAGGGTATTAGACTCATTTCGAGTCACACAGCTAGTATGCACTGCGGCCTGCATCTGAATTAACATCTCCCTAATCTCAAAGCCCAATGCTCTTAAACCTATGTAATAGTACTCCAATCCCCATTTTGTCTGAATTATTTGGGAAGGTCATGGTTACTAGTCTTCAGATGATTTGAGACAATCGCATTATTTAGTTTAGTCTCTAATTAGTGCCATTTACAATTTTTCTGATATTCTTCTGGAAAGTACATTACTATTTTAGAGGTCATCCATATTTCTTTAAAAATAATCATGGCCCAGTTCACATGTGTTAGAAATTAACATCACTACCTAGTGTTGTATTTGTGGCAGGACTTTATGATTTTCAGATTTAATAGGTTAGAATATAATGCTTCTGCCATTTGTCCATCTGCCGGCCCATCCATCCATCCATCCACCCAACATTTGTTGAATGCCTGATGTGAGTTAGGCACTGACTGGTACCTGCATTGTCACTTCTTTTGGCACTGTTGTTTTCACTAGCTAATAAAACAAAAAATCTTCAAATCTCTGTAATTTCCTGCTCACATCCCAGATCTGTGAATCTCCTCTTAAGCTGTGACTCTTTCTATCTCTTAAGATCTCCTTGGTGTCTTTTACTGGATCCCTTGCATTTAGTGGGCTAGGTAGTGAAGAGTGAGAGTGTAGAGGATTGAGCACCTGGTACTTAACATCTGAGCCCAGAAACGGCACACATCACTTTGGCCCACATTCCATCACATGGTCCCTAGCTGGGCCACCTCTTTCCACCAACTTTGCACTGTGAACGAGGAACATGGATCTCTGTTGGTCAGCCCATTATCTCTGTTCAATTGCTGTCAGTGCTAAAGAATGTCTATGGAAATGTTTCGTAAATTGTGAAGTGCTTTTCAATTTTTGACATTGTTATTTCACAAATATGAATGAATTACAATGGAAAACAAAGTAAATTTATTGAGACTGACTTGACACATGGTGAAAGAATATCTTTTGTACCATCTAATCCTTCTTCTTCTTCTTTTTTTTTTTTTTTTTGCTGAGCCGTGGGGCATGTGGGTTCTCATTTGCCCAACCAGGGATTGAACCCATGCCCCCTGCAGTGGAAGTGTGGAGTCTTAACCACTGGACTGCCAGGGAAGTCCCTAATCTTTCTTCAGTCTTGTTAGATTATCAGGATTGTCTGGGCTGCATGTCTATGGCCAAGTTCCACTGAAGGCCATCCTTGCAGAGATGGGGAGAGGGGACGTATATGACCCTTGTCACATTCCTCTTATTTATTCTATTTTGAAAGAAACCAAAGGGGCTGTGATATGTAATTTAAATGTCCATGTTTTAGAAGCTGCAATTTGTTTCTTTGGGAATCAGGGTTCTTGTACTTTCGCTCTTGTTTTTAGAGATGAAATGATGGTTTCTTCTAGCTTTAATATTCTCCGATTACATTAAGTATATAAAATGGGTATGTTTATCCCCAGAAGTTTTTTCTGCCTTAAGTAAAATAAGGTAAATTGGGAATATAGATTTTTTTTGGGTGGTAGCTTGGGCAGCATTCTGATGTTGTACCTTCTTCTAGATCAACTTCCTGCCTTGCCCTGCATTTTCAGTGGAAGTTGATTGGAGAAAATAATGATCTCCTTTTATCTCTTTTTTAAAAAAAAATTTATTTATTTATTTATTTATTTTTGGCTGCCTTGGGTCTTCGTTGCTGTGCGTGGGCTTTCTCCAGTTGTGGCGAGCAGGAGCCACTCTTCGTTGCGGTGCGCGGGCCTCCCACTGTGGTGGCCTCTCTTGTTGTGGAGCATGGGCTCTAGGTGCGCGGGCTTCAGTAGCTGTGGCAAGTGGGCTCAGTAGTTGTGGCACAAGGGCTTCGTTGCTCCACAACGAAGATGTGGGATCTCTCCAGACCAGGGCTCGAACCCATGTCCCCTGCATTGGCAATCAGATTCCTAGCCACTGAACCACCAGGGAAGCCCCCTTTTATCTCTTTAGGTTAGTGGCACGTCCATTTCAGGTGCCATTTCAGTTAATGGGTTTAATCATGTACTGGACACTAAGATTCCTTGACCTGTGGGCTCTGAAGTGATAAGGTGAGAAGCATTGATGGAGTGGATAATAAGATTGAAAATAGAGAAGAAAAAAATTAATTTGACTTCATGGTCTTGGAGAAAACAGTTGACTTTATTATTAAAATGATCAAATACCAAATGTTGGTTATCAAAGTACCATGAACAAAATCACCTAACAGATCTTGTCCTTATCCCCAGAGAACTTACATCTCAGAGATCATAAAAACAGACTAATTTAACTATTGTATTAATTGACATTTAAAATAATATGCTAATTGCATAAAATAATTTTAAATACAAAATTTAAATGATTATACTATAACTAGTAGACAGGAACGTTCACTGATCAGCTTTTGACACTCTAATTTAAATCTTAATATAAAAATTTTGTTTGGATGGTTCAGAAATGTAACCAGACCTTTCAATCATTTCTCCCTGTGTTAATATACTTATGCACATTTTAAGAACAAGTCACAAACACTGTATGTTTTGAGAATTATTATCCTTTTAGATTGTCAGCACCTGGTAACAGCATGTTGATTGGTCATTTGTCTCTCAAATACTAAAAAAAGAACTATATATATCTATCAGTTTTAATTGTATATAACAGTTTGTTGTAGCACACTGTTAATGTATGTTTTCCTCAAGCTCTAGGGGCTATCTTATACTTTCAGCCAATGTGAGCTAGCCCATATTTTTCTCTATTTTTATGTTCTAGAACCATGAGTGGTACAGTGCTCTTAGCTTATGAGTGCCCTACTACTCTATACAGATGATGTAGTTTTTCTAGCTGATGTTGTTAAGAGCTATTTACTACATAGTGACCTTCTTTCTGCAATTTATTTTGTGTCCTCATGGACACTTTCGACACACAAAGGCTGGCAAAGCTGTGTAGGTGATAGAAGCAAACTTGCCTCAAAGGGACAAAGGATGTTATCACACACACTTAGTAGAATGTAATGACCAGAAGTTAGGGACTAATGGAAATAAACATCACTGCAATGTAGAGGGATTAAGTCACAATTTGGACAGGCACCGGGAGGAATCTGTGGAAAGAGGCATGACTTGATTCCAGGGAACTTGGATTGGCTTTGCTAGGGGTCCACCCTAGGAATGCATGTCCACAGGACATAAGCACCATGGTGGGGCTAGCACTGGAGCTGGGGCTGAATTTGAAAGACGTGCTGAGCCTATGGGGGACCGCTCAGCATAGCCCAGAACCCATTCTGGCTTCTCTTCTTCAATCTTTATAAAGAAGGCAATGTGTCCCTCCAGGAGCCCTGTAATGAGTGTGTTTACAGACAAGAATTGAGTGACAACAGTCCCCCTCTCCCCAATAAGAAGAGCTGAGAGTGATGATTTTACAGTATTTCCTCTCATCAAAGTAACACAGGCTTGTCTCTCGCTTCCTGACACAGAAAATTGCATTTTGTCACCCATTTGTCAGTTCTTAGAGATTTGAAGATAATTAAAGAATATTATAGCAGGTGACAGCTGTTGCCAAATGCCGTGTTGCTAGTTCTTCTGCTTGTTGGATGCCCATGAATCTTGGATGATGATAGCTTGGTGCTCCAGGTTTAATTAGCTGGTTGTTCTGAATCTGTCTGGGCTCTCAGGTGTGGGGTTAGCAGGCTTGCAGCTTGTTGAATCTGAGCTGTGCTCATCACTGACTGGGGGACCTGGGTCTGACCAACTCATGAAAGGGCCACGTAGGGGTGTCCTGACCTTTATCAGACAAAGGCACCAAAGGGATAAGGTGCTTTCTAGGAAAGGCTACACAAGAGCATCAAATGCTGATTGGTTTCCCGGTGTTCTTGCATCAAAACATGCTTTTGATTTTGAAATTTATTTTCTGATTAAATCTCCTTAAGGCCATCTCTTTTATTATAAAGCACAGCAATCATAATCCCTTTGGATTTATTTCTAGGTTAATTTACCAAAAGTTCCCTGACATGCAAGAGAGAGCTAAATGGTCTCAACTCTGGCTTTCGGTAGTAGAGAAAATTTCCTTTCTTTTCCTGAAGGGTTTGAATGCTATTACACTACCTCAGAGAAACTACAAACCCTGCTGGAAGCTCCGTGCTTCCTTTCTCTTTCACTCTCTCTAGACAGGAATGAGTTTCTATGTGTTTCAACAATTTGTTTATTAAAAAAGTATATTTAAAAAATCCCACATGATTTTAAGTTTACATCCCCAAATTGTTATTTGTTTTTAAGCTCATCTCAAAACACAAAAGTAGTTTCAGGAAAATTTGAAACATCCTTAACTTATGCAAAAAGTTCTTTCCCAACAAAATACTCTGAATCATTAAAATGAACACAGTAGAAGTGCATCCGTTTCTAACTTAGAACAATAGTGAAGGGTTCTGCTTGTGGAATCTATGGATAGTCCCTCAGACCGGACACATTCTTTCACCCCTTTTCTTACACTACATTACGCTCTTTCCTTGAATCCTTTCTCCCTTTTGTACACAGATCAAACTCTGCTCATTTTTTAGCTCATGGCACAGAGGCCACCTCTTCTTTGAAGACTTTTCTGAATCTACTGAGCAGGTCTCAGCCCTCTTCCCTTGGTTCTACTTCCTGTTTTTTTTTTTTTTTTTAATTTTATTTATTTATTTATTTATTTATTTTTGGCTGTGTTGGGTCTTCGTTTCTGTGCGCAGGCTTTCTCTAGTTGCGGCAAGTGGGGGCCACTCTTCATCGCGGTGCGCGGGCCTCTCACTGTCGCGGCCTCTCTTGTTGCGGAGCACAGGCTCCAGATGCGCAGGCTCAGTAGTTGTGGCTCACGGGCCTGGTTGCTCCGCGGCATGTGGGATCTTCCCAGACCAGGGCTCGAACCCGTGTCCCCTGCATTGGCAGGCAGATTCTCAACCACTGCGCCACCAGGGAAGCCCTTCCTGTGTTCTTTGCATGCATGTACACTCAGAATAGAAGCCATCTGTGCACCTTAACCATGTACATTAACATGACTTTATTATCCCACTGTCTTTGACATAACTGTAATATTTCATGAGACTCTTTCCCTGGAGGATACAAGCTGTAAATAAGTTTACTTTTCATTCCAAGGACTCCCAGAGAGTTCCATCAACTCATTAATAGAAAGCATCCATGGACCGTTTACACCAGACTCTTTGAATCCCTGCCTCAAAAGTCTTGCATTGCTATGTCCTTAACTATCACTAATCCTAAACTCTTACGTCATGATTCCGGCCCAGTCGTAATCAAGCCTCCACATTGTAAGACCTGCTTTAAACCAGACTTCAAAATTTCAGTAAGTATACTGACTTTGTCCTTCCCTCTCCAGGACATTATTAAGACCCTGCTGACCTAGTGTCCTCCCTTACCATGGTAAGAAATTAACTGTGCTTTGTTTTGTCAGTAGATGCTTTGGTGATAGTTTTGGCAACCAGGTTTTGACAACATCATTGTCCAAGTTACTGTCTTCTACTTGATTGTGGCTCTCTTTTCCTGGTTTACCATGAGCTCTTTACCCCCTGCCCTGCCCCACCTATCATGGGGTCTTCTGTCAAACCCAGAGCATGAGAAAGAAATACACGTCTTTTGGAAAAATGGACTTAGTGAAATAGAGAGGAAGTTAATGTCCTGACATACAAAAAACATCTTGCTTGACCAGACTCAGACTTCTCTGGTGCTTTTCCAAGTCCTCCTCAGACTGAGTTTTATTGATCTCCATGTTCTGGCTTCAGTCCACCCATCTATCTGTATTTCCCACACATTTTCTACTCCAACAGAGCATTTCTTCTCATTGGTCCATGGTCTTATGCACCTGCAAATATTCATGTATTCTGTTCCCTGTGCCAGGAGTGCCTTTGTCTCTACCTGATGCTAAACCTTGTCCCAAATTTAAGGCTGAATTAGTTCTAAATTCTCAATGTACTCTTTTCTAACTTCTTCACTATACCGTATTCTCTCTTTTAACTTTTATAGTACTTGTTTAGGCAGCACCTCACTATTTTTTCACTGTTCTCCCATAACTGATGTTTATTCAGTTATTTTTGATAACTTCAATTCAGGCATGAGATCCTGTATTCATCCATTCACTTTTTATTCAACTAATGTTTATGGAAACCCACTATGGCAAGGTACTGTGACAGGTACTTGGGATGCAGCAACGATTAAGACAGAGTGACCTTATGCATTCTTTTTGGATCCCCAATTTCCTTATCACAGGACCAAGTAAGACATCAATGCATGGTTAATTCTTTCTGATAGTTGGAATCCCACCAGGCCTTCTTCATGTTCATCAGAGCATTCGTAGACCCATAGAGAGGCTGGATCAATATTTTGTACACAGTTTTATTGCATATTTTATCAACCTTGCTAACAAGAAACTTACTGTAGAGAAACCTAACATCAGTTCTCAGCGACTACTATAATTGCTGACGCATTTTGATTATCTGGAATAAGAAACAGCAACAAAAAAGATGAAATTAAATCAACCTAAGATATGTAAGCTGTTACAGGACTGTGAAAATTGGCTGCTGAGGGGTGCAGAGAGCACCAGGAATGGGCAGGGGGTAATTAGTAGGACAAACCCAAGGCTGTGTTGCCTTCAATGAAGTGGCCAAGTCTCCAGAATATTGTCCTTGAGGGAACGACTGAAGAGAAGAGTATTCTAGTGAAACTGAGGATAATCATCAGTTAGATCCACTAAACGTGTAAGCTGCCTTCACTGATCAAGCTGGCTTTAATCGTTGCTACAAAAAACTTGCATGTCCTCCAAGCCTCATTAGCTTAAATAATAAGATGCTTGCCCCAGTTGTTTTTTGGGAACTTGGAGTCAGCTGTGTCCAGTTTGAGCTTGAGATGGTTAAGACTTGTTGGGACCACCAACCCTCCAACTGGGCATTCGTGAGTGTCTGATTGGTGACCTTTTGACATCAGAGGGCCCAAAACTCCACCCTCAGAGCATGCTAACTCTGCTATTTTCTGAATACGTGTCCCATGAAGAAACACGTAGCTTAGTTGTGCCTGCACAGGATTACCTCATCTTCTTCTTATCTCCAATCACCTTTCCCCACATTCTCCACACCTCAGCTATATCCCATAAATATCCCGAGCTCCTCACCTTTGGGGAGGGTAGATTTGAGATTTGTTCTCCCATCTACTCACTTGGCTGCCTTGTGAGAAAACCTTTTCTCTGCTGCAAAACTCGGCATCTCAGCACTCAGCTTGCTGCGAGTAGGGCAAACAAACCTGGTTTGGTAACACCAGCCAGCTATGGCGTTCCACAGGGTGCCTTCTCGGGATTTCTAGGTGGTGGAAATAATTGTAGTAAGTGGATGGTGCAGATTTCCCATCAGTATGTCTTCTCTCAAACAGTGCCTGATGGTACACGTGTAAATTCTAGTCCCTGGGAGACGGGAGCAGGCAAGAGTGGGAGTGGGAGCTGGCTGGGTGCATTGTTGGAAATCTATCCATTTGAGAGCAAGAGGGAGGAAGACTCTAGACCCTCTTGGGACAGATTATCAATCAGGAAAAGAAGGCAGAGCTGTATTCCTTAGAAGAAATTGATTTGGAGGGAATGAAGGGAATGCTCAGTAATCACGCTGTGTCCAAGGCTTCCCTGTCCTGGGGAAGCAAGAGTACTGGCAACCTCACAGGCATGGTGCGCCTGCGTTTATTTCCACATATACAGCCAGGCTTGGCAGAAGTGGCTCTGTCTCTGAGTCGGGCAGGGGTAGAGCTGCGTGCCAAGGGTTCTTCATACCCGGGGCAGTGCTGAAGGAAGTTGACAGACCTGGGGTTAGCTGGCACTGACAATTGGAGCAACAGTTTAGTACCTTTCTATTTTTTTTCTCCTTTGACACTACTACAATAGCTTATGTTATTTTGTCTTTCTTTGTCTCACATAGAAGGTAGAGGAATTAATTAGCTGTGAAATGACTCAAAGCAAGAAACAAAGATCAAATATGAAGGAAAGCAAGGTGAATAAATACAAATACTTTGGATAGCCAATTCTTGAACATTGAAGGCAAAAAAGTCAAGGGAATTAGTTTGAAAATGAAGTGGCAAACTGATGAAAGATCAGGTAGTTTCACCAGAATTTGGATTAGTCTCCGTGTGTGTACTCCCCCTCCACCACAACTGAGAAACAGAGTATTTAATTTAAGGAAAAATAATACATAGTGGAGATCAATATACAGTCATTGAAGCAGAAATTATTGGAGGAAAACAGTGCAAATTGGAGTATTCAGAAGAAAATCAGTATTACAATTCTACTATCATTGTATATGAACCTATTAAAACATAATTGGCAACTTTCATCTACTAGAAATTGTTCCCTCTTACAAACAGATATTGGCATAAATTCAGACACGTTAACTATGTTCCAAGTAGTGTTAATGTATTTTTTCTCATATCCCCAATTACTACAGCATATTCATTTTGATTTAAAAACCCAGAGCACAGCTTAATTCTAACAAATAATTTAATTTTAGAAAACTATTTATTGAATCCTACTAAATTGTATTTTTTCCCATAGAGTACTGCCATATAAAGTTGAATTATCAAACTTAGCTTCCTATTATTTCTAGCCTTTTGCCTCTAGGACTTTTCTACTCTTTTATCTGAAAGAAACAATCCCACCTCAATTTTCTTATTGAACATATTTTACCTATAACTGATCAGAACACAGTCACCCTAGAAGCAGATTTATTTAGAGGACAGATACTAATCCAGTTACTGAGAAATTAAACTGTTGAATCAGTTTTTTGTTTGGCTGCACCGCGCGGCTTGTGGGATCTTAGTTGCCCGACTAGGGCCCTCGGCAATAAGAGTGTGGAGTTCTAACCACGGACCACCGGGGAACTCCCTGATGAATCAGTTTTTAATCCTGATAAACTCTTTAACACATGTCGGCAGTGTCTGTATTTTTTTTTTCTTGAGGTCATTTATATTGTCAATATCTTCACTATCTGTTTTCTCTTAGTGGAGATAGACTCTGATGAGGTGAAATATAAGGTGTTCCTGGAGAGACTACGCTCTAGTTACAAAGCAGAAGAATGGTCACCGCAAGCCCTTCCTTCTATTTCTGGCAGATGGCTGTGAGATCTCATAAACAGTAAGAACTACTTGTGACTTGATTTCTCCAGCTCTTAAAAGGGGTATAACATGTATCAAGATCCATCTTGTGCTGATAGAAACCTGCAGACAATATGCAAGAGTTAATTGACAATTTCTGTAGAAATTTTTCCCAAGTTTTGATGAAGATATTCTATTTCAAAATTTTATCCTTTTCTCAGATAATAAAACTGTGATCTTAAAGTGGGCTTCAATACGAAGCTTATTTTTATAAGATAAACTCCCGCATAGCCTACATTTAATATAACTTTAAAAATAAAACTTTGTTCAAGTGAATAATTTTCTGTGGAAATCATGAAAAAGAGGCTTTTCAAAATGACTACTAAAATAATTATTACCTTTTGAGCTAATATAATCATAGTGCTACTATGGTATAAAATGAAAAAAATTGTGGCAAAAGCAATAATCATTTGTGCTTCCAATAATCGATCTAACAAAAATTTTACTGATGGAACAAAATGGTTTAGAAGGTATCTGCTTTAATATCAATCTCGTTATTATTGCCATTATTATAACAATAGAGCATGCATTAAATAATAAATATGGCACATGATAGGTGGAGGAGACATACTCTGGATGATGCAAAATGACTCTTCCAACACCCTTGGGTCATAATCACAGGCAGGCATAGTCTAGCTTTTAGCTATCAGTGGATAACATGGGCTCCCTTTTGAATTGGTTAATGGCATGGTATTTGGAGAGTGAAAGAAGAGCATGCATGACTACTTGGTTAGTTTTAGAATGGATTCATCCACTTGGAAGGGGAATGGATTAGGTGACTTGAAGAAAAAATCCCTTCCGATGTTGATATTCTATCATTCTAGCCTTTTTGGAAGTAATCATAGATTTGATCCCGGTACCTCAGGACTTTATATGCTATAGTAGACACGGAGATATGTACACATAAGATTGTTCACCCAGCGAACCTAATACATTTTCTTCAATGCCTTTGTGGTTATGCTGCTGCTTTTAAAAATACCAGCAAGTAAAAAGCTAGACTTAGTCTATCTTGGTCTGTTGCCACAGTCCATGTGTACTGCGAACATGGCTGCTGTTGTTACTGTCAGTGTCAGCTGGTGTGGAAAGGCCTAGAAGCTCTGCCTTGGAGGTGAGAGACAGGAAAGGCGAAGCCAGGACATTGGCCGTGGCACAAGTAATAGTCATAAACTCCTTGATCACTCTCTCCTAGTTTTGATTAAACTGAGTGTTGATAGATTGATTAAGGTTCCTTCTAAACTTTCAGGACATCTGCTGCCACCAAATGTTAGTGTCTCAGA
The DNA here is from genome assembly GCF_009873245.2 of Balaenoptera musculus. Classification (NCBI taxonomy): domain Eukaryota; kingdom Metazoa; phylum Chordata; class Mammalia; order Artiodactyla; family Balaenopteridae; genus Balaenoptera; species Balaenoptera musculus. The sequence continues at coordinate 48,662,722 of NC_045803.1, forward strand.
GGCATTATGCAGTAATAGAAAATGGAAAACTGAAACTCTTCTTATTTCATATCCGTGAAGAGCAAGTAAATTTTATCTTTAACTTTTGTGCCTCCTACCTCTAAAACATCATTAAGTGCTATCTTGAAAAGGGCTTTTATTTATTTCCCACCATTATTAGAATACAGTGTAGAATCATTTACCAATAGGCCAAGGTCATTAATTTAAAAAAGTTCTACGCCTCCTTATTTCTTAAAATTGCTAACTGCCAGCACTATAGACTGGGAGAATGGAAAGAGAGAGGATTTTAAAGGAAGGTGGATGTTGTTCAGACTCCATGTCTACTAAATGTGGGACCTTGATAGAGTTAGTCTTTCTGACTCTTGTTTCCTCACCTATAAAATAAGGATACTACAATGTAATTTATAGTGTTGTTATACTTGACATACAGGCAGTAGTAAATAAATGGTATGGAATGTGGGATTTGTTGTAGGGATTTGACCTTAAACAATTGAGGGATTGCATTGAAGAGCTTATATACAGTTATTGCTTCTGTGTTGGATGCTGCAGCTTGAAGTCAGCAGGACTGGCAATGGGGAAGAAAGATAGACAAGAAGTAGGGGAGAGTAAGCACAAACTGGAAACTAGAGGGATGGCCTGGAGCCCTCAGAGATGAAATGGAACCCACATGGGTCTCTCACTGCTTCCAGGCCTCCCACTTCAATGAGATGGATGACTTGCTGGGGCAGCTGGCGCCCTTCATCACAGAGCTAAAGAGGCGCCTAGTACAGGAGTGGGAGGAGCTGGAGGAGCCGTGGCCTGGTTGTTGCTTCATTCCAAGGTGAGCCGGCAGATTAGTGACAATATGTGAGCTGCAGTCATGCCTGGTGCCCTACAGTAGCCTTCTGAGTATGAAACGAATGTGGTGGCTGTTTCCTTCCACCTTCAAATCTCACGTAAAATGTCTCTTGTGGCCCACATGAGTCTAGAACTATATAGGGAAGGGCATTCTGGCAGACACAGTTCCAGCGAGCCGAGTTGACACAAAACAAAGCCACCATAGTATCTATTGTTATTAAGAATTCTTCCCAGAAGTTCTCTTAATCACTCAGCTTATTCTAATACCTTGTATGCATTACCATTCCAATTTCTCATAGTACTCAGAACGCCCATAGTGCAATCTCTGCCCTTCAATTTATCTCTATATCAGTGGTTCTCAACCAAGGTGATTTCGCCCTGAGGGGACATTGGCAATGTCTGGGGACAATTTGGGGCTGTCATGACAGGGGGAGAGTGCTACTGGCATCTAGTGGGTAGAGACCAGGGTTGCTAAATGTCCAATAATGCACAGAGAGGCCATCCCACAGCAAAGAATTATCCAGGTCAAAATGTCAATAGTGATGAGATTGAGAAAGCCTGGTGTGCAGTTACCTTTGCATCTGTCCCTAATATTTCTCAGGAAGAAATTACTCCTTTTCTAAAGTCAGTTCCTTCACCTTTGCTTTTCTTATTCTCATCGACTCTTCAAGAACCCCATTCAGTCTCTTCTCTGTTTTTAACCTCACAGACTTAACAGATTTAACAGATTAAAACAATCACATTTGCTTTTCCCCTTAGCTCTTGGAAATTACCATGCATTTACTACCTCCTTCTTTAATTAGCAAACTCTCTAACTGAATGATCCATGTTGGTTACTCATTTCCTCCGTACCTCTAGCCACCTGGTACCTCTCAGCAAAACTCTTTTAAGTTAGTAATGAGCTTATTCTGGCCAATTTGTGGATTTTTTAAAAAGCAAAATTAATTGACTTTGCAGTCCATTTCATTTCATTTCCTATATATACTGTCCTTAAATTCTCTCTCTTATCCCCACTGAAATCATCATGTCAGTATCATAACAAAACGTTTGTAGTCAACATCTCCAATGACTTCCAGGCTGGTAAATACCATGGACACTTCTCATCCTCTTCTTACGTACCTTCTTAGCAGTACTTGACACTTTTTTTTTTTGGCCACGTGGCATGTGGGATCTTAGTTTCCCAACCCCGGATCGAACCCGTGCCCCCTGCAGTGGAAGCGCAGAGTCTTAACCACTGGACCACTAGGGAAATCCCAGTACGTGACACTTTTAATTAATTAATTAATTAATTTTTATCTGTGTTGGGTCTTCGTTTCTGTGCGAGGGCCTTCTCTAGTTGTGGCAAGCGGGGGCCACTCTTCATCGCGGTGCACGGGCCTCTCACTATCGCAGCCTCTCCTGTTGTGAAGCACAGGCTCCAGACGCGCAGGCTCAGTAGTTGTGGCTCACGGGCCTAGTTGCTCTGTGGCATGTGGGATCTTCCCAGACCAGGGCTCGAACCCGTGTCCCCTGCACTGGCAGGCAGATTCTCAACCACTGCGCCACCAGGGAAGCCCTGACACTTTTGATCATTCCTTTTTTGAAGCGCTTTCTTCACTTGGCTCAGCAGAAGTCCACACTCTCCTGGTTTTTCTCCTACCACACTCCTTCTCAGTCTCCTCTGCTGCTCTCTCCTCCACTTCTTGACCTTTTAATTTTGGAGGCTCCCATGACTCACTTTTGAAACCTCTTCTATTTTGTATCTACAGTCCCTTCCTGATGACCTCCTCCAGCCTCACGGCTTTAGATATTATCTGTATATTGATGACCCCAAATTTATTTTATTTTATCAAAAAATTTTTTTTATTGAAGTGTAGTTGATTTACAATGTTGTGCCAATCTCTGCTGTACAGCAAAGTGACTCTGTTATACACATACATTCTTTTTTAAAAAATTTTTATTCATTTATTTATTTATTTTTATTTTTGGCTGAGTTGGGTCTTTTTTTTTTTTACATCTTTATTGGACTATAATTGCTTTACAATGGTGTGTTTCCTTCTGCTTTATAACAAAGTGCATCAGCTATACGTATACATATATCCCCATATCTCCTCCCTCTTGCATCTCCCTCCCTCCCACCCTGCCTATCCCACCCCTCTAGGTGGTCACAAAGCACGGAGCTGGTCTCCCTTTGCTATGCGACTGCTTCCCATTAGCTATCTATTTTACATCTGGTAGTGTATATATGTCCATGCCACTCTCTCACTTCGTCCCAGCTTATCCTTCCTCCTCCCCGTGTCCTCAAGACCATTCTCTACATCTGCGTCTTTATTCCTGTCCTACCCCTTGGTTCTTCAGAACCTTTTTTTTTTTTAATATTCCATATATATGTGTTAGCATACGGTATTTGTTTTTCTCTTTCTGACTTACTTCACTCTGTATGATAGTCTCTAGGTCCATCCACTTCACTACAAATAACTCAATTTCACTTCTTTTTATGGCTGAGTAATATTCCATTGTATATATGTGCCACATCTTCTTTATCCATTCATCTGTCGATGGACACTTAGGTTGCTTCCATGTCCTGGCTATTGTAAATAGAGCTGCAATGAACATTGTGGTACATGACTCTTTTTGAATTATGGTTTTCTCAGGGTATATGCCCAGTAGTGGGATTGCTGGGTCGTATGGTAGTTCTATTTTTAGTTTTTTGAGGAACCTCCATACTGTTCTCCATAGTGGCTGTATCAATGTACATTCCCACCAACAGTGCAAGAGGGTTCCCTTTTCTCCACACCCTCTCCAGCATTTATTTTTTGGAGATTTTTTGATGATGGCCATTCTGACCAGTGTGAGGTGATACCTCCTTGTAGTTTTGATTTGCATTTCTCTAATGATTAGTGATGTTGAGCATCCTTTCATGTGTTTGTTGGCAATCTGTATATCTTCTTTGGAGAAACATCTATTTAGGTCTTCTGCCCATTTTTGGATTGGGTTGTTTGTTTTTTTGACATTGAGCTGCATGAGCTGCTTGTATATTTTGGGGATTAATCCTTTGTCAGTTGCTTCATTTGCAAATATTTTCTCCCATTCTGAGGGCTGTCTTTTCCTCTTGTTTATGGTTTCCTTTGCTGTGCAAAAGCTTTTAAGTTTCATTAGGTCCCATTTGTTTATTTTTGTTTTTATTTCCATTTCTGAGTTGGGTCTTTGTTGCTGCACACAGGCTTTCTCTAGTTGCAGCGAGCGGGGGCTAGTCTTTGTTGCGGTGCGCGGGCTTCTAATTTCAGTAGCTTCTCTTGTTGCGGAGCATGGGCTCTAGGCACACGGGCTTCAGTAGTTGTGGCACGTGGGCTTCAGTAGTTGTGGCTTGCAGGCTCTAGAGCGCAGGCTCAGTAGTTGTGGCGCATGGGCTTATTTGCTCTGCAGCACGTGGGATCTTCCCGGACCAGGGCTTGAACCTGTGTCCCCTGCATTGACAGGCGGATTCTTAACCACTGCACCACCAGGGAAGCCCTACATTCTTTTTTAATATTCTTTTCTATTATGGTTTATCACAGGATATTCAATATAGTTCCCTGTGCTATACATTAGGACCTTGTTGTTTATCCATTTTGTATGTAATAGTTTGCATCTACCAACCCCAAACTCCCAGTCCATCCCTCTCCCTTTTCCCCTCCCCCTTGGCAACCACAAGTCTGTTCTCTGTGTCTATGAGTCTGTTTCTGTTTTGTAGATTGGTTTATTTGTGCCATATTTTAGATTCCACATATAAGTGATATCATACGGTATTTGTCTTTCTCTTTCTGACTTACTTCACTTAGTATGATAATCTCTGTTTGCATCCATGTTGCTGCAAATGGCATTATTTCATTCTTTTTTATGGTTGAGTAGTATTCCATTGTATATATGTACCATGTCTTCTTTATCCATTCCTCTGTTGATGGACATTTAGGTTGTTTCCATGTTTTGGCTATTGTGAACAGTGCTGCTATGAACATAGGGGTGCATGTATCTTTTTGAATTATAGTTTTGTCTGGGTATATTCCCAGGAGTGGGATTGCTGGATCATATGGTAATTCTATTTTTAGTTTTCTGAGGAATCTCCATACTGTTTTCCATAGTGGCTGTACCAATTTACATTCCCACCAACAGTGTAGGAGGGTTCCATTTTCTCCACATCCTCTCCAGGATTTGTTAGTGGTAGACTTTTTAATGATGGCCCTTCTGACCGGTGTGAGGTGGTACCTCATTGTAGTTTTTAAAATTAATTAATTAATTAATTAATTTTGGCTGCATTGGGTCTTTGTTGCTGCGCGTGGGCTTTCTCTAGTTGCGGTGAGCAGGGGCTGCTCTTCGTTGCGGTGCACCGGCTTCTCATTGCGGTGACTTCTCTTGTTGCAGAGCACGGGCTCTAGGTGTGTGGGCTTCAGTAGTTGTGGCACGTGGCCTCAGTAGTTGTGGCTCATGGGCTCTAGAGCGCAGGCTCAGTAGTTGTGGCGCATGGGCTTAGTTGCTCCGTGGCATGTGGGATCTTCCCGGACCAGGGCTCGAACCCATGTCCCCTGCATTGGCAGGCGGATTCTTAACCACTGTGCCACCAGGGAAGCCCGCTTCATTGTAGTTTTGATTTGCATTTCTCTAATAATTAGTGATGCTGAACACTTTTTCATGTGCCTACTTGCCATTTGTATGTTTTCTTTGGAGAAATGTCTGTTAAGGTCTTCTGCACATTTTTCAATTGGGTTATTTGTTTTTTTGTTGTTGAGTTGTATGAGTTGTTTGTATATTTTGGATGACCCTAAATTTATAGCTGTAGTCTGGACCTAGGTGCTGATCTCTGGAGTCCTATATTCAATTACCTTCCCAGAATCTCCACTTGCTTTTCCCAATGGAAATATCAACCTATTATGCTAAAAACTGGGCTCCTGGTATTTTCCTACATCTCAGGAAATGTCAACTTTATCCTTCCAGTTACCCAGACCCAATGCTTTGGAATAATCCTCAACCCTCTCTCTCACAAAGTGTATACAGTCAGTCAGAAAATATCATCATTTCTGTCTTCAGCATACATTTAGAATCCAACCACTTTTCATCACTTGTAGTGCTAGACCGCCACATGTACTTCGCAGACCAATGCACCATTATCTCTCACCCAGATTGTCCAGTCCCCCAACTGTGCTCCCCTTCACTCATGCTTAATCTCTTCCACACTAATGAAAAGTTCTCCAGCCATACCGCTGGACTTCTCTCCAGAGTACGCTTTTGTAACAGTGAATCTCCTAATTTTAGCATCTTTTGCAATCTGGGTAGTCTGGGAATTTCCCAGATCAACAAGTCCTGTTCCTTTTGGCTTAGTGATTCTTTCCTCAATATGTCTCTTTCCTCTAGCATTTTAGTACAAGCAGCAAGGAGAAGCCAGGCTGTATCTCAAGGCTATGCTTGGGAATCTCCTCAGCTAATATCTGAATTCATCGCTTACAAGTTCTTGTTTCCTACACGACTGTAGGTCACAATTCAGTGAATTTCTCTGCCACTGTATAACAAGGATTGCCTTTCTTCCATTTTCCACTAGGATGTTTCTCATTTCCTTCTGAGATCCTTGAGCAGCACGTTTAATGTTCACATTCTACCAGTATTCTGTTTGTGACAATATACATATTCTCCAAGATGATACAGGTTTCCTCTTTTGTGCTCCTCCTTTCCTTCTGAGCTCTCAGCAGCATTGTCCTTAATGCTTATATTTCTGTCAGTAGTTTGTTTAAAGCAATTTAGGTTTTATGTATCATGTGCCTCAAAATTCTTCTATCCTTTGTCCATTACCAACTCCGAAACCACTTCCACATTTTTAGGTATTTGTTACAGCAGTACCCCACTCCTTGGTACCAAAATCAGTATTGGTTTCCCTTGGCTGCTGTAACAAGTTACCACAATCTTGGTGGCTTAAAATAATAGAAATTTATTCTCTTGTAGTTCTGGAGGCCAGGAGTCAGAAATAAGTATCACTGGGTCAAAATCAAGGTGTGGGTAGGGTTGTTCTCACCCTGGAGGCCCTAGGGGAGAATAATTTCCTTGTCTCTTCCAACTTCTAGTGGATACTGGGAAATCCTTGGCTTGTGGCTGCATCACACTAGTCCTCAAGGCCAGGATCTTCAAATCTCTCGCTGCTCTGTCTTTACACTGCCTTCTCCTCTCTGTGTGTTGAATCTCCCTCTGCCTCCCTTTTCCTTGGGTAAGGCCAATTAGCAAACACAGATGATCTATGATATCTACCAACCCAGCTTTTAAACTCTCATGCCCATTGCTTTGGTGGAGTTGAGTTCAGACTGTCTTTCTTCCCTATTTCAATAGCCTTGAATAAAGTCTTCCTTACCTGCTTAACTTCGTCTGGTGCAATTTTTGCCTTGACAGTGGTTTCAGATACTAACCATCACCCTTTAATCATTTCCATCAAGACTCTCCAATATGAATATAAATGTGATATTACTTTTAGAGAAACTTATTAAATAACTCTTTATTTTCATTCCCCCTAAATTATGGCATGTTAATGCTAAGAAAAGCATGAGAGAATATGACTCTTGATCCCCTCTTGCTGGATATGTCCTCTTTTACCATCTCATTTTTATAAATTCCCTGATCAATAACCTCGTTATGCTTATTTTTCCTCATTTGCAGCTGTTAAATGGTAATTAAAAAAAAGATAAATATGTGACTTCCATGCAGATATAAAATGAATAATTATTAAAGATTTTATTTAACTCATGAATCAGTGAGGAAATCAAGTAGATGTTTAACAGTTCAAAAGAAAATCCTGGCTTCTCCACAGTGACGGAGGGAGGTCAATTAACTCTCTTTGGACAGCACAGATTTGTATAACTATAGATAAGAATTATTTTTCACTGCCATCAGTTATCTATAATTTAAAGAGATGTAGAATAGCTGCCATAGAATCATAAACAGATAATATGGAGACATGCTATAGATAACACATAGTTTTTCCTTTGAAGCACAAATTTTTCCCTCCAGAGCCTAGATTCATTTTCCACTATTGGCAGAGCTGCAGTATGAAAGTGCTGGAGAACTGTGAAAATTTCTCAGCATTAAGGTTTGGATAACTGTTTTATTCATAACAAGAAAGGGATACAAGGTTAGAGTATTTTCAACAGAAGCAGCCAATGAGCCTGAGAAAGGATTTAGTGAAAGGACTGTTACATTAAAGGAGAATGAAGTTCAAACTCTCAAGATGGAAGGGAGCTTCAGCTTTTGTGCTACTGATACATAAGGAAGGAGAAACATCAATTTGATCAGAGTGCACAAGATTTTTTTATATTTGAAATGGAACTGGCCTGATGGATAGCCCCTGAGCCCTTTGAACCTCTGAAGTATGATTCTGCTTACAGACATCTAGGACCAAGATAATTGAGCCAGACAGTCCTGGGATGAGTCTGCAAAAACCTGGGCAGAAGGTATGCTCAAAAGGGAAATTCAGGGGGCATGAGATGAAAGGGTGTTAAACTGTTTGGTGGTTCATCATGACCCCAAAAGTCCTCAATGCCAAGTTTCATCAGCCCTGAGTGATCTTTGCTCTCAGTTTGGTGTGCAACGTCATGTGGCATAAAGTAGTCATTGTTAAATGTCCTACATCTTAGGGACAATAAGAACAATATGCAAATTAACCATGGGTAATGTTCCTGGCCATATACAATTATGGGTATTTAAAATTTTTAGATGCAAATTAAACCCAAAGTTCCTTGCAAATAGTGCCAATTTTCCTCCAAATAACATGTTGCAGAGATAGAATAATTTACCATAAGCGCCTGTACCAGCAACAGTAGCTTGGCACATATATAGATGCTATTCAATCAGTGTGTGTGGTATTGACTGATTTGAAAAGCATCCAAGAACAGTTTCCATTTTTCTATGATAAAAAAAATTTGATGCTCAGTTATTGAAAAAGAAGTGCTGACTTCAAACAGAGTGGTTTGGCGTTGTGCTAACATGCATACTAACTATACCTTCACTTTTCCATCGTGTTCCTATATGTTAAATGTTGTTTACATCCTCTCCTTACAGGGGAACCAAAACATAGAACACAGGGACACAGTAGCAGCATAAATGTAAATAAACATGCGTTATTTCATGAAAAAAAAATCCAGCCTGGGGAAACCTCTCCGCATGCTGTAGATGTTGGGTTACCTAGAACCTCATAGTCTCCAGATGTGTTTGTAATCATATGTGTAATGTGCCTTGATTGCTAAGTAATAGGCCTATTGAAATGGGCAACATGGAAATAAAACACACTGACCTCTGATTATAGAGACTCTATGAACTACTTCTTATAAACCACAAGGGTATACAGAACGGTGGTTTCAAAGCTGATCTTCTGTAGCAGTTTCTGCTCTTTCTTCTCTTCCTCCTCCTTCATTTGGACATAAGTAGTTTGTGGAGAGTGGAATAGGAGACAATACAATACAAAATTAAAAAGAAAAACAAACTAATACAATGTGAAATATTGAAAGAGAATATTCTAAACATGCAAATGATTACTTATCTGAATTTGAACCACAGTGAATAAACAAATCCTTCAGAAAATAGGAACACATTAGGGTACATTTTGAAACCAAGACTGGAAGATTGTATATCAAATTATGCTCATGGTCTTTGGGTGGTAGCTGTTTTCTTTAAAATAATTTACTGTAATCTACTTTATAAAACTTAATTAAAAACTTACTTTTATTTATTTATTGGTTTGCATTTTAATTTATTTTTATGATTTTTTTAACATCTTTATTGGAGTATAATTGCTTTACAGTGGTGTGTTAGTTTCTGCTGTATAACAAAGTGAATCAGCTATACATATACATATATCCCCATATCTCCTCCCTCTTGTGTCTCCCTCCCACCCTCCCTATCCCACCCCTCTAGGTGGTCACAAAGCACCAAGTTGATCTCCCTGTGCTATGCGGCTGCTTCCTGCTAGCTATCTATTTTACATTTGGTAGTGTATATATGTCCATGCCACTCTATCACTTCGTCCCAGCTTCCCTTTCCCCTTCCCTGTGTCCTCACGTCCATTCTCTACGTCTGTGCCTTTATTCCTGTCCTGCCCCTAGGTTTTTCAGAACCTTTTTTTTTTTTTTTTTAGATTCCATATATATGTGTTAGCATATGGTATTTGTTTTTCTCTTTCTGACTTACTTCACTCTGTATGACAGACTCTAGGTCCATCCACCTCACTACAAATAACTCAATTTCATTTCTTTTTATGGCTGAGTAATACTCCATTGTATATATGTGCCACATCTTCTTTATCCATTCATCTGTCGATGGACACCTAGGTTGCTTCCATGTCCTGGTTATTGTAAATAGAGCTGCAATGAACATTGTGGTACATGACTCTTTTTGAATTATGGTTTTCTAAGGGTATATGCCCAGTAGTGGGATTGCTGGGTCATATGGTAGTTCTATTTTTAGTTTTTTGAGGAAACTCCATACTGTTCTCCATAGTGGCTGTATCAATGTACATTCCCACCAACAGTGCAAGAGGGTTCCCTTCTCTCCACACCCTCTCCAACATTTATTGTTTGTAGATTTTTTGATGATGGCCATTCTGACCGGTATGAGATGATACCTCATTGTAGTTTTATTTTGCATTTCTCTAATGATTAGTGATGTTGAGGATCCTTTCATGTGTTTGTTGGCAATCTGTATATCTTCTTTGGAGAAATGTCTATTTAGGTCTTCTGCCCATTTTTGGATTGGGTTGTTTGTTTTTATGATATTGAGCTGGATGAGCTGCCTGTATATTTTGGAGATTAATCCTTTGTAAGTTGCTTCGTTTGCAAATATTTTCTCCCATTCTGAGGGCTGTCTTTTCGTCTTGTTTATGGTTTTCTTTGCTGTGCAAAAGCTTTTAAATTTCATTAGGTCCCATTTGTTTACTTTTGTTTTTATTTCCTTTTCTCTAGGAGGTGGGTCAAAAAGGATCTTGCTGTGATTTATGTCATAGAGTGTTCTACCTATGTTTTCCTCTAAGAGAAAAACTTACTTTTATCTTTGTTAAGATGGACGTTTAAAAATTTTCATAATGAGGCACAAAAGTTACAAAAGGCCTTTGAAATCTGTGCTGAAGTGTCATTTCCAGTTTTGCTTTCATAATACATTTATGTATTATAAAATCATAAATATGTATGATATATATGAGTTTTAATACTTTTTATTCTACTGAGTGACTTAAAATATTTTTATACCTTTATTACTTAATATATTGATATTTTGTGATATCATAAAAAAATCTTCCAATGTAGTATTTTAGAATTATAGTTTAATTCCAAATAAATTATACATACATCCATGGAATATATATGTATATAAATATAGAATATGTATATATAATTGGAATATATTCATACATACATATTTGTGTATAGAGAATCACATGTGTATGTATATATATAAAATCACTTTCTTCTTCTGTTATTAGGCATTAGTTTGATTTAAATATATTTATCCTATTAAGAGTAAATGTCATATAAACAGAGTGATATAACTTTATATTCTTCTTCTTCAATATACAGTTTCTTTTCACTTATTCAAGTATGTAATACTTTTCAGATAATCATCTGAATTTTTACTTCATAAAGGATGCATTCTACCTTAATTGATTCTTAAGCAACCAAAAATCCTTGAACACTTTCTGAATAAGTCATCTATCTATCCCATTATCATCTTAAAAGAAACCAGTAATACTTCTCCCACATATTCTATTATTGTCAATTTTTATTAATCATACTCTAGACCATTTGGAAGTTATCATTTATCTGTTATTTTAAAATTAAATTCATTGCATTCTTTTTCTCAACTTTTTATAAGGTTGATACAGAGCTCAGCTATGTGCCTCTCTAGTTTCTGCTAGAAAGTATAAGAGGATGACAGCAAGAAGAGCTCGTTTATTTATTGCAGGATCTTTAGGAGAGCATATTATGAAAGGCAGAAAACACAGCAATCTGAACTCTGGTTTCTAAGCCAAACTTCATTCTGTCAGATGGAAAGCCCTTGTACACAGCAAGAGATGTATCTGATGAATCAGCAGCTGAGCTGAAATGAGGCTTGAATAGACTAACTACTTGAGGTAGCTCTTTATTAGCCCTCCCTGTTAAGAAATGATAATATGGGACGTCTAGCTGTCGAGAAGTCTCTAGACCACTTCAGAAACTCCCTTCCCATATTCAGTGACTCATCCTAAATGTAGGCTTGCCTTCTATCTAGTTGAGACAAGAAAAAAAAAGGAGGTTCTTATAGCTTTGACTTCAGTAGGTTATCAAAAAGGATATCAATAGGTTATCCTAGTAGGAAGTCTCCAGTTCCCTGAAAATCTGTAAGAAATAACATTTAAATTCATTGAATTTCTCTACCCCATATAGAACATCGAGTTTTATGAGCCATTAGTCTTGTTTTGGAAATAAAGGAATATCTCTCCCTTACAAGGCTTTTGTAGAAAACTGTTTTCCTATGTGTCCACATATTATGAAAATCCAGATTTGAGATTCAAATAGAAATGTTTCTTCCCTGGATACCCAGAGACTCACCGCCTTTTACAGTGTAACTCTGAAAGTTTCTGCTTCCTTCCTGAAGGCAGCACTCTTGTCTGAGCAGACCTCATGTTGGCAACTGACGGACACCTTAAAAACTCCCTTGACATATTTGACAGGAAAATCATACCAGCCCTTTGGTAGAGAGAAGGGGAAAGTCATTCTAGCAAGAGAATGACAGCCATTTTGATCAAGGGGTTTGGTGTTTGATCTCTGCATGTATGTGCTTGGATCTGAAGAGGAGAAAGTGTGTGATGAGAATGTTGGGAAAGCAAAGGTCCCAGGATTATAGACAGACTTCTTCAAATATTAGTAAACTAATTTTTACTGAAAATTAGAATAATGTAATCATAAAGAAGTAAATCCCCAGGCAAGAAACACGTCTCTTTCCAAGATTTTTGTGTTCAGCTGAGCCACAATTAACTCTGAGGTGTCCAATACTGAGGAGTGAGGGTCTTTTCCTCTTAGAGTTAGTTATACTGATAGTTTATTTAAATTTTTAATCTAATTGTGTGTTATAGAATTTGGGGAGAATGGGTAGTCTTCCATACTAGGGAAAAGGTTTTGCAATATCCCCAAAGAGTAGATACATCACCAAACTTAATTGAGGAACTTGGAAATGTAGAAGAAGAATATCTAAGCAAACATGAGATCAAACACAAGACAGAAAAACTGCCTTTATCTGCCAAGGAAATTAGGTGAGGTCATCTTAAATCCTTGACAGAAAGATGTTCTTGTGGGTAAAGCTAGAGAAAAAGCCTATTCACAAAAAAAAGGCCATGGCATGCAGTATTATTTGGCTCTCCTTGTCTGGTGGAATATTTGAATTTATCATGTTGAATTTTCCCTTATCTAATATGAACAATTATAATAAAATTTCCAAGGAGGAGCTCTGAGTCCAAATATCATTGTTTAATAAGTCTTTGTCCAATAACAAGTAAATTATCACTGTATTTGATGTTATATCAGTTTGAGTTTTAAAAAGCAATCTGAAAGTTCCTTTAATTGAAGAAGTATATGCAGATCCATTTCTTCCAGTCTCACTGTGGAAAACAAAATCTAGAAGCATATTGTACAAGATTCAGAATTTCCGTAATTTTCATTAGCAAGTAGTTTGCAAGTTTCCAAGAAGGAAGGGGGATGTATTTTCAGTGTGTCCTCCACAGAGAGTTTCATGAAGAAAATAAGTAGTTGAGTTAATTTTTATTGTATTCAATTTTTAATTTTTAAAAAAATAAATAAATTTATTTGTTTATTTATTTTTGGCTGCGTTGGGTCATTGCTGCACGTGGGCTTTCTCTAGTTGCAGTGAGTGGGGGCTACTCTTTGTTGCAGTGCACAGGCTTCTCATTGCGGTGGCTTCTCTTGTTGCGGAGCACAGACTCTAGGCGCACGGGCTTCAGTAGTTGCAGCACGTGGGCTCAAGAGTTGCGGCACACAGGCTCTAGAGGCATGGGCTTCAGTAGTTGCGGTGCACAGGCTCAGTAGTTGTGGTGTGTGGGCTCTAGGGTGCGTGGGCTTAAGTAGTTGTGGTGCACGGGCTCAGTAGTTGTGTCTTGTGGGCTCTAGAGTGCCGGATCAGTAGTTGTGGTGCACGGGCTTAGTTGCTTCATGGCATGTGGGATCTTCCTGTACCAGGGCTCAAACCCGTGTCCCCTGCACTGGCAAGCAGATTCCCTTTTTTTAAAAATTAAATTAAATTTATTTTATACAGCAAGTTCTTATTGGTTATCTGTTTTATACAAATTAGTGCATATATGTCAATCCCAATCTCCCAATTCATCCCACCCCCCAACCCCCCACTTTCTCCCCTTGGTGTCCATACGTTTGTTCTCTACATCTGTGTCTCTATTTGGCAGGCAGATTCTTAACCACTGCATCACCAGGGAAGTCCTCGATTTTTAATTTTTAATGGTATTTTCAAATTTGATGTTAAAAATTTAAAAGTGTTACTTTTAAAAAATTGAAATATAGTTGATGTATAATATTATTATAAGTTACAGGTGTACAATAGAGTGATTCACAATTTTTAAAGGTTATACTCCATTTATAGTTATTATAAAATATTTGCTATATTCCCTGTATTGTACAATATATCCTTGTAGCTTATTTTATACCTAATAGCTTGTACCTCTTAATCCCTTACCCCTATATTGCACCTCCCCACTTTCCTCTCCCCACTGGTGACCACTAGTTTGTTCTCTGTATCTCTGAGAGTCTTCTTCTTTTTTGTTATATTCACTAGTTTGTTGTATTTTTTAGATTCCACATATAAGTGATACCATACAGTATTTGTCTTTCTCTGTCTGACTTATTTCACTTAGCGTAATGCCCTCCAAGTCCATCCATGTTGCTGCAAATGGCAAAATGTTATTCTTTTTTACGGCTGAGTAGTATTCCAGTGTGTGTGTGTGTGTGTGTGTGTGTGTGTGTGTGTGTGTGTGTGTGTGTATCTCTCTCTCTATATCACATCTTCTTTATCCATTCATCTGTTAACGGACATAAAGTTGTTACTTTTATTTATTAAAAATTGTTTTTATTATTATTATTTTTTTTCAGTGTTGTGCTGAAAACCTGATTGTTGGTTGAATAATGAATGGGGAATGGGGACAAAAGAGGACATGGAGATAAGACTCTTTCAAGAGATTTGGCTGAGTGGAGAACAGGTGGACAAAAAAGCAAGCCCTTTTTTGTTTTTTTTTTTTGAATTTTTGAATTTTATTTTATTTATTTTTTTATACAAAATTGTTACTTTTAATATGATGTCTTCAAATGGCGATGACATTGGGTAGAGAATAGACTTAGCATAGGAAACATATTTATCAATCAATTACTATTTTAATAATAATAAGATGAATAGCATTGAGGTCATCCACTGGAGTGAAAAAAGTTAACTTACTAATAAAAAATAAACAAGTGAAATGCTATGGAAACTTGCTTGGCAAACAATATGATTTGAGTTGGAAGACTATTTTCTTATGTTAGAAATCAATAAACTAGTTCTGTCCAGTAGAACTTTCTACAATGATGGAAATATTCTATAATACAGTGGCTACTGAATACTTAAAATGAGAATAGTATGACTGAAGAAGTGAATTTTATTTTTCACTTTTAATTAATATAAATTTGAATTTAAATAGCCACATATGGCTGCCATATTAGAGAACACGGCTATGGACGGTGAAAATTAAGACACTAAAAGAAGGTTGGATCATTAGATGTTTAGAAGATTATTTACAAATTGCCATTATAAATGCCAGAGTGCATTAATGAGAGTACAAATAAGGCTGAGAAATGATGACCTTCTTTTTTTCTTTTTAAAACATCTTAGCATAGAATCTGTATGGTATTTCATGATTATCAAATCTCAGACCATCAACCAAGACACATGCTATACAAACATTTTATTTTTATTTTAAATTAATTAATTAATTAAAAATTTTGGACAATCATAGAAATGGTATCAATGTCTTGCCCAATGTCCCCTTTCCAATTCTGGCTTATTCCTTTTGGACCATGTTAATGTCAGAATCTTTCTCTTGTCGTTCTTTGAACCCTCAGAGTCTGACAGAGGGTCTGTCACATAGGGGCTGGAATTTATATATACCGAATTTATGTATACTGAATAGTTGAAAGTGTGTTAGTTGTGTGTACGTTGCCTAGTCTATGGTTCTTCAAGGCAAGCCCCTCAACATCTGTCTCTAGCACAGTGAATGGTACAGAGCAGGTAGCAGTAAATGCTTGTGAACTGACTGCTAGACTTTGTACCTGTTTATTCCTTTAATTCTTATCTAGAAAAGCTAAATGGAAATTATATGTATGTTACGAATATGAATATATATAAAAATGCTTTCACTTTTGTGTGAGCCAGAACAGTTCAGTTGGAATCTCTCCCCTCTGTTGACTTCCCGGCTTAGTCTTCTGCATGCTAAATGCTAAATTTATTGCTAAGAGCTATGAGTCTTATGTGCTTGGAAGAAAAGTGGATTTTCTGGAATGAATACATAAAGTCTAAGGAAATGCATACATTTAAAAATGTGACTTGCAAGTTGCCTCCAGTTAGAAGGAAAAGCAGCCTTGCCCGTCATTGAATTGACCATTTATAGTGAAGCAGCATCTGCTTGATCATCTTTTCCTTAGTCCTTGGCATACCTCTCATTAGAAAGGGCTTTCTTTTCTTTTCTTATTATATTTTTTGAGGTGGTGGCATGGACCGGCAGAACTCTCAGAAAGAGGTTGCTGGCTTTAGCCTTGTAGAAATGAGCAGCGAGTGTGGCCAAGTACACTGAGATGTGCCAACGGAATGTCGTGTCAGGGCTCTAGTTATGTGGGGGATCCTGACCATGTGTGTCATGCAAAATTCCCTCATGCCCTCTTGGGGCTCTTGGGGAGCATTCTATTCTAGAATCTCTGAAATAACATGACGACCTTCTTGTGAAAGGAAGAGAGGACAGTGACTGTCGAGCTGCTGCTCAGCTTCCTTGGGGGTTGCACTCATTTTAACCAAGTTGAACTTTGGTTAGTTTTTTTTTTTTTTTTAATTAATTTTATTTATTTATTTATTTATTTTTGGCTGTGTTGGGTCTTCGTTTCTGTGCGAGGGCTTTCTCTAGTTGTGGCAAGCGGGGGCCACTCTTCATCGCAGTGCGCGGGTCTCTCACTATCGCGGCCTCTCTTGTTGCGGAGCACAGGCTCCAGACGCGCAGGCTCAGTAATTGTGGCTCACGGGCCCAGTTGCTCCATGGCATGTGGGATCTTCCCATACCAGGGCTCGAACCCGTGTCCCCTGCATTAGCAGGCAGATTCTCAACCACTGCGCCACCAGGGAGGCCCTTGGTTAGTTTTTTCATAAGTAATTCTTTGAAGAATTTGAGAGCTATGGTTCTTCTGTGTGCTGAATGCAATCCAGAGTGGTTTGATTTAAAGAGAATGCCATGGACTTCTCTGGTGGCGCAGTGGTTAAGAATCCGCCTGCCAATGCAGGGGACACGGGTTCGAGCCCTGGTCTGGGAAGATCCCATGTGCCGCGGAGCAACTAAGCCTGTGCGCCACAACTACTGAGCCTGCGCTCTAGAGTCCACAAGCCACGACTATTGAGCCCGTGTGCCACAACTACTGAAGCCTGTGTGCCTAGAGCCCGTGCTCCACAAGAGAAGCCACAATGAGAAGCCCATGCACTGCAATGAAGAGTAGCCCTGCTCGCTGCAACTAGAGAAAGCCCGCACGCAGCAATGAAGACGCAACGCAACCAAAAATAAATAAATAAATTTATAAAAAAAATAAAGAGAATGTCAATTGTTGGTCATTTCCTAGAATCAAAGGTGCTTTATCCCTGTGTTTTATGTGTTTTGGTGGCCATAGAAAGCATAGGTTGTTCTAGGACCACTTGCCCTGAGAGAAGCCAGCTGCTGTACCAGGAGGACACTCAAGCAGAGTGCAGGAGGTGAGGTACTAGACTTCCTGCAAACAAACAGTAGCACTTGCCATCCTTGTTAGCGAGTCACCTTGGAATTGGTTCTCCAGCCCCATTTAAGCCTTCATATTATTGTAGTCCTGGCCAGCAAGTCATCTGCAACCTTATGAGGGACCCTGCGACAGAAATACCCATTCAGGTTGTTCTGAATACCTTACCCACTAAAATTGTAGATTTTCCACTTCTTGTCATGTTGAAGTAAGCAGTACTAGATTTGTCCTCTTGCTGTAAAGAATTTAAAAACTGGAAAAACGTATGAAATAACAGTTTTCATACATTGGGCAATAGGCAGTGAAGGACTGTGATCCAGGGAAGTGGAAAATAAATGATGTGAACACTACAGTTGCTCTGGCTACAATCACCTGGAAATCCTTAGTGGACCATGGCATAGGAAAGGCTAACCCAGGCAGAGTTCAGCATTCTCACTGAGTTGAGAAGACAGAGATTAGAGTTTTGGGAGAATGAAGTGGGTGGAATTTGCAGGGCAGAGTACCAGAGAAGAGGGAATCCTATAGAAAATGGTTCCAGAAATCAGAATAGGAGTCCTCTTGAATCTGTTGCTGAGTACTATGTAGGATGAATATGTATATGTAGGATGAAACTCCGTGAGGCAACACAAAGAACGACAACTTTAGAACTCACGCAGTGCTGGGAGACAAGTTCCATCCAGCCAGAGTAGAGAAATCTCATTGAAACCTGGGTGATTATTCAATAGAGATGGCTGAAAGGTTAGGCCTTAATAGTAAGGCTAACTTAGTCCTAGAAAAAAGGCTAATTCAGCCCTAATAAAGCTTAAAAATAAACTGATCTGAAAGTTACTCAACTGCTTGCCCAAATTTCAACACTCAATCTGACACTCAACAACATATCACTTAAAATCTAATAAAAAATTATGAAACATGCAAAGAAATGTATACATATTAAAATCAATATATAATCATATTATTCATAATAAAATGTACAGTTATATATATTTTATATAGGTGTGTATATAAACATATATACATACATGTATATGTGTGTATATATATTTTATATATAAAACATTATGGTTAACTAAGAGAAAATCAGGCAATAGATATGTACTTAGAAATAGCAAAGGTGGTGAAATTAGCTCAAGGGCTTTAAAACAGTTATTTTAAATCATTATGTTTAAAATCTTCCCTTTAGACATGATTAGGAAAGGAACAGAAGATATAAAAATAAACCATGAACCGATGAACATAAAAAGACAGTATACAAAATGAAAATTTTACTGCATGGAACCAAGAGCAGCCATTGAAAAGGGAAAGATCAGTGAACCTGAAGATGTACAAAAAGGAATTATATAAAATGAAGCACAGAGAAAAGTAAACACATAAGAAAAGAACAGTGATTGGTCTTAGTGATTTGTGGGACAATATCAAATGTTCTAAATTACATTTAATTGCTGTTGTGGAAAATATGGAATCAGAAAAATTTCTAAACAAACAATGACAGAAAAATTTCCAGAATTAATGAACTCTATAAACCCACAGATCTAAAAGTTTCAATGAACCCAGCCAAGCTAGGTAAATACAGAAAAAGAAAACAAATGGAGCCACATCATAATAAAATTTCTGGAAACCAGTGCTTAAAAAAATGTCTTAAAAGCAATCAGAAATAAAAGATACATCACATATTGGGCAGAGAAGATAAGAATAATTTCAGATGTCTACTCAATAACTATATAAGTCAGAGGACAATGGAATTACATCTTCATGGTTCTGGAAGGTGCAGAGAAACAACCCTGTTAACTTAGAATGTTAAGTTGGCCAAAAGTAAAAAATGAAGGCAAAATTCTTTTTAAAGACAAATATGTATAGGATGTGTCACCAGCAGACCTGTACTACAAGAAATATTAAAGGAAGTTCTTCAAGTATAATAGAAACAATAGCAGACAGAGAACTGTATCCACACAAAGATGCCAAAAAAAAATGAGTGAAATTGATGCACAAAATGATGGTGATTCCTCACTAACAGTGACGGAAGCGGAAACTAAAACAGTTGATTCTACTTTTATCAGTGAAGTATTGTAATATACATTTACTTTAATTGAGTAAAGCACAAAATAGGTACCCACGAAAACGAAACAACAACAAAAAGAGTAAGCATGCACTCACTGAATTCAAACAGCCTGAGGAGAGTGAGAGGTGACTGGAGAGAGAGCCTACCTACAGGACACTCCTTCTGCCAGTTCAATCTACTCATCTACTCAAAAGTATTTGCTGAAAAATGACAAAGCCTGGAAAGTTTCAGGAATAAATGGGATATCTGAGTTTTTACTCCCCCCAGATGAGACATTTTCAGGAGAATTCAGTTGCTACTATGATGTCTGTACAGGGTATGTGGTATGAGGTATCTATGTGTGCTTTGACTTTTTCTCTTACTCCTTTGGTTCAAATCTCTTTTAATTTTTTATTTAAAAAATTTAAAATTGAGATATAATTGACATATAACATTGTGTAAGTTTGAGTACAACGTGTTGATTTGATACATTTATATATTGCAATGTGATCACTACCACAACATTAGCTGACATCCCTATCACATCACATAATTACCATTTCTTTTTTTTTTAGAAGTTTATTTATTTATTTATTTATTATTTTTTATATTTGGCTGTGTTGGGTCTTCGTTTCTGTGTGAGTGCTTTCTCCAGTTGCGGCGAGTGGGGGCCACTCTTCATCGCGGTGCGCGGGTCTCTCACTGTCGCGGCCTCTCTTGTTGCGGAGCACAAGCTCCAGATGCGCAGGCTCAGTAGTTGTGGCTCACGGGCCCAGCCGCTCCGCGGCATGTGGGATCTTCCCAGACCAGGGCTCGAACCCGTGTCCCCTGCATTGGCAGGCAGACTCTCAACCACTGCGCCACCAGGGAAGCCCACCATTTCTTTTTTTGTGGTGAGAACAATTGAGATCTAGTCTCTCAGAAACTATGAAGTTTATAATACAGTATAGTTGACTCTAATCTCTATGCTGTGCATTAGATCTCCAGGATTTATTCATCTACTAGTTGCAAGTTTGTACCCTCAAACAACATCTCCCCAGTCCCCCCCACCCCCTAACCCCCACCACCCAGCTCCTGGAAACCACCATCTTACTCTCTGTTTTAAACAAGGTCGGCTTTTTAAAATTCCACTTCTAAGTGATATCATACAGTGTTTATCTTTTTCTGTCTGACTTACGCATAATGCCCTCACATTCCATCCATGTTGTCAAAAATGGCAGGAAATCTTGCCTGTGTAAACTGTGTCCGCCAAGCTCCTTCTGTGATTGGTTTTCACACTGTGTCCTGCTGTTGTTTGCATTTCCCCTGTCCTGGCTGGACAGGATACGTCCATGTTGTCCAAGAGCCCTTTAGAGCTCTTTAATTAATTAACAAGATTCATAAATCTTTTAGGAGTTGCCTAGCAACATGGCACTCACTCAGCTCTCCACTGACCTGGGCAAGAAGGTGGCAAGGGCAGCAAGGAGCTAGCCCACATCCAAGGTCCTTTCCCTCTTGATCAGCACTGCTTATTAAGAGCAACTAATTTTTTTTTTTTAATAAATTTATTTATTTTATTTTTATTTATTTTTGGCTGTGTTGGGTCTTTGTTGCTGCGCACGGGCTTTGTCTAGTTGTGGCGAGCCGGGGCTACACTTTGTTGCAGTGCACGGGCTTCTTATTGTGGTGGCTTCTCTTGTTGAGGAGCACGGGCTCTAGGCGCATGGGTTTTAGTAGCTGCAGCATGTGGGCCCAGTAGTTGTGGCTCCCGGGCTCTAGAGCGCAGGCTCAGTAGTTGTGTCTCACGGGCTTAGTTGCTCTGTGGCATGTGGGATCTTCCCGGACTGGAGCTCAAACCCGTGTCCCCTGCGGTGGCAGGCGGATTGTTAACCACTGTGCATTCAGGGAAGCCCTGAGAGCAACTAATTTTTGAGGAAAGATGAATATGAATTAGGAATCCTGGCTTAACTATCTCTCTAGGAAGAGAAAATCCATTTTGATAAGAATTTTGTATTTATAAATACAAAATTTGAAATATTTGGTGGTAGTTCTAGATGTGATATTTTCCTGGTGATTTCTAAAGACCACAACAGGTATTTAATAAGCTTCAATCGTTCCAGCCACTTTCCCACAAGCTACGTGGAGAATATGAATCAGGCGAGTCTGCTGGGCACAGCTCTTGTTCTGGGGGTGAGCTTCAGAATGAGATTATTATTGCAAACAGAGAGGAAGGAATGGAAAAGAGCTGCAAATGGAAATGATAGTTTCTTGAATAGGCTAATCCAAGGTGCATGATGTTGCACATATGCAGTCAAGCGTTAAATTTTTAGATTTCCCTCGACTGTGTAAACACGAAGGAAAATCTCTTTATGTGGTAGCAATGATGCCGTGATGTCTCGTTTTGTGACATAATAAACCCACTGGACTGACACACTCATGGCTTCAAGCACTCCTCCTCTGTTTGCAGGCGCCTCTCAGCTCCCAGCTCAGAGCTTACAGTTGTTCAGAGAACGGCAGCACGAGGCCCCTGGGTGGTAGCTCCTTGTCCAGCCACTAACTAAGGATGTCCAAAACCAACCTTGTTACCTCTTCCCCCAGTGCAGCAGCTCCTGTTTCCGGTCACAGGGGTCACAGAAGTCTCCTTCGATCTCTCTGTTTCCTCTCGCCCCACCTCCTGCCTTTTGTTTTACAATGTGCCTTACCCAAGGAACCCTTCCCATTCCTACTTCTATCCCCCAAGGCAAAACTAGTGTCCTTACACTTGGATTATTACATCCACGCACACCACTGGTGTGTGTGTGTGTGTGTGTTTTTGAGGTGTCTCCATCTAAGCTCTTGTGGGTAGACTCTGAAATGCCCTTTGCTTTTCCTACCTAGCTTAGGCGTAGGTAGGAAGTGCTAGGCACAGCAGATATACAATACCATTAATTAAATAAACTGCCATGGAAATATGAAGACCTGCTCAAAGCAACTCAGAATATTTAAGAAAAAAAATTATATGAGTGAGAGAATCGCTCTTAATACAGATTCTAGAAAAGGTGCTCTTTGCCTAGTTTGGTCCACCCTGGGTACCTGTATCTCACTTTATCATAGATAACATCCACTGTCTATTTTTTTTTTTTTTTAATTTTTATGTTTTTAATTTATTTATGGCTGTGTTGGGTCTTCGTTTCTGTGCGAGGGCTTTCTCTAGTTGTGGCAAGCGGGGGCCACTCTTCATCGCGGTGCGCAGGCCTCTAACTATCGCGGCCTCTCTTGTTGCGGAGCACAGGCTCCAGACGCGCAGGCTCAGTAATTGTGGCTCACGGGCCCAGTTGCTCCGTGGCATGTGGGATCTTCCCAGACCAGGGCTCGAACCCGTGTCCCCTGCATTGGCAGGCAGATTCTCAACCACTGCGCCACCAGGGAAGCCCTTCCATCCACTGTCTATTTTAAAAAGCATGGATGAAATTTTTAATGCAAGATTTTACGATGATGTTGAAATAATTTCCTTAGAGTTTGTGAACCTTCTTACAATACTAATCATAGTAATAATTATCATGCGTAGAGAATTTATTCTGAATCTACATATACTTAAAGTTAACTTGATGAATGATTAAAAAAATTTGTCGGGACTCCCTGGTGGTCCAGTGGTTAAGACTCTGTGCTCCCAATGCAGGGAGCCTGGGTTCAATCCCTAGTCAGGGAACTAGACCCCACATGCATGCCACAACTAAGAGTTCCAATGCTGCAACTAAAGATCCCGCATGCTGGAACTAAAAGATCCCAAATGCCTCAACGAAGATCCCACAGCTAAGACCCGGCACAGCCAAATAAATAAATATTAAAAAAAAATTTGTTTATACTAATGTCTTTGCTGATCTATAATATACATCACAAAATGCTGATCCTTTACTTGTTAGCTCAGGAAACATTTCAGTTTGGCTTGGCCCTGCTTCTGTCTTTCTCTTCTAAAGACTCTTTTCTTGCATTAAGAGGCAGAAAGCATAGCTTACTGGTGGATTCAGATGGAGAATGTATCCCACATTGTGCTGCTTTGCTACTCTCCCTGTGACTGTACTAGCTGAAGGATGCTGCTTTTTTGTATCACGTTGTAGCCACAACTATGCACAATAAATTTATTGGTGGAGAAATTTTACTTAACATTTATGGAGAATTATTTAAAGCTATCACAGCCTTAGATTAGTTGATTCACTGTAATACTGTTCACAGTATGTTGTAATAACTATCAGTGATGTGGTGTGGCTTTGAGAGGTGTGTATAGAGTTCTGTCCAAGTTCCAGCCTGAGATGTAGGGGTGAAGGATCAAGGTTTAGAGGAGTCAGAATTGCTACTTTTTATTTTTTGTTTTTAGGAAGGCAGATTTGGATACCTGTGTCTCTGAGTCCTCCCCAGTAAAGGTTTTCCGTGACAGCATCTCTGTTCATTTCATTTTCTTTAAGGAGCAAGGTGGAGGAGTCACAGAGTCTCAACTCCTTAAAATTGAGGACAACATAAAACACAAGGAATGGAAATATTTTCTCAGAGGTAGAGAGAATATCTTTGAAGAGTGAGGGAGTGCTGTTCTGACTCAGTGTGTACCGGGAGACATTTTCTCCTACCCAACTTGCCGCAAAATTCTCCTTATCACTTAACTGTTAACCGTTTATCAGCTGATGGTGGAATTGTAAGTCTAAACCTGTTTTATACTCCTGCAAGCTATGCAAAGCATTGCACAAGTACAGGTGGTCATTTTTAAAAGAAAACGGAGTTAATAGAATTCTTGACTCCCATTAACATATTTTATACATTTATTTATTTATTTTTGGCTGCGTTGGGTCTTCATTGCTGTG
This sequence comes from Balaenoptera musculus, assembly GCF_009873245.2. Taxonomy (NCBI): domain Eukaryota; kingdom Metazoa; phylum Chordata; class Mammalia; order Artiodactyla; family Balaenopteridae; genus Balaenoptera; species Balaenoptera musculus. The sequence continues at coordinate 48,687,435 of NC_045803.1, forward strand.
CGCGGGCTTTCTCTAGTTGCCGCGAGCGGGGGCTACTCTTCGTTGTAGTGCGCGGGCTTCTCCTTGCAGCGGCTTCTCTTGTTGTGGAGCGTGGGCTCTAGGCGCGCAGGCTTCAGTAGTTGTGGCGCGCGGGCTTAGTTGCTCTGCGGCATGTGGGATCTTCCCGGACCAGGGATTGAATCCATGTGCCCTGCATAACCACTGCGCCACCAGGGAAGCCCCCATTAACATATTTTAATGCTCTACCTTTAGTCAATAGGTTTTCCTTAAGGTTGACTCAAATCCTTCTTGCTGGAATAGAAAACAATTGTCACTGGTCATAGATTAGAGAAGTGCCAACCAGCATATATATCTGTGACTATATATATGATGTATACATTTTAGGCTGATTAATCCTCCTTTTTTCAGCCCTCCATTGCCACTTCAGAAACTCGTGTTAATCTTTCTTATAAATAACATCTTGCGCTTAACACCATGTCTTTCGTTAAGTTATCCACATATCACACCCGTTGTTGGGCTGTAAATTGGAAGAGAGTCTGAGTCATGAAGTCATTCTGAGCTTGGGTTTCTCAGAACTCCCCAGGTTTTTCCATTCTTTGTGTCTAAAGCCATTTCCCCATCTCTTATGTTATATTTGTACAGCTTTTTTTCTTCCTAAAGAGATTACATCCACATCTGTTTCTATTAAACACCATTCTGCTTATCTTTTCTTTTCTCCAAATTGTCAAGGGCGCTTCTTTCTTCTTAATTCTGTGTCCTAGCCCCATCTCTGTGGCGATTTATCTAATACCTGCACTGAGGAAATATCTTATTAAAATGTAAATAGATTGTCAACATCCCAAACACATTCGAATCATCCAAATTTGGCTATTTATTTGTTGGGTTCATGTTTCTATTTCTTAAAAAAAGTATTTAAAAATAAATGACAACAACTTTAATTAAATGTGGTTATTACATGGTAGGGGGTGGGCAAGACATTTGGAAGTTAATTGTTATTATGGAATAGTTATCTGAACAATAAGATTAAAAATTTACTTTATATTCCTTTCCTTACATTTTAAGGAAAAGAGCCTTTCATATTTGTTTGAGAATAAAAATGTTTTAAATTTTCACACCTGAGCATTTTGTCCTTTTTCATTGCTTTAAAGGACTCTGAATCCGGTTTTGACACATGCAGAATAGAAGTGTGTCTCCTCTCCCCACTCCACTCTTGTGATGCATGTCTTCTATTAATAGGGATAAAATTCTGGAAGTGAGAACTTGAGACTTGGCTCAAATTGCTTCAGAAATATGGCTGGTGAAACTCCAGTATTTAGTTTATATGACAATTTTCAAGGTAGCACAAAATTAATCAAGTGATATGACTCAAAACACTGTGAGTGTTAATTAATGGATGTCTACAAAAATAATTTGGGGATAAAAAGGCTATAAAATGGAGAAGTATTAGTATAGTGATGACTGCTATACTAATAAAAGTCGTATAGGAACTATTTTTATAGCCATCTTTTGCTCTTTCCAGTGCTTTCATTCTCCTTATCTAAGAGCTCATGTCACACTGTACTTGAATCTCCAGTTATCCAGGACTTGGCTTCCTCTGCTTTTGGAACCTGTGAAGAAGCTGAGTAGTGACTCTAGAAGGGGCTGGTTGGAACCAGGGCTGAGGATGAGGAGGCTGGCAAGCTGCCACTCAAGAGAAGATGCACGGAGTCTTGCAGATTAGAAACAGACTACAGCAGGAGGTAAAAATGTGAAGTAATTTACATATATATGTGTGTGTGCATGCACACAATCACACAGACACACACACATACAAAACCAGTGAATAAAGCAGAGCATTCCCTGAAGAAAACAAGAAGTAGAACATCCCAGAAGTCAACAAAGACAGTTTGTTCACTCATTTGCTCTCTCATTCCTTCATTCTTTCAATATTTATGTAACCCCTACTCAACACTCTGCACTGAAGAAGACATTATGGGAACAAAATGACCAAATATCTTTAAGAAACTAGAATTAATTGGAGGTACTAATTCCATATGTATAAGATTAAATCATGACAAAAAGAAGGCAAGGGTTTAATGTCTTTAAAATGCTGCAGGACACTACTGGGTCCATGGAAAAAGCTCACTCATTTCTGAAGGAGTTTTTCTTTGTGGATTAGCTTGTCTATAAAATGAAAAAAGGCAAACACACAAAGTGAGACCATGGGTGATTATTCCTCTTAGGACCACGTCTCGTAACATTCCCAGAATTGAATCTCCTGGGATCAATCACTAGAGACATAGGTGAAGACAGTGAAATAATGGAGTAATTTGTATATTAACTTCCTTCCAGCTACCAGAGAAATGCAGCAAACCAGTTTGTGTTTGATATGTAAAATAAATGATTGAGAATAGCAAAAGGGAAATGAAGCATTACATGGATTTCACTAGCTCACAGAAAATGAACTTCTCAGTTCCTGTTTACCTGCTGTATCAGTTTGTTTCTCCAAACTTGCTGCATCTCTGTAGATGGTTTAAAAGGTTAGCTGCCATGACCCCGATATGACAAAGAGATACACAAGGATGTGGATGCCAGCAGTGCATGAATGCACAGAACAGGAAAATATTTAAGCTTTAAAGGTGGAAACACCAAGACAGTGTATTAGAGTAAAATGTTTCCACTAGTTCAACTGAGGGAAAGTTTGACAGTTTTTTTTCCCAGACTAATGAGAGGAAGGATGTTTTCTTTATGTGGATGGGGTGGTTATAAATGAATATAATGTTTCCCCCAAATGAGCATCATTTTGAGCATCATGCATTCCATTCACACCAGGGGCACTGATTTATAATTACCTTAATGGAGCCCAGAATTGAGACAAATGGATGTTCACATCCCATTTTCTTCTTAGGACATGAGTACATTGGGCACATACCACCACCAACTACTGTACAGGGTACAAGTGAGGTTTGCTTATTTCAGCTTGCTTGTAAATGGATGTGCATTTCTAGGCCACTGATTCCAGCACAGCAGTGTTCATGGCAAACAGTGTATAAAGGGGGATTTAAATACAGGACGGCTGGCATAACTGGATGGACTCTGCCTTGGTCTGCTTGGATGGATAACTAAATGAAGCCTGGGCATCTCCAGGTAGTGTCCTGGCTAATGAAAAATGCACTTGTGTTTGGATTTACTGATATCCAGGTACATAAAACAAACATATACTGAACTGGCACACAGAAAAACACATCTCTTATGAACAGCAAGAGAAGGAGTGACTAAAATGTCTCCTTTAGTTCTGAATTCTGTTTCCAATTTTATTGTGAGGGAGTCTGTTAGCAAAAAAGATAAGATTTAAGACTGAGATCTTCCAAGTAATGTTAAGTACCTGTCTATCAGAGCGTATTATCTACGAGACGCTGTTAGCGGTTTGACTAAGTTGTAGGAGCATATACTTTACTTATCTTTCTGGGTTGGTTACATTCAGCCATGGTGGTATTTGGATTGTTGACACATGATTTGTAAGAGGATTTAGTTTTCATTAAACTGCAACATGAGTACTGAAATGGAAATCTAATCTTAAAACTAGTACAGGACAATTTGCAAAAACGTCTTAAAACATGAGCGTGGGGAATCTTGAAACATTAGGAAGAATACTTTTCCTGGTGTCAGGAAAAAACACTGCCGGAAAAGCAGGGTCATTAGTAGCTGATTTGCTGAGCCAAATCAGGCTTCGTGACATGTCTATGGTGATCCAAAGAGTGTTATTTGCTAAGGGTGCAAATCCTATCTTTGTATTGAAATCTGAAGCCAGTGCTGGAATATAAAATAGATATCTTATTCTTCAGTCCTGGAAGGAAAATTCGGTATTTTTAGGTATTATTGATTCTAGCCTCTATATTGAGTTTATAAAGAAATCAAGGACCTGAGGGACTGCAGCCTGTTGTTGCAGGGTCACTCAGGGCAAGTTGGTTCTTAAGGTATTTAGAAACCAGTTAGGTACGCACACATACACGTGTGCACACACACATGAATCTATGTGTATACATATATGTGTGTATACACATATGTGTATATGTATGCACGTGTGTATATGTGTGTGTGTGTATGTAGTGCTTTGAATGAAGTAGAAAAGCCCTGGAGTCATGGCTTCAAAGGCAGTCTCTGTGCTTTAGCCCACAGACATTGTGCAATCTCGGGCAAGCTCGCTTGCCTC